>NW_024412395.1:92890009-93009988 GCF_014898765.1 Herpailurus yagouaroundi
TTAAAATGACAACTGTTGGTGTATGTGGGTAGCTCAGTCGGGCAGACCATGATCTCACCATTCATGAGTTCGAGCACCACATTGGGCTCGCCACTGTCAGACTGCCAGTGCAGAGCCCACTTTGGATCCTATGTCCCCTTCCCTTTGCATATCGCCCCCTTGCACTGTGTCAAAAATAAATAAACATTAAAAATAAATAAATAAGTAAAACTGCAGCTATCAAGTAGCCTGCTAAAAATCTAGAATTTAAACCTACATCTGGACATAGCAAATGTCGATAAATCCTATGTGGAAAGCAAAAGAGAAGTCTGGTAATCGGATACTCAGTAGTCTCCTGAGGAGGTGAGTTAACCACATTACGTTGTCCACAAGTTCAGGGACAGGAATCCATGACATCATAAGTGTCACATAAGTGTGCCTTAAAATCATAAAGTACTTAAAACATAAGCCTTTCTTTTTTTACTCTATTATTGGTATTAACCTGTTTAATATTACTAGTGAAATCTTGCTCGTAGTTCTGGAAGGATCTTTATATGTATGTGAACAAGAGTTAAAAGTATGTTGTTTTAGCCAACAAATCATCCAAAATGGAAGCACCTTTTTAAAAATGTGAATACCGGGGCGCCTGGGTGGCTCAGTCGGTTGAGCGTCCGACTTCGGCTCAGGTCATGATCTCCCGGTCCGTGAGTTCGAGCCCCGCTTTGGGCTCTGGGCTGACAGCTCAGAGCCTGGAGCCTGTTTCGGATTCTGTGTCTCCCTCTCTCTCTGCCCCTCCCCTGTTCATGCTCTGTCTCTCTCTGTCTCAAAAATAAATAAACGTTAAAAAAATTAAAAAAAAAAAATGTGAATACCGTGAATCATACCTTGATTTCATCTGTATGACTGACTGTAGACTTGAGGCTGTGTAAATATAGTTCTAGAACATCCATCATCATCTGTTTGCTTGTTTTGATACAGGGATATAAAATAGTAGATTTAATTTAGGCAGAGATTAAGAAACAAAATATATTTAGAATAAACTGATTTTGAAAGTAAATGGTATAATCTTTATTTGGTACACTTAGAATTACTTTTCTTAATGAAATGTTAAAAGCATCAAAAAAAATTCTGGAGATGTAAATTGGAATGAGCCATTATTTATAATTAAATCCTGGGACAAATGCCCAAGTGCTTTCTGGCATTCTGATTTGCATCAGATAGTATTAAAGATTGTATCCAAAAATCTTTCTTTCCCCTCTCCACCCCCTTCTCATAGGATGAAGATTTGGTAAAGTGGAAGGCATTGTTTGAGGAAGTCCCTGAACTGCTAACTGAAGCAGAGAAGAAAGAATGGGTTGACAAACTTCATGAAGTTTCTATCAGCTCTGATGCCTTCTTTCCTTTCAGAGATAACGTAGACAGAGCTAAAAGGGTAAGTGTGGAAATGATGTGCATTTGCACAGAATTGATTATGATGTAAAACCACTTCAGAAACCCTGCTTTTGGTGTTTAAGTTCTGTGAGTTTTATAGCCAAGTTATGGCAGTGTGATCAGTAATATTTAAGTATTTTACTTTTCCATTTGATGTTCTTTTGCTCTTTTGGCCGAGCGAATCAGTCTGTATTGTGAACCCTTGTTAGCTTATGCTTTGTAGAGGAGGATTTTGGTTCTTGCGTGTCTTCACCTGAACTTGTGTCTTGAAAGTCAATGTCTCTTCTCCCCGCAGAGCGGCGTGGCGTACATTGCTGCTCCTTCTGGTTCTGCTGCCGACAGAGTTGTGATAGAGGCTTGTGATGAACTGGGAATAATTCTCGCTCATACGAATCTTCGGCTCTTTCATCACTGATTTCGTAGCGCAGTGTTTTATGGTTTGCTCATGTGTAGGTGAAAAATCGCATGTGACCTTTTGACAGATGCCTTTTTTAAAAAATAAAACATTAAGTCTTAGTTATCTTGGATCCACAGCTTTTGGTTGTATTTAATTTCTTGAAGTTACAGGCTCTCTAGCATGACAAACATTACCCACAAATATTTGTGTGTAAGAAATACAGGTATATTCCTGCCTCCTGGAACTCAGCTCCTCCCCAAACATTGCCTGCACCAAACATTAAAAATCATCAAGTAGGCCAGAGAAGCCGAGCAGACACTGGCGTTAGATAACATGAGCAGCCTGCAGCCTCACTGCCTGCAGCCTCACTGCTTTCCTCATAGGGGATTTCACTCATGCAGCCTTTTTTTTAGCCACAGTTTTAAAAAGCTTGGTTTTCCACTTTCTACAAAAACAGCACCTTGCAGTGTGGGGCATAGAACCTTATAGAAGGGGATAAATAAGTCTTCTGTTGGCCACATATATGAGTAATACTAGTCCATACTCTTCCCTTCATGTTAAATAAAAAGTTACCTGCAGTATCAGCAAGTCCTTCGTGTCCCTTCTGGAGGTCTGTAGAAACATAATCAATGTTTGCTGTTCAAAAGTTGACCCAGCATTCCATGTACAGGCTTACTACTGAAAGTAGAGCACAGTGGGGTGGCAGTGCCTCCCCACATCACAGAATGGTGCCCTTATGTGCCCTGCACAGGTGGCCCTGACTGCTGATATATATGATACCTGTGGCCAACTAAAACCTTTTGTGATTTTTCATCGTAATGGAGGGGGTCTTCTTTTTCTATGTCTTTAATCTACCTCCTCCCTAAATTGAAAGTTCTGAAACTTTTGTGTTTTTTAAGGTCATCCTTCTAGTCATGCAATGGACTAATTTCCCAGCCCTCATTGAAAGAAGGCTGACTTGGCATAACCAATAAAATACTCACAAAAAAAATAGTCAACTTCAGGGGCTAGGCCCTAAAAGGCATTGCAACTTCAGCCTTAGTTTCTTGGATTACTTGACCTGGGACTGGTGAACACCATGTTGTGAAGACATTTAGGCAGCCCTCCACGAGGAGAGGAGCTGTTTTGGCAACACTACCTGCCAGCTCTGGGAGCCAGCTGTCTTGGAAGTGGTCCTCCGGCTCCCATCTCAGGCAACATCTGGCCGCGACCTCTTGAGAGACCTGAGACACAAGTGTGCAAAGGAGCTTCTCGTGAATTCTTGACCCACAGAAACAGAGACATGTTTGCTTAAAGCCACGATGGTTGAGGGTGATTTGTTAGTAATAGGTGGCTAATCTAGGTTTTGGCTTATAAATTAAGTGTGCATTCGATGTCCCCAACTTGATTGTTCTTTAACTTTACCAAAAGTTAACATCAAGGGTATAATTATCAAAACAGTGGTTGCTGTATTTAACACTGTCTTGCCTATCCATGCTTGCACAAATATTCTTGAGAACGGTACTACAAAATATCCTACTTAGATATACCAACGTGCAAATTCATCAAATTCATTCATTCTGTAATTACTGGTTTACATTTGCAGAAGAGGACTGTGTGAGAAGAGGACTGTGTGAGAGCTGAAATGCCACCCTCCGTTACTTCCCAGATACGGAGGAGCAGTATTTTTTTCTTCTATAATTTATTTTTTATTATTTTTTTAACGTGTTTATTTTTGAGAGAGAGAGAGAACGGGAGAGGGGCAGAGAGAGGGAGATACAGAATCTGAAGGAGGCTCCAGGTTTTGAGCTGTCGGCACAGAGCCCGATGTGGGGCTCAAACTCAAGAGCTGTGACATCATGACCTGAGCCGAAGTTGGACGCTCAACCGACTGAGCCACCCAGGCGCCCCCGGAAAAGCGGTATTTTTAAAGACCCAAAATGCTTTAAGAGTATCTCTGTTAAAGAGTAAACTTTTTAAACCAGGTAAGTTTTTATTTTGGACTTCAGGCACACAGAATTAGAATACTCTTTAGCCCATGACAGACTGGTTTATGTACATGGTCTTAATAACATTATAGGACCGGGACTTCATCTCCAGGACAAAATCTAGGATCTGGACAATAACTTAGAATCCAGCCCTTTGGAGTCCCCATGTTCCCCCACGCTATCCTATCTCCTCCAAGATAACCTCATCCTGAATCCCATGTCGATCTTTACATTTTTATGTAAACTTAAAAATTAGAAATCTTTGCTACCTACCCAAAGATTAGGAAGATTTTCTCTTATGTTTTGCTCTAGACAATTTATAGTTTTTATTATTACAGTTTACATGTAAGATCTGTTTAAATTTTAGTGTGATGATATATGTGTCAAGTTTCATTTTCTTTCCATACGTTCATCCAGGTGTTTTATCATCATTTGGAAAAACTTCCTGTTGGATTTCCTTGTTTGCTTAGTTAACCATTATTTGCATGGGTCTGTTTCTGGCCTCTGTTCTGTTCCATAGTTATTTGACCTAACACCAGTGCCACGTTGTCTTAAAAATTATAGCTTTGTGGTAAATTTTGAAATCAGATAATGGAAGTCCTTTATCATTATCCTTTTTAAAACTTGTTTTTTGGTTATTCCAGGGCTTTGGCATTTTCCTATACGTTTTAAAATTAACTACTCTATTTCTATAAAGAATCCTGTTGGAGGGTTCCTGGGTGACTCGGTTGAGCGTATGGCTCTTGATTTGGGCTAAGATCATGATCCCAGGGTTGTGGGATCGAGCCCTGTGTCTGCCTGGTGCTGAGCATAGAGTCTGCTTAAGATTCTCTCCCCCTCTTTCCCACTTGAGCTTTCTCTCAGGGGAAAAAAAAATTCTGTTGGCATTTTGATTGGAATGATAATTGAATCCATAGATCAATTTGTGGAGAATTGGCATGTCCCCTTCTTTCCCTGTGAAGGTTGATCCCCTCTGGTTTCTACCACCTTTTGGTTCCTCTCCAGTGGTTTCAAATATTTTGTAACATTTTTGTTCTATGTTTATAACTATCTGTAGGAGAGTTAGTCTAGTATAGTCTACCCATAAGAGAATCAGAAACACCAGTGAACATCATAGGAAAATTTTTAGTCACTGCTTCCATTTCTTAAGTTTTGTTTGTTTTTTTTTTTTTTTTTTTTTAATTTCTAAGTCAATTCTAGGGGCACTTGGGTGGCTCAGTCAGTTAAGCGTCTGACTTTGGCTCAGGTCATGATCTTGTGGTTTGTGGTTTCGAGGCCTGCATTGGGCTGTATGCGGACATCTCAGAGTCTGGAGCCTGCTTCAGATTCTGTGTCTCCCTCTTTCTCTGCCCCTCGCCTGTTCACACTGTGTCTCTCTCAAAAGTAAATAAATTTTTAATACATTTGAGTCAACTCTAGAAAGTATATTTTTTTTCTCCTAGGAACTTGACCATTTTGTCTTAAGTTGTCAAGATCGTTGGCACATGGCTATATTGTTTTGAATTTTTAAAGGGTCTTTATTATGGAGGTTTTGGGATGGACACAAATCAGCTAAACTCTGTACCTGTCATCCAAGTGTAACTCATGATCACTAGTTTTATATGTTTGCCCACTTAACCACTCCTCAACACTGATTATTGTGAAACACAATATAGGTATTTCCTCTGTAAGTATTTCAGTTAAAGTGACTCTATAAAATTTTAAAGTATTTTTACTCTTTAAAATATATAATCTATCTGCTGAAGGGGCCAAGAAATAATAATACCCCAGTAGCAAAGAACATGCCTAATGCCGAGTTCTTGGTTTCTGATGCTATCCAATAAAAGGATCCAGGACTCCTTAGAGAAACAGCCGACTCTAAGACTAGGGCAGAAAATATACAAGATGAGATGGATGCCTGGAGCATCTTAGTTTCAGTTAAGGAAGTGGTTTAAAAACAAAAATACAATGAGAGTATGTCAAAAGACATGGGAGCCAATGAAAAGAATTCCCAATAGCCAAAGCTGGAATCATTGGAGCAACAAAATAATGTAGTGTTGGATTATAACCCAATCTATGAAATATCTGAGTACAACGCCGACATAAATGAATGACTAAATATATGAAGAATAAATCCATGAAGAAGAATTTTAAGTAATTTATATGGATACTGCACTTTCAAGGATATGAGCATAACTTTCCACCCCTGAAGTGTGGGCCCTCTGCATAGTGACTTGTCAAGGAGCGTAGCATGGAAAGGAGGGTGAAAGAGTAATTACAGTGAAGAAAGCTGCCCACCACCTTGGCCAGGTGAAGGTTGAACCACTGTGTCACGCTGTTAGTGTATGTATGCCTAAAAATGGGAGTGGCACTTTACCTCTCTGGTCTTTCCAAAACCCTGTAGCCCCAGCTGAGTCATGAGAGAAACAGACAACTCCCAGCTGAAGGACATTCTACAAAATACCAGTACTTAGCACTGTCAAGATCATCAAAAACAAGGCAAGTCTGAGGACTACTATCTAGAGGAGACTAAAGAGACAACCACTAAATGTAGTGTCCCCAGGATAGACTGCTTGAACAAAGGACATGGGGTAAAAACTAAGAAAAGTCTGAATGAAGTATGTAGTTTATTATGGGTCAGTGTTGATTCATTCATTGTAACAAATGTACCATAATAATGTAAGATGATAACAAGGAGAAAGTGGGTGTAGGGTATATGGGAACTCTGTACCATCTTCACAATTTTTTCTGTAAATCAAACTATTAGCAAATAAGTTTTTGTTTCTGTTTTTAAATATATCACCATAATTCAAGTATCACACTGAAAGACCTAACCATTCTTAATATCAAATACCCAGTAACTGTCCAGATCTTCCACACTGGCTTCTTTTTCCCTTAGTTTGTTGGGAATAAGATCCGAGCCTGAGACACATTGCATTTGGCTGGTACATCTCAAGTTTGTTAGTTGACTGGTTCCTCTCCTTTTTTATTTTTATTTATTTTTTGCAGTCGATTATTGAAGATGCCCACTTTTTGGTTCCATAGATTTTCTGATATTCTGAATTTTGTTACTGCTTTCTTATAATGTCATTTTATTTTATTTGTGCCTCTTTTTTTTAATCTCTTTTAAAGTGCTAGTTGTAGTTTAATGATTTTTTTTAAACGTTTATTTATTTTTGAGAGAGGGAGAGAGAGCGTGAGTGGGGGAGGGACAGAGAGAGAGGGAGACACAGAATCGGAAGCAGGCTCCAGGCTCCGAGCTGTCAGCGCAGAGCCCGATGCAGGGCTTGAACTCACAGACTGTGAGATCATGACCTGAGCCGAAGTCGGGCGCTTAACCGACAGAGCCACCCAGGCGCCCCTGATTTTTTTTTTTTTTTAAGTTTGATCTATCAACAGTGGAGAAAGATCGGTTGAAACTTCGCTCTGTGAAGATGAATTTACGTCACTCCCTGCAGATTTATAGATGTTTGCTTCTTGTATATTTGAAGCTAAACAAGTGCTTGCACTTTTAAGTTACTATTTTTCATAGTGCTTTTATTATGTACTAACTCCAATCCTACTAACAATATTTGTCTTAGATAAAATATATAAAGTAAGTTATTTTATCTACTATGAACATAGCTAGACTAGCTCTTTTTCCGGTTTATATATGTCTAATACCACTTTTCATTCTTCTTTGGTGCTCTTACACTATTGGTACAGATACATCTGGAACCTGTTTTTGTTTTTAATGCACTTTGCCAACCTTTCCTTTTGCTTTCAGCTCATTTGTATTCATGTCAATTATTGATATATTTGGACCCTATTTCTACCATCCAATCTATAAAGTTCAAACCACTTTTTATTCCCTTCCTGTATTATTGCTTTAAACTGATAACTATATATTTCTCCCCTAATAAGAACTTCTTCCTGCTTAAAGAAAGTTTCTCCATTCTCATCCCCCAAAACTCCCATGTTAATCCCAGATTTTCAATTCAGGGTTAGAGAGAGACATTTTCTCCTACCCTTTTTTTTTTTTTAATTTAAAGACAGTCTTTCCGAGGTTTCTGTTAACTACTTCGCATACCTCTTGCCATTTCTCCTGCGTTTTCTCTCATGTAGAAATTATATGCAGTGTTGTGGTCTCTTTAGGGACAAATTCATTTTTAAAAATAAATTGTAACAAATCATGCCTGTGGGAAGTGCATAAAATATCTACAGTTTAAAGAATAATATGTGAACAGGGGTGCTTGGGTGGCTCACTCGGTTAAGTGTCTGCCTTTGGCTCAGGTTGCGATCTCACGGTTGGTGAGTTCCAGCCCCGCATTGGGCTCTGTGCTGACAGTGCCCAGTCTGCTTGGGATTCTCTCTCCCTCTCTCTCTGCCACTTCCCTGCTCACTTGCTGTCTCCCAAAATAAATACACTTAAAGAAAAAAAAAAAAAAAGAACATGTAAAGAAACACTTATGTCACCATCAACCAGGTTAAGGAAAGTAATTTTTGCCAGCAGCCCCCCCATGCCTCTTCTGGATTATTTTCCCATTTTTCCCTCCAGGAAACTACCTTGTGCCTTTTATGATAATCAATAACTTGTTTTGCTTCTCACCAGTTGGGTGATCTTGGGTATGTGGTTTGAACTCTTACAGTTTGTTTCCTTCCTCACTTGTAAAATAAAGATGGATTTGCTTCTGGAAAGGCTGAGTAGCTCTTGGTTAAAAGTACTTCTGGTTAAAGACACACGAAGCCAGTTTGTCAGGCTCAGGTCACAACACTGCTACTTGTTAAAGCTGAGTGATGTTAGGCTATGCACTCAGCCTTTGCCTCACTTTCTGTCTCTATGCACCTCATAGGGCTGTTACGAGGGGTGGGTGAGACAATGTGTAAGAACACTGAGAATTCCACCTGGAACATAATAAATACTGTAAAAAATGCTAGTTCCTGGTTTTTTTGTGTATATGGAAGGTAGTGGAGGATGACATGAATGCATGGAACTTGCTTCAAAAGTAGTAAGTGTATATTTGTGGAAGATTTTATTTCAGTTTCCAAATAGGTAGCCAAGAGATGTCTGATTTCCTTCAGCCTTTCATCGACTCTGTTTCCCCACACCTCACTTCTTACCAGTAGGCAAAAAGATATTGCAGAGACTTTATGTAAGTAAAGAGGCATTTTGTTTTTTTTTAATTAAAAAAAAATTTTTTTAGTGTTTATTTAATTTTGAGAGAGACAGAGTGGGAGTGGGGAAGGGGTAGAGAGAGAGGGAGACCCAGAATCCGAAGCAGGCTCCAGACTCTGAGCAGTCAGCACAGAGCCCGATGTGGAACTTGAACTCAAAGACTGTGACATCATGACCTGAGCTGAAGTTGGACGCTCAACCAACTGAGCCACTCAGGACCCCTCTTTTTTTTTTTTTTGAAATAAGAGTCACATAACACAAAATTGACCATTTTAACAATTCCAACGTGTACAAATCAGTGATTTTTAAGTGTATATATTCACAAATTTATGTCACCACCACTGCCTAGTTCTAGAACATTGTCATCAACCCAAAACAAAGCCTGTTCCCATTAGCAGTTACTCTATTCCTCGCTTCTCCCTGCCCCTAGTACCCTTTAATCTACTTTCTCTTTTGGTTTGCCTATCCTGGACACTTCATATATGTGTCTGACTTCGTTCACTTAGCATAGTGTTTTCAAGGTTCGTGTTGTGGTGTGTATCAGAACTTCATTTCTTTTTACAGTCAAATACTATTCCCTTGTACGGACACACCACATTTGTTTATCCATTCATCAGTTAATAAACATTTGGATGGTTTCCACCTTTCGTCTATTAGGAATAATGGTGCTATGAACGTTCGTGTACAGGTTTTGATGTGAACATCTGTTTTTGGTTCTCCAGAGTATATACCTAGGAGTGGAATTGCTGGGTTCTACACAATTCTGGGGTTAACTTTTTGGAGAACCACCAAATTTTCACAGCAGCTGGACCGTTTTACCTTTTCACCGGCAATGGATGAGGGTTTCAGTTTCTCTACCAAAGCTGCATGTTTTCGAGGCAAATATAACTTTTTAGCGCTTGGCTCAGCATCTTACATCTAATGCTGAATTAATTAGATCAGTAGGTTTCATTGTAAAGTCCCATCCAGCCGTTTGCTGGCAGAGGCAACATTTCCTTCTGGAACGAAACGGCAGTTTCCAAAGTACTGTAATGCAAGGAAAGAAAAGAGAAGGCCAAGGGAAAATCCTTGGCCTTCACTGCATTATGTGGGAGAGGAGCCTCCTGTGGCGGGCAGCGTGCAGACGTGTGTTCCAGGGCCCCGAGCTGCCTGCCTCCCTCGGCCTCCACGCAGCACTAATTATGAGTCTTCGGGCTCCACACAAGAGCTATTTTAGAGATCAATTTGGCTCCTAAGATTGTTAAAACGCGCATGTCTCTAAAGAGTAAGTAAAAAGGAATTCAAGGAAATGTAAAACATGCTTTAATATCTTCTACCTGACCCTAGTGAGGAATGTTAGAAAAGGAATTTCCATTCTTTGCTTTCAGCTGAAGCACCATTTCTCTTGCTGTTTTATTATTTTCTTCCTTTGTGATTTATATAGATTTTTGTTTGCAATTCAAATTAATCTTTTATTTCAATGAAGTCATGGAGTGAGCCAATGTGGCAATGATTATAACTCTCATTTCAAATGTGAGTGCCATATACTCTTTAAAAACAATGTTCTTAGCCTGAAAAACCCACAGCAGGCAAGGTCATCCTTGTGTTGTTCTCCTTTATCAGCCTTTATGCTTATCTTTAAGTGTTCCCCGAACACGAGAAGTCCCAAGAGTGGTCTTTTTTTTTTTTTTAATGGTTGAAATCTATCTCCTGAAAATGGGATTTTTTAATTGTAGCTTGCCACTTTCCCTACCACAGTAATGGGAATTTACTGAATAGGAAGCAATTTCAGCATTTAAATGTGCTGATGTGATGTTTCTTAATCACTTTAATGAGTTTCATGCAACTAGAAATGGAATAGAATTTTCGATGGAAATATAATTAAATAGAAAAGTCATTTCCTATACTTGTAATTTCCACCTGATCATTTCTTTATTCACCGCCTTAGAAAGTGTGCCTTACAGACTTATAGTGATATTATTATACAGACTAATTTGCATCATTCACTTAGGTCATTAGAGCTGAAAACAATATAAATACACAGTAAATTTCATTGCAAATCAAATGCAGCAAGGCAAGGTAAAGCTTCAAACCTATGATTTTTCTTTTTGATTCTGATATATTTGTTAGTTTTACCTGATTTTTTCTTAAATTGGCAATTTCCTGCCTGAATCCAGATTGGTCTTTTTGGTTTTTTTTTAATGTTTATTTTACTTTTGAGAGAGAGAATAAGACAGAGCGTGAGAGAGTGCATGCACAGTGGGGGAGGGGCAGAGACAGAGGGAGAGAGAATCCCAAGCAGTCTCCACACTGGCAGCAGGGAGCCTGATACGGGGCTTCAACTGGCTTTCAATGGAACCGTAAGATCATGACCTGAGCCAAAGTTGGATGCTCAACTGACTGAGCTACCCAGGTGCCCCAGGTTGGTCTTTTAATTATGCATTTTCAACCTGGTCTGTTTAAGACAGGTCTCAGGAAGAAGTATCGTGAGTCAGTAAAAACTGTTTAAAGAACTTTGGAAATCCTCTTGGTTCTTGTTTTTGAATGATTTTTCTGAGAAATAGTAAAACAAAGTTTTACCATTCTTGCATTGTGATGCCAAAACATAAAAGGCCATTGAAATTTGTTTAATTTGTTCTGATTATTTGAATGTAGTTAACCGATTCACTATTGAAACAGTTTAATTTTAAAATTAATGTATTGCTCTTGAGAATCTAGCAGACATTTTGGAAAACGTGGTATTTTTAAATCTTAAATATGGAGCTTGTGGTTTTTTTTTTTTACATATCAGTGTATAAGTTGTCAAGAGGCTTTGCTGTCCATTTAATCAATACAGTCCAAGTGGATTTACCTAAACTCACATTTGGGAAGATAGTTTTAGGTTGCAGATAGTGGTTCGAAGCACATTCTCAACTGATAGCTGCTCTTTGGTCATGTTTTAAAATATAAAGACTGTTAAGCAAGATGGAGTCGGGGTGTAGACCTTGACCCACGTGTTACCTGGGCTTCCTCTTCACATATGGAAATGGAGGGACCCGTGTGCATTCTCGTAGGTAGGCCTGCACCTTCAGTGGGACAATCCACTGCACAGTGTGCATAGATTTGTATCAAATCACATGTTCTCTTCAGCGATGAATGATGACAAACGAGAGAGTCACTTAATATCACCATGATCTGTTTCTTCTGTGATTTATCTCTCTCTCTTTTTTAAACGTATTCAGAAATCAGGGGCGCCTGGGTGGCGCAGTCGGTTAAGCGTCCGACTTCAGCCAGGTCACGATCTCGCGGTCCGTGAGTTCGAGCCCCGCGTCGGGCTCTGGGCTGATGGCTCAGAGCCTGGAGCCTGTTTCCGATTCTGTGTCTCCCTCTCTCTCTGCCCCTCCCCCGTTCATGCTCTGTCTCTCTCTGTCCCAAAAATAAATAAACATTGAAAAAAAAAAATTGTTTAAACGTATTCAGAGCTGCTGTCTTGGTCATTACTGGCCTAATAAAGCTGAAAGATGAGGAACGTTAAACAGAAACCTAGGGTTAGCTTCTATGTCCTGCTAAGGAAAACTGATCTGCGCTGCATTCTTTATAAAATTAGACTGTAAAACCTTGTCCCAGTGAGACACTAAATGTCAGGGCATTTTATAAACCATAAATCAATTCAGATGTGAGATGTTTTTTTTTAAACAAATGAACCCTGAGGAAATCTCTTTCTGTATTTAGTCTTAATATTCATTGGCAAGTATTTATTGAAATATTTTCTTCTGTTACTCAACAGTGTACAAAAAATGTTTTCCAAAGGCCCTTGGGTGGCTGTCAGTTAAGTGTCCAACTCTTGATTTCGGCTCAAGTCATGATCTCCTGTCATGATCTCACGGTTTCTGGAATTGAGCCCCGTGTCAGGCTCTGCGAGGACAGTGTGGAGCCTGCTTGAGATTCTTTCTCCCTCGCTCTCTGCCCCTCCCCCACTCGCGTGTGTGCATGCATGCTCTCTCTCTCTTTCAAATATAAACTTAAAAAAAATGTTTTCCATCTCTTGTATATTATGAATTACTAATTTTTAACTAATTAGAATTCAGCTGTTTCCAACACCATTATTTACTGTTTTAGATGCCAGATTCGATCTCAAAGTTTTGTTGTTTCCCCAAAGCTAAACTGAAAAGGAGATGTCCTCTGTAGGTCAGGAGTGTGCAAACTCTGTTCCCCGCTCTGCTGGGGCACCTCAAAAGTGTCAGCTGGCAGGAAGCAAGCAGAGCTGGGTTGAGGTTCTCCTATCACAGTATCTCCTTAAGACAGAACTCCTCTAGGATATACTGTTCAAGTAGTTTTAACATCACTGGCCTCCTTTTGTTTTCCTTGCAGGTAACCTCTTTGAATGGGTGTTTATTCAATGAAGGATGGCATGGAGAGGGGAGGGAAGGAAGAATGATAGTTGGAAAAAAACAACCAAAGGTTCTTTCAACCCCACTTCTGAAGAACCAGCTAGCAAGCTAAATAAATATTTGAGTCCACTGAAATCTGGTAAAGCAGAAATATAAAACTAGCTCCATTACTGAAGAGATGAAATGATAGGAATGAATCTGTTTTTGTAGTGACAGATTTAGAAAATTTTGTATGTAAATCGCCAAGGGGGAAGCTGTACACATCATTGGTTTTCCAATGTTTGCTGAATTGAAAAACAACATTAATTTAAAAAAATTTTTTATTTCTGAGAGAGAGAGCGTGAGTGGGGGAGGGGCAGAGAGAGAGAGGGAGACACAGAATCCCAAGCAGGCTCCAGGCTCTGAGCTGTCAGCACAGACCCCAACACGGGGCTCGAACTCATGAGCCATGAGATCATGACCTGAATTGAAATCAGACACTTAACTGAGCCACCCAGGTGCCCCTGAAAAGGAACATCTGTGGGGATTCTTCTTTACCCCAAATTCCTTTATACAACATTCAAGCCACGACAGTCAAGTTGTGGAATGTAAATCTTTTATTAAACAGTTGTCTTTCCACAGTAGTAAAGCTTTGGCACATACAGTATAAAAAATAATCACCAACCATAATTATACCAAATTCCTCTTATCAACTGCATACTAAGTGTCTTCAATACAATTTTTTCCATATAAAAATACTGGGAAAAATTGATAAATAACAGGTAAGAGAAAGATATTTCTAGACCATTACTAGAATCATTTGGAAAAGGTGAATACTGTGGATATTTTAAATATCACAGTTACAAGGACATGCCGTCCCTACAATACTGCAGGCCAGTTAAGTGGAAGCAGAAGTGTTTGGGTAACTTTCCTACTTAAAAATTTGAGAATATCATTTCAATACATTTTGTATGTCGGTTGGTGCCTATGCTTCCCTATTGATCCCAAACCAAATCACAAGTTAGAATCATTTCATTTAAAATACTGAACGGTATTGAATACTTCGGAGCAGAACAGGCGATGTACTGCTTCCATTTATGAGAAAAGTCTCAAAACACTCCCAGGGTGATGCTTGGAGAAGCTGTGAGTTGAGCTGAAGCTGGAGAAGTCACTCCAGAGCAAAGGGCTTAAGAAAGAAACTCTCTAAGATGGGGTCTGCTAACATCACTCCAGTTTGGATGGACCTTGGCAGAGAATCCATGCTTGTTTCTCTGGATTGAAAATATCACTCTCGGGAATCTTCTCTGTCAGCCTGTACATCTAAAGGCATGAAGCATTCAATTGGGCAGTTGACATTCTGTTAAAACAGAAAAGGAAAGAAAAAAAAAAAGCAGCATTCTGTTAAAATAGAAGAAACATTTATTAAAAAAATCCTGTAAAGCTACAGAAAAAAGGTGGGGAGGATTTTATGACAACTACTTATAGATAGATGATTTTTAGCTTCAAGAACTTATCAATGTACCGGGCAATAGGAGATGTTTAAGAGTTTAATAAATCTGAACCTAAATTATGTCATAGGGTACACACTCTTATGTGGATCCCGAGAAACTTAACAGAAGACCATGGGTGAGGGGAAGAAAAAAAAAAGAGGGAGGGAGCCAAAGCATAAGAGACTCTTAAAAACTGAGAACAAACCGAAGGTTGATGGGGGGTGGGAGGGAGGGGAGGGTGGGTGGTGGGTATTGAGGAGGGCACCTGTTGAGATGAGCACTGGGTATTGTATGGAAACCAATTTGACAATAAATTTCATATTTAAAAAAAAGGTGTTTTTTAAAAATTAAAAATATTTGGTTCATTCAGAAGAAAGGTAGCTACAGAAAGAGACTCCCTACAAGGTGTCTAACTGCGTTTAGGGAAGAAACACTCGAGGTGCAGGTGCACGTACAGTGTTCGTTCTCTGGTGGTATCTCTGCGAGTACTGGTTGTAGTGGCCGGTGGAGCCTTCGTGACCGGGTTCAGCCCCTGGTCTTCGGCAGTTGTCACAGCGCCAGCCCTGAGAGAACACAGGCATGAAGTCAGATGGGGTTTATGATAACCTGGGAGCATCACAATTCAGGTCTTCCACGTTGGCAAAGTATAAGCTATAAGCGGTTAACCACTGAGGGAGCTTAGATGAGGATTTTATGCATTTACAACTTGTAGAATACATTTGGGCTTATTGCTTACATCTTATAATTGCCCCTGTCTACTTATGCTTTTCCTGAAATGTTCTCCCTTCTCTCCCTATTCAAACCCCACCCATCTGCTAAGAGTCATTCCGGTCCCAACTTCCCAAGTAAGCTTTCAGCACTAGAAGACAGAGAGGTTTTCCTAGAATCCTAGAGCTTTTTAAAATGGACTTGCCTATTTTTAATTTTCTGAGGAACCTCCACACTGCTTTCCAGAGCGGCTGCACCAATTTGCATTCCCACCAACAGTGCAAGAGGGTTCCCGTTTCTCCACATCCTCTCCAGCATCTATAGTCTCCTGATTTGTTCATTTTGGCCACTCTGACTGGCGTGAGGTGATACCTGAGTGTGGTTTTGATTTGTATTTCCCTGATAAGGAGCGACGCTGAACATCTTTTCATGTGCCTGTTGGCCATCCGGATGTCTTCTTTAGAGAAGTGTCTATTCATGTTTTCTACCCTATGACCCAGCAATAGCACTGCTAGGAATTTATCCAAGGGACACAGGAGTACTGATGCATACGGGCACTTGTACCCCAATGTTCATAGCAGCACTCTCAACAATAGCCAAATTATGGAAAGAGCCTAAATGTCCATCAACTGATGAATGGATAAAGAAATTGTGGTTTATATACACAATGGAATACTACGTGGCAATGAGAAAAAATGAAATATGGCCTTTTGTAGCAACGTGGATGGAACTGGAGAGTGTGATGCTAAGTGAAATAAGCCATACAGAGACAGATACCATATGGTTTCACTCTTATGTGGAGCCTGAGAAACTTAACAGGAACCCATGGGGGAGGGGAAGGAAAAAAAAAAAAAAGAGGTTAGAGTGGGAGAGAGCCAAAGCATAAGAGACTGTTGAGAACTGAGAACAAACTAAGGGTTGATGGGGGGTGGGAGGGAGGAGAGGATGGGTGATGGGTATTGAGGAGGGCACCTTTTGGGATGAGCACTGGGTGTTGTATGGAAACCAATTTGACAATAAATTTCATATATATAAAAAAAAAACTCAGTTAAGGGTTTTGCAATATTTTTCTTATATGTATTTAAGCAATACATAAATTTCAGACTCTGCCTTAGTTATTTTAGTTGCCATTTTCAAGTAACTGATTTCAATTGTGAATATGCTGAAACCCACCAAAAAAAAATAAAAATTAAAAAATGGAAAAAAAAATAAAAAAAAAAATAAAATGGACTTGCCATCACAGGGACAAACACCCTCATTTTGCCGATAAGGAAACTCAGGCCCAAAGAGTTACTTGCACAGAGCAAGTGGGAGAACCTCGTACTGAACTGCCGGTGGATTTGGGACTGCCACCCAGCTGCGTGACTCCTGGCCATTTCTATCTGTTGTCACTTCTTCCTAAATTTCCATGCCTAGTGTGCATTGTAGCCTTTCATCTGGCCAGACGTGGGATGAGAGATGGGAACAGGACGGAGCGGGGCCACTGAGACTCCTCCCTGAGAGTTTTGCTAGAAATGTTAGGGAACAGGTTCTTTTTCATTGTTGCTCCTAAGCCTGTAGGTGATAAATATGGAGCTGACAGAGGTCATCTTTCTCACTATCAGCAGGAGTTTCTAGAAAACAAAGCCAATACAAAGGAACAAAGCATATGAGAGAGTGAGAGACTCTGAATGCCACTGCCGGAGCAGCTCTGAAGCTGGTCGATCCTGGACTCTTCAGCTTTGTGAGTCTTTTTTTGCCTAAATCAGCTTGAGTTGAGCTTTCCTCTCATAACCAAAAGAACCTCAAATAATACAATCACTTTCTTCTACTGTCACTTAAATATTCCAGACATATTTCTCCGTTAAAAAGTATATTCCCGGGGCGCCTGGATGGCTCAGTAGGTTAGGTATCTGACTCTTGATTTCGGCTCAGGTCATGATTTCACGGTTTGGGAGTTCGAGCTCCATGTTGGGCTCTGCGCTGGTGGTACAAAGCCTGCTTGGGATTGTCTCTCTCCCTCTCTCTCTGCCTCTCCCCTGCTCTCTCTCAATAAAACTTATAAAAAAGCATATTCCTCCTAATACCTAATACAGGTAAATACCTACTTACAGAATCACTGAATCTGGCTTCTACACACATAAAAATGTAACAGTTTCTACTGCTGTCCTTAGTGTTTCATTTAGCACTTTCTTTAGAACAGAACAGGTGTCACAAATGAAAGATTTCATGTGTGTAAATAATGAGGAGATGCTGAAGTGAGACCACAGTCTAAAAATTAACTTTCCATCACACATTTCTATACCAACCACTTACCAGAAATGCCTGAGTTCTATGATCACAGTCTTTGTTTAATGAGAGACAGTGAGCACCTCCACAGGTTCCCTCCATCAGAGGGAGGAGGTCAGAATACTTTCCATGAGCTCAGGTCCTCAGGTGGGGACAGAGGCAGACACCTGAAGACCCTTCCCTGCCTTTCTAAAAACCATTTTCATCATGTTCCTTTTCTTCTTGGGTACCTACAGTTGGCTAATACCCAAAGGCATCAACCAGTGAATCTTACCCTAGGGTGGGGAGCAGGCTCTTCATGTATCAGAATGTGAGGAGCTGTTGGAAAGGGTGTGTTTTCATTGAAAATAAAAGGAGTGTTATGTATCATGGCTTGTGAGTTATAAGAACCATTTTATTTTGAAATTTCAAATAATATTAGAGAAAAGCACAGCATTTTCTATCATACTGAGGTAGAGCACAGACTAGAAATGGTTGAGGGGCCCCTGGGTGGCTCAGTTGGTTAAGTGTCTGACTCTTGATTTCGGCTCAGGTCATGACCTCACGGTTCGCGGGTTTGAGCCTGAGTCAGGCTGTGTATTGTCAGCATGAAGCCTGCTTGGGATTCTCTCCCTCTCTGTCGTTCCCCTGTGTGCACATGCGCACTTGCTCTCTGTCTCAATAAATAAAAGGAAATGGTTGAGAAGTTCCAGTTTAAATGATGGACTTCCAAGCCTTTCCATAAGTGGCTTCCCACTTCTTCTCATCTGATTTGTTACCATAAGATGCTCTGTAAGATGGGTGGCTCCCTGGACCCCACATATGCCAGCCCCTTCCCTTCTCAGGTGCTTTACTCTGGTCTCTCTGCTTCCTCCTCTTCCCTCAACCTATTTAAAAATTTTTTTTTTCAACGTTTATTTATTTTTGGGACAGAGAGAGACAGAGCATGAACGGGGGAGGGGCAGAGAGAGAGGGGAGACACAGAATCGGAAACAGGCTCCAGGCTCCGAGCCATCAGCCCAGAGCCTGATGCGGGGCTCGAACTCACGGACCGCGAGATCGTGACCTGGCTGAAGTCGGACGCTTAACCGACTGCGCCACCCAGGCGCCCCATCCCTCAACCTATTTTAAACAATCTAGGGGCATCTGGGTGGCTCAGTCGGTTAGGCGTCTGACTCTTCATTTTGTCTCAGGTTTTGTGAGTTCGAGCCCCCACGCTGGGCTCTGTGCACTGACCACATGGAGCTTGCTTGGGATTCTCCCTCTCTCCCTCTTTCTCTGCCTCTCCCCACTCACACGCTCTCTCTCAGAATAAATAAATAAACTTAAAAAAACAAAAAACGAAACATCCTAAACCCCAGCCAGTTCATGTTTCTCATTCCATGGAAACTTTCTTGCTGATTCCAGCCTACCTGGAAAGTATTTGTCAGACTCACTAAGAAACTTAATCAGCTTGACTTTCAGTGTATGCTAATTTAATGTTTCCAAATATATCATGAAAAGCCAGGACCATTTCTCCTTCCCTCTGTCCCATATTCCTGAAGCACAGTGCTAGACCAACAGCAGGGATCTATTACTGGATTGAGAGAGGATACAAGAAAGTGGTAATTTCTTAGGTCCAGGATGTTATTCAGAATATTTAACAGCAATGCCACGGGGACACCTATCTATCAGAATGGATCTAGAGGCCCAGTGCTGTGCAGCATTTAACACTTTAATTTAAGATGAAGAATTGAGACAGCCCGAGAATAGTAGGTGTGAGAAGAAGGGCTGGGGCTGCCACGGAGGGGAGAGCTGGGAAGGGGTGTAGAGGGGCCTAAAGTTGGCAGCTATGTGCCAACAGGAAATGAGGTATTTCTACTTTCATAACGGGCACTACCATACCTTTGTGTACAGCACACACACAGGAAGCTGACCTCTTAATCCCCAGTGCAGGAGCCCCCTCTTTGTCTTATTTAAATTAGAGGGAGGCTGGCCTTACCCGCTGGCCTCCGAAGCATGTGCAGGAGCAAATGGCACCAAGATATTCCTTCTGCCACTGTTCTCCTACATGGTATGTCTTCCCATCATCATAGCACGTTGCCTCATCTGCGTGGAGACACAAGTCAGAAGCTCATGTAAGATTGAGAATAATACAGACCTCACCTTCCTAAAGAGGGTGGGTTCTGTTTCTCTCCCAAATTTGCATCATCACAGCCGAAATCCTACATGTTTGTGAAAACCATTGTTAGGAGAGGTACTGCTGTATAGATCTTAGGGCAGCACTTCCAGAAACTAACTCTGATAAACTGGATAAGGTTCGTATTTTAAAAGTTGAATCTAAAGAACCATAAAGCTTTCTTGTAGTATTTCATTGCAGCTTATGGTCAAAATACTGAGGAAAAGTGCTCATGTGCCCTGTAATAACATTAAATCATGGCTCATTTTTGAAGCTTGTCTCCACTTTCCCAAATCAAAAGATTAACAAACCCACTGCTCACTCCTCAAGGAGACCTAAAGTCTCCAATCATTTCAGTGAATGAGAGCTGCAGCTCAGTAATAAAAGTGGGAGTGCTTAATAAGCCACTAAAAATGATGTGTGGCAACGTACGAGGATCACACTTGAATTCTCCTTTTCCATTTCCAAGACAGGTGCAGCTCATCATCTGGCCATTCTCCCCCTGACGATCCCACTTCTCTCCAATCTTGTAGTTCACGCCATTGTCATGGCACCATTCTGCAGGGTGGGGAAAGTCAGAGGCAGAGAGTTACCAGGGTGTTCTGACTCGCAAGACAGTGCGTGAGCTGGGACACGTCACAGGATTTCGAACGCCAGGCAACCTGGAAGGAGTGGCAAGAAAAGTTGAAAGTCATGATCTCCATGACAAACCAGTTTTGGGTTGGATTTAAAAATATTATCTTTACAGTTTCGCATTTTCTAGGATATTTTAAGACGCGATGTATTCCGCCAAAATCATGTCACAAGAATTGTCAGTGACCTTCATCTGCATTCTCACTCTTAAGGTTTAAAATTACTGAAAACCAAAGTAGGATTTAAATAGTCTTTTGGGAATGGATCATAGATGAAAAGTCACTTTTTGGATTTGCAGAGAACCTGGATACAAAGTAGTTCTATTAACCAAAAAACAAAGCTCAGCTGGTTTCCACGAGTCATAGCCTGTTTCTTGTAAATGGAAAGGGTAAACGAATAGGCCTGTGTGTCAAAACAAAACAAAAACAAACAAAATGATAGATCACTGGTTATTATCCCTACAAACAAGGCTGCTTCTGAGGAGCATCTAAAAGTCACAGTGCTGTATCTTTACTACACATAAAAGATGTCTTTAATCTCCAAAACAAAACGCACCTCAGAAGTGTGTATAACAGTATACCAGTTCTTCCCTTTTATCAAGTCAGTCACTCCTTACTTTGGCAATTACGACATATAAGCAAAGGACATGTGAGTTGGGCCAAAGCATCACATAAATCCCTATAGCTCTGCTCCCACAGTTGCGCCTAAGTACTTAGCTTGGTAATAAATATACAAACCTAAAATAGTTCAGTGTCAGAAATGAAGAGCCACCTAAATGATGCCAAATGTTAAAACCCCCAGCTCCTACTAAACGGCATAGGGCACACCTGCTCCATCTTTCCATTTTCAGATGGTCAAGCACACCGGCCTGCATTGAAAAAATTAGTTGTCTCCATATGTTAGTCTGAATTAAACCACTTCACATTTTAGTCTGAAAATCTCTTAAAAATCTATTATGTTGGATTTCCCCAAATACAACTTCTGGGTATGTCTTGTAAGAGGCTCGTTTATAAGCCATAATGGTTAACACCTATAGAAAGAAACCAACTGTCCATAATAATCACATCCCCTAAAAAAAAAAAACAAAACAAAAAAACAAAACAAAACAAAAAATGCAGAAAGGAGAGTTTTGTAAATTCTAATGTTAAATCTCAAAGCATAATAAGTCATTTCTAGGATCATTTTAACTGAAAGTATAATTAAAAATATTACAATCTTTTTACAGTTTGAAACTCAAATATATTTCAGATGAAGTCGATTCTTAATTATGTAGAGATGAGTATCTGTTATCTCTACATTACATGGCAAGATTCAAACTACCCGATGTGTGTACATGGATGTGTAAGACGAGGGTGTGTATGCGTGAGAGTGTGTATATATTATGATATGTGTATGTTTGGTGTGTGTTGAAAGAGAACATGAGCATAAATGTTCACCTCTGAGCTCACTCAACATTAAAGATTAAAAAAGATTTGGGATTCCTTCACATCTCTTCTATTCTTCATTAGACTTGGCTCCGGAGAATTTGACTTTAGTATCTTAACAGAAAATTTTTGTAAAAAAATCACATTATCATCACATATATATTCTTAATTAATAGTCATATTGCCCCATAACCCTGGAAATGAGGCAGGAGTCAACAAGTAAAATTTCCCATCATTTTTTATGATGCAAAATGTTACTTTGAGGCCAGCAGTCTCCCCTCATTTGCTTCATGTTTGGAAGAGCCCTTGTCTGCCAAACATGCTTGCTTGGCACACTGTGCTAACGCCTGGAACCGGAGGAGATGGACAAAGCAAGCTACTCACTAGATGAGTCACATCTGAAATGCCCACTGCCAAAGCCCAAGCACTGGCACCAGAGCTTAAAGCCAGATTCAGACAGCCGCTCCCACTCCTCTCCGACGGCATGATGAGAAACCGTGTAGGGGTCGAAGCACGAGTCACCTGTAGGTTGGTTTAGGCCTTGGTCGACTACATGAAGAAAAGGAGGAAAAAGAAAAAGAAAAGACATCTTATTGGTGGTTTTGGAGCATAAGGAGAAAACTGAATTACGGTTATAACGACTTAGTCTAAACCAGAAATCCCAGCAGCATTTAGAAACATGCCTCTGTTCTACCCAATGCATCAGCTGCTCTAACAGTGCTTAGATGCTGCCGGTGAACACTTGCCCAAGCACCTTAAAAGGAGCCCACATTTCATTTTTGCCATCACTTCTAAAAAATCCTCATTTCTGGCAAAACATGGAACACATCTCAAGGCATTTTAAGCTAGTTCAGAACCTGAGCGGGACGCAGAGGCTGGACTGTCTCTCCAGGAGTACCTGAGGGACCTTACGCTAGTTACTTTGCATTTCTCTGTCTTACTTCCCTCACCTGCAACACGGGGATACTAATAAAAATATATCTACCTGCTCAGGATCTTGTGAAGGAGATATTATAGCATGAATTCAAAGCACTGGTCCATTGCTAACACTTAGAAAGTGCTCAACAAGTAAAAAATATTAGAGAGCATCTTTTGCTTGTGCTTTTTATTTATTTATTTTAATGTTTATTTATTTTTGAGAGAGAGAGTGAGTGAGCAGGTGAGGGGCAGAGAGAGAGGGAGACACAGAATCTGAAGCAGGCTCCAAGCTCTGAGCTGTCAGCAAAGAGCCCGATGCGAGGACTGAACTCATAAACTGCGAGATCATGACCTGAGCTGAAGTCAGATGCTTAACTGACTGAGACACCCAGGTGCCCCTGAGAGCATCTTTTGCTTTTAATGCAAAAGTCTCAGGCATTCTTATATACCATTAGAATGCAATATTCACTTTTATTATTGCAGCCTTTGCTTTGCATAACCGTGCAAAAATAGTGCAAAAATCCTAGGTTCTGTACATTATTATCATAGTAGTAGGACTGTTTTACTTTAGCAATAAAATCAACTGTTTCAAATAAGAGAAAGCAAGGGATATGAACGACTCAGGAATGAGTAATGAGGTCTCTTCATGTTGCCTCAGATCTTGGTCTTTATGTTTTGAGAAAACTTAAAGTAATCTGTGCAAACAAAGCATGCTTCCAATGATTTTCTAAAAATTAAATAAACTAACTTCGGTGACTTTGAATCCCACCGGGTCTATTTCTTTTTATAGTGCAAACATCAAAATCTCAAAAGCAATAGATATTTCAAGTGGCTAATAGTTTAAAAGGCATCACCCTGGAAGAAACTAGAGTTTGAAAGAAACTAAGAAGTCTGACATGTCTAAAAGCCAGGAGAACCTGGCTAGAATGCAGAATACTGCTGCTGGGGATACTGGGTTGGAAAGAGAAATGAAAGGAAACTGAAGTGTTACTAGGGATTTCGGTAACCCTCCTAAAAATAGCCAGGAGTTAAAATTCCACCTGACTTAACTTATGGAGACGGAATCTTAAAGAAAAAAAAAAATGATGTGGAAAAGCACAAAGACCTCTGTGCTTTTGAAAATTCCTTTCATGTGGCTCCCCACTAGTAAAACCACTCAAGGCAGAAGGCATGCATTACCATGGATACATAACACAACAAGCACAAAATGATCCCCCCACCAAATAGTCAACTGCTTAAATTCACAGACATTTATACACGTAAAGTAGCATGGTCATCTGTGTACTACACATTCGGCAGCTGACCCTGGAATAAAGCCCGTCCCTTGGCAGGGATAGAATTTAGCACTTCCTGCTGATGTGGGATAGAGAACCCTCTGGTGGGAAGATGGAAGGTTCATGGTTTCGATTATTCCCTATCTCATGTTCCTTGGTGAATCTTCAGCTGATGCAGGTTGAAAAGGCAGGTGATACACTACTGGCTTAAAAGGACTTTGCAAGTGCTACAAAGAGATGTCGGTGACCGTTTAACCTCTATTTCAGCTTTGGGCCTATATAATCAGAAAAAGAAACTGAAATCACACTGGACTCAGGGAGCTCCTTGAACAGAAGGGGGCTATGTTGGCAGCATTTTACATGAGGAACAAAAACCAGCAGTCGCTAATGTTTGCAGATAGGGAATTTCCTTTACAGGTAATCAGTTCCAGTACTTAAAAATCCCTGAAGAGGCAGCAACATGGTGAGATGCAGAGGGCCTGGGAAAAGAGATCAGGAGACTTGTGCCCTGTATCAATTCAGATACTCACTGGCAGGTAGTCAAAATGTTGGACTAAATAATATTTGAGGTCCCTTCCAGGTCTATTATCATACACTGTTTGAAACTATTTGTAGATGCATTTTACAAAGATAGTTGGATATCATGAGGGAAAAATCATTGCATTTAAAGTTGCTCATTTACTTAATGGCATTACCTCCCAAAGTTAAAAGACAACAGCGACAAAGGAACATTCAGTCAAGAGAAAAAGGGTCTCTGGGGTAGTCCAGAGGGGAGCCTGTGCCCGAGTAACCGGGCACGCACGTACCAGAGTTGCCCACGGTAACGACCTCCTCCCGAACCTTGTGCCTCTTGTGGTCTTTCAGTGCCTCCACTATGATGTTGTAGGTGGCCCCTCTGGTGAGGCCTGTCAGGGTGGCACTGGCCGAAGTTCCAGGAACTCGGAACTGCAATTATCAGCACATCCAAAGTGACGGAAAGAGCGTTATAGTGAGGAATTCATGTGACTTGCCCTATTATCAGTAACCCGCGCTACGTAAATAAAGCAAACAAGGAAGGACGGTGGAAAGGTCTCAAACCAGCCGTAGAGAGAAATGGAACTTGGGGGAGAGGCCATCTTTTTTATTTGACCTGCCAAAAATCTACCCTCTGTGCTCCCTAGTTATCAGGAGCCCTCAGTAATTTAATAGGCAGGCTCCTCTTCGTCCTGCTGTAATCGCAGGTCTGTGTAAGCCCACTGGAAACCCTCACCACCCCATTTCACATAAAATGTGGACACTGTGCCATGAGGGAGATCTGTTCATCCTATGCAAGGTGGCATGTGACCCCCAGATGGGGGCCTTAAAGCGTTTTGGCAAATCCTCAAACTCATGTTTCTAGGCTCATGAAACTTTCACAGTGTGGTTAGTTTCTTTTGGTTTTGTTTTTGTTTTTTAACTCTTCCACTTTCTAAAAATAAGAACACAATAAAAATTGATACCAGCAAGACAAAGAACAAAAGTTTTAGAGAATCCATCGCTGGTAACAGCTGATATGCACGGCTTCACTTAAGTTCCTTCTCCTTAGACATATTGTAGATAATGGGATTCTTCACGGACAAACTATAAGGTGGCTATTTATTTATTTATAAAGATTTCATTTTTAAGTAATCTGTACACTCTATGTGAGGCTCGAACTCACGACCCCGAGATCAAGAGTCGCATACTCTTCCAACTAAGCCAGCCAGGTGTCCCAAGGATGGCATTTTAGCCCTTCTTGCACAAATGTAAGTTCAGGCAGAATATTGATCTGTCTTTTCTCAGGTAATTTTTTGCCCATATTACTAAGGAGCCTCAAATGTGTGAGAATAATAGAAGTTATTTTATTTTCTCTACTAAACAAAAGCTAATGATACTTTTTGGCACATCCCTCAAAGTAAGGCATCCCGAGATTTTAAAAAGAAGAACCAGGGCTTACGCCTGTCACCTTTCTAAAAGGTACTAGAAATAGAGCCACTTGATAGTTGAGCTCTGGCCACTTCAGTTACCTAGCTTACTTATTTCCAGGCAACTCAGAAGTAAAGAGGAAAAGTAATTACCTGTAAAGGTTCTTCGTCAATGCCAACGGGATGACATGAAATGATATACTCAGAGCTTTCTTGGAATGGGGTCCAAGAGATGGTTGTCTGAGAGAGAGCTTCTTGTCCTGTAGAGGCATTTGGATTGAGTCCCAGAACGTGAGGGTAGAGGTGATGGTCTACGTCTCCCCTGGGGACATGACCAACTTGGATCTCCTCATTTACATTCGGCGGATATGGTCTTGGCCTATGCCTTACAGGGGTGGCCGTTGTGGGCGGTGTGGTGCGCCTAAAACCATGCTCCTCAAAGATCATTTGTTGCCCAACACTGGGCTGCTGACCAGAAGTGCCAGGAAGCTGAATACCGTTTCCAGTGTCATACCCAGGGTTGATGAAAGGGGTCTTTTGAACTGTGGAGGGAACATCCAAGATCTCTGGTCCGTGAAGATTGGGGTGTGGAAGGGTTACCAGTTGGGGAAGCTCATCTAGCCAAGAGAGGTTAGAGCCAAAAAAGCAAAGCGTGTTAAGCTCCCAAAAGTAGCAGCAGAAGTCGTTATCAATTCAAGCAACAATGACTCTTTATCAATCTGATCAAAGCCCTTAGAAAATTAGCAGTTCTTAAATCACAAAACACTTTTTCCAAAAAGAAATCTTTATGATTTTTCTCAAAGGTTTCTTTATAGTTTAGAATGAAAAAGCGTTCGTATGAGTTTATCATACACATAAAGCTTTGAACCGCTGAGCCCCATAGAAGCTGCTTCTGCTCAAATTAAGCCTAATGGAACTGAAATGTGCAGCCTTTTTTCTTCTTTTTTTCATTTGAGAATCATGTTATAAGGACTAGAATCCAGACTAATTATTTCAGCATCTGAAGTATGAGAATTCCAGAGGTTTGACTCAACAGTTTTTCATGAATTGAAATGATAAACATACATACATGTTTATTTCTAAACCTCTCCTATCAGCGTAAATATAGCATTTTCTTCAAATTAAACTGAAATTGGAATCATAAAGTTGAAAAAATTATTTAGCTCAAGTTTCAGAAACCAAATAATAAATAAAGACAAATAGGAAGGATTATTCTCCCTACTTTTTTTTTGTTTGTTTGTTTAACATTAACTTCAACAGAAGGTATAAAAGAAGAGCGGTAATAGCAACCTGCTTTTTACATTTTAATAACTGGGTTACATTTTTGAAAAGTGAATAGAAGGCTTTATATTGACTGGCTAAGAAAAAAAAAACTGTTGCCGATTATGTTAGGTTATTCATGATGTCAAAGAGCACAATATACATGCTAAGCTATTTAAGAAACAATTTCCAGGAGAAAGGTATCAAAACCTCGAGAACCTTTTCACGGCAAAATTTATCACTTATAATTAGTTTTGTCTTGATTATCTTCCTACCCAGAAGGTGCCCTTTACCTGTCTTTTTCCTTCCAATCAGAGGCTCACTCTTCTGGTTGTTCTTGAGGGCAATGACTTGGATGGTATACTCGGTCCCTGGTTCCAGACCTGACGGAAGGACAGATCATCACATTAAAGTCTGTATGCTCAGCTAGTCAAATGGAAGTTGATGCTACTGGGGAGCAAGCATCCTCTCTCTAGCTGGCCTTTGGCCTCCTGAAAAGTAAAACAGACGTCACCTTTTTCCTGCAAAACCCAAATACTCCACATAGGATGACCACTTGGCAAATTAATAATTTTCCTACCAAATCTGACACCTGAGTAAACATGTTTATGCTAATTTTTTGCGGGTATTCCTTTAACACATGGTCTTATTTGCCCTTTTGAATTCAAGAAAGTCTATGAGCATCATAAACCACTGGTGGAATACACATTTGGGGGAGATCACTGCAGATTGTATACATGAATCTACTTAGGCCTAATAACCAGATGGTCCTCAGTGACAGGATCAATGAAAAGTTAGACTATAGGTAAGTACTCTGTAAGAGAAAGCAGCCAATCTTTGTGTGGTCCCTGTAGGAAGTATCCAATTCAAGTCCTTCCACATCTGATTCTATTTTCCTTCCTCCAAAGTTTCTAAAAAAGCAGCATCTCTTTCTGGTTTCTCTGTGTTCCATAGTATTTTATTTTATTTTTTTAATTTTTTTTTTTATTTTTTCAACGTTTATTTATTTTTGGGACAGAGAGAGACAGAGCATGAACGGGGGAGGGGCAGAGAGAGAGGGAGACACAGAAGCGGAAACAGGCTCCAGGCTCCGAGCCATCAGCCCAGAGCCCGACGCGGGGCTCGAACTCACGGACCGCGAGATCGTGACCTGGCTGAAGTCGGACGCTTAACCGACTGCGCCACCCAGGCGCCCCTTTCCATAGTATTTTAAAATCCAGATGATATCCCGTACATAGTTTAAAATCTTAATCCCCTGGAACAAAAATAATACCAGAGGCTTATGATCTTTCCCACTGAAATGCACAACTCTTCTTCTCCACTCCAGGCATTCTCCCCAATATGGGTGGTTGGGCATCACTTTGCCTCAAGACCTAGTCTGTGAAACTGGGCAATGAGGGCAAAGGCAGGTGGCATTCTGGCAAGTCCTGTAAGGTCATCAGATCTTTAGGGAGCTCATGGGAGGACGGGATCACAATTAGCTTGTTTTGAAAAAATGTCTTTCTCTAGGACGGGACTGACAAGTATTTGGCAAACATACAGCCAATAAATCTAGTTATGCCATTATGACAGTATTAGAATTACTGCATTTTCATGAATTCCTGCATTTTCAGATGTACTGAGCTCTACAGCTCTTCCACAGAGAATGCTTTTTGAAGGTACCAGAACAGGGCTGCTTCTTCTCGTGATACAGCATCAAAGGCATAGTTGGGATCTGCTAAGTGCTTTGTGTGTCCTAGGGAGTCTGGAGGAAAACAGCAACATGGAAACGCCAATACCAGTAATAGTAGCCTCTGTGACACCAGGGCGAGGACGAGGCACCACTTCTCTGGGAGGGGACCCAGGTTTCTCATACTTGATGATGTAACCAGTAATCCTGGCACGGGGTGGCTGCCATGATACCAGCAAGGAGTTGGGTGTGGTGGCCAGGAAACGCAGATTGGATGGTGCATCAATGGCTAAAAGAAAACAAAATTAAGTCTCTAAGAAAGTGAGTGAGCAAGGAAATTATTCCCACACTCCTTTCCCTCCCTTATCAACAGACTTGAGAGAATCTGAGAGTTCTAGAACTATAAAAATGATTCACTTGTGATCTGCAATACAACGTCAGTCTCATTTTTGTTTCTTAAGCTCACATCACTGATCACCTATAAGTTGATGGCATTTCTTCAGTAAAAAAGTAGTTACAAAAAAAAAAAAAAGTAGTTACCAGTGGAGGCATCGATGACCACAGGAGAGCTCCGAGCATTGTCATTCAGGGTGTATAAATAGATCTTGTAGTCCATGCCGGGTTGTAAACCTGTGATTTGTAAACAGATGCTTTTTATCTGATCTTAAATTTTTAGGAGAATTTTCAAACTCCTGTGTAATTTTCATAGTTCCTCTACCATCCCATACAGACCACGTTTGAGCAGTAAATTAGAGCGTGGCATGGGTGCTAATAAGAAACATATCTCAAAAGAAAATCACTGATGCATACAAAGATATTGGCTAAAATACATTTTAAAGTTAAAAAAATGCTATTAGAAGTGGTCGTCTTGGAGAATAAGGGGCGAGCACCTGCTGAGTGTGTTTTCTCTTATTGTAGTCAGTCACTGGCTGGTAACCAGACCTAAATTGACCCAGATATTGAACATTCTAAGACTACCACTTTGATTTTTATGAAGTAGTGTTGTTTGCTTTTTAAAATTTAATTATGTTTTATAATCAATATTAATGTTACGAACTGTATGCCATTATTTAGTTTCTTTTGGTTTTAAGCATTATGTTATATATATTTTTTTATATAAGAAAGGATACATTGATGAAAGGTTAAATTTAATAAACGGAACTTGTGCCATTTCTTTGGCAAACATTAGACAAAATCAGGCATTCACAGAATACAATTATTTCTAATCATAGTATGAAAGTGAGTTTTTAAATATTATATCTGGATTATTGTAAAACACTGACAGTAAATTTAATCATTGCAAGTGGCAGAGTAACTGAGAAGCTAATTTATGTCGTGAATAGCAATCAACAAACGTGATCAGTCCAGTGAGTTCCCTGACCTGTGATGGTGTAGCTTCTGACATCTGGCTTAATGGTTCTCTGAATTGGAGTCTGGCCGTTTGCTGGGATGGCATCAACTTGGAAGCCAGTGATTGTCTCAGTCTTGGTTCTCCAGCTGATGGTGATGGTGGTCTCTGTAGCATCAGTCACACGGGCCCTTCTTGGAGGGCTGACATCTGCACAAATCACAACTGGAGATTAGCGCCCGGCTGACTCATTTAGGTAAGGTTTTGATATTTTAAAATGTTTCTTTATTATACACCAGATATATCCATTTCTATGAATAACTAATAATGTTTAGATTTTCCCCTGCATCCAGAGAGAAAGGTTGACAGTAATTAGAAAGTACGAAAAGATTCACCTGTCATGCTTTTTTTTTTTTTTTTTTTTTTGCAAAACTAAAAACCTTTGCAGATATTACCAGTGGTTTCTGAGTCTGACTTTACAGTATCTACAAATATCTTAGTAAGTATTAAAATTACTAATTTATTCTAACATAAAATATGGGTGGTAGGAGTTACAATGATATGGCCAGCCAGCAATAACATATATAGTATTGCTAGTATTTTGTCCTTTTTATAAGCCTTCATTTTTTTCTCTCAACATATGCAATGGAAACTGTATTTTATAGAATAGGAAATTTTGATACTTTATGTGATTTTTGAAAGAGCATACTATAAATTATTGATATGGCACAAAACTAGAATTTTGACCCAATTTTGTCCAATACTCATTGTACTGTTAAGGTACAGCAGAAGTCCATGTGTCTAGCCTCCACAGATTTATGAAGACAATTTCCAACAACTAGAGCATAAACTAAATGTAAGTCCTAGTTCATAACACTAACATTATCACATTTTGAAGTGATTCCATTTATGTGCCAGTACACCACTTTCTGGAGGGCATAAAAGGTGACTGTAGGCAGTCAAAAAGATGGGCAAGCAAATCAGTTTCCATATTGCGAATGCTTCTGTGAATTTGGTGATCTAGAAAATCATTTACCATTCTTTCATTTTTGCTTATGCAGAATATCTGTCGACATTAAAATGCCTGATTACTCACTCTCCAGAGTAGTGACGACTCCCTGAGCTGGTCTGCTTGTCAAACTGTCCTTAAGGGCATAGACGCTCACTTCATATTTGGTGGCGACCTAGAAAGGAGGACACGGTAAGTTTTAGTAACGTGATCTACTAAAACCGAGGCATTTTCACTACAGCATTAGAAAAGCACAATGGTGATAAAAGAAAAAATAAACTAGCAAAACCCATAAATTCCCAGATGAGTTTTATTCCTGCACTGCAGATGATCAAAAGGACGTGTTAATTACATGAATTTTAAAAAATGTGCTTAGGGGTCAAGTTAAAGTAAGCTTTAACTTACATACTTACACTGATACAAAGCTGATACAAAGTGGGGAAAGCAGGTATTGGCCTATTTTTCTCCTTTATGATCTGACAGGTGCCAATCATGAATTTTTCTGACCACCGAGAGGCAGAAAGAACACTCTACTCTATCTCAGAACCCTCTTTCTGTCATTTCTCCTGAAACTGGCCTTATGTTAAGAAGTCCATCCATATCCTAGACTCCTGGCTAGTTTTCCACATGCTTATCTAGAAGGATTAAAAATGTTTCAATGAAGGGAGAGTCAGGCTGGATTGGTACACACTGGAGAATATTCCTTGCCAAGATAAAAGAGCTCAAAAAATGCATAACCAAAATGGATTTATGCATTCAACCTATGGATATATGAATTGCCCCCCTCAACACACACATACACACATACAATCTTTTAAAATAAACAGAATACATTTAAAGAGCTGTGCAATATCCAAAGCTGTTTATAAAATTCTGTCTGAGAGAGTCATCTGGAAAAGCTTACATCACTATAGATAATTCAGATACAGAATTACAAGAAAATTATTTGGTGGCAGAGGCACCAAAACACAATAGATTTATTATGATATTTTATCTCCACCACCTTAAAATGTGTAAGAGATGATTATAATTGATCCTTGTACAATGCAGGGGTTAGGGGTGCCAACCCCCCTGCCCAGTTGAAAATCTGTTTATAGCATTTGACTGCCCCCCAAACTTGACTAGTAATAGCCCCCTATTGACCAGAAGCCTTACTGATAAGCAGTTGATCACCACATATTTTTGTATGGTATTTGCATTATATACTGTACTCTTATAATAAAGTAAGCTAGAGAAAAAAAATGTTATTAGTAAAATCATAAAGAAGAGAAAATAAATTTATAGTACTGTACTATAAAAAAATCAGCATATATAAGTGGACCCACACAGATCACATCTATATTGTTCAAGGGTCAACTTTATTTTATTCCCATGAAAAAGGGCACTGCATACCATGAGTCCTGATACAACCACAGATGAGCTGTCAGGAGCAAGGTTGATTTCTTTCATTGGTCCAGTCTTTTCCTTGGGGGTCACCCGCACTCGATATCCAGTGAGCTGAACATTGGGCGCTGTCCACTGGGCAGTCAGGCTTGTTGGTGTAACCTGGGTGAACTTCAGGTCGGTTGGTGCAGGAATGGCTGTCGGGATGGTCATTAATTAGAGGTTATATTATAGGAACCGGGGAAAAGGGAAATTAAAGTGAATTCCGAGAAGTATAGATTGTGCTTGTTTGGTGAGGTGGGTTCCCTGGTCAAGTCAAGATTCAGTATGAGAAAGTACAAGAAGGGATGCAAAATAAAGAAAATGTTTGCTGAAAAAAATGTGTTTTATATCCACCAATTCTCAAAATCACTGGAAACACTTGGAAAAATGCCAGAAAACTAAGGGACTTTGGGTTTGAAAAGTTGTTTTTGTTTGTTTGTTTGTTTGTTTGTTTTTTGCTTTCCCTTAAAAAAATAAACATAAAAAAAAAAGTCAAGTTGGCTTATTGGCCATTAGGATTGATTTTCCATTTTATATGGAAAGATGAGCAATAGCCCTTTTCCCGGATAAGTGATTTTGTATGGAAAACCACTTCACAGAGTATTCCATCCCCAAAAGACAGAATTATTTCTTTATCCTCTTTATTTGAACCCCACAGCAGATAGTGCTGCTAAATTTGAAGTATTCTCTGTGGTGCAGCATAAGAAGAAAATTGGCTCACAACAGAAGCAGAAAAGAGAAGCAAAGAGCAATAATACAGATAGTCACCTCCAAGGTTTATGGTGCCACACAGACACAAATTTAGCATTCCACTCTGCTTCAGAAACAAAGCACAAGCGGATAAAGTATAGTGGAAAGCATTTGCCCTAAACTGTTTCCGCTGTGTCTGACTCCCAAAACCTATAAGCAAATTGCGCACTCAGCACATGATATCTAACCAGAGAAGGAAGGTCTTACCTACGTGTTCTCAGAATCATGCTGCTAGGAAATAGCCCAGTTTGGGTTCCTTTTTTAGAGTAAGCTCTAGGATGCCAAACTCCTTTCCTTTATGCACGGTGAGTGTGACCACAGGGAATCCCGGTTTAAGAAATAATTCACAATTTTAGGATCATCTTCAGTTGTCTCACTTTATGGCCTTATTTATAAGCCAAGCCACTCTAAAACTTCCCTTTATGAGACTGTATCTGAATATCCCTTAAACTTTGTTGCTTATTACTATTCCTTTCTAAAGAGGGTCTTTCCTATTAGAGAGGCTGCTTTTTTTTTTAACCCCCTTCCAGGGAATCAATAGCCCGAGAAAGTATAATTCATTCAGCAGGGCATAAAGCCACTGCTCCCGTGAGCACCCACTGGTGCAGTTACCGATATACCTGTGGACTGGGTTCCAATCAGGGGCTGGCTCTCCATATCATCGTGCAAGGCAACCACACTGACTGTGTACTCAGAACCCGGCCTGAGGCCTTGCAGCTCTGCTGTGTCTTCTTCACCATCAGGTGCAGGGAATAGCTCATGGATTCCATCCTCAGGGTTCGAGTAGGTCACCCTGTACCTGGAAACTTGCCCCTGTGGGCTTTCCCAAGCAATTTTGATGGAATCGACATCCACATCAGTGAATGCCAGTCCTTTAGGGCGATCAATGTCTGTTAGGCAAATTAATGGTAAGAGGTTATGTGAAAAGCAAGTTGTGAAATAAGCATTTTTACAACATGCAAAGCAGTTTTGCAGATACCATTTTCTCTGATGAATTAAATTCCAATGAACCCACTATTAAATGGAAAATTACTTGACACCTGAATAGGTTTTTTAGAAACTATTTAATGTTACATCACTTATCAAAACATAGGTGTATGTGAGACACATAGGCACCTGGTAAAATGTCCCCACAATGAGGATTTATTTCTATTAATTTTATGATATTGTAAAATTTGTTTTTTACAATTTGTTTTTTACAATTTGTTTTTGCAATGTGATGTTAGTCTCACAGACCTGAATTTTCTATACCTTGGAAGCGGTAAAGTTGATTTTCAATGTTAGAGTCAGATTATTACAACCTTTCTTTAACTCTTCTCTCCCCACTCTATTATTTACATTAATTGCTGGTCCAGACAGTTTTCCAAATGCTCCGAACACAATAGCTTCACGAAGCATGCCGCAATCAACTTTACCATCCAGTTGTAGAAAAATAGGTCCAGGCAAAATATTTTGTAGATTTGCTATAGGCAAACAAGATTTTGCTGAGGCCATTTGAGCAAAAGAAATTCAAAGCACAGCAACTATGATAGCTCCACAAACTTCCTTCCCTATATGTTCATTGCTTGGCACCAAGAAGGAAAAATGTTTGTAAAGGGCTCAGCTCAAGATTCAAACTAACCAAGTTGGCTTTCTCTAGGTATAATCGCAAAAGACGTGCAGAGGGCATTCATTTGCCTAAGAACACAATTGACTTTGAAAATGGGAAATAAGCATTGGTTACATACTGGTTACTGCAGTTTGAACCAGAGGCTGACTCTCTCCGTTTCGATTCTGAGCGTAGACACTAACCACATACTCCACTGTGGGCTGCAAGCCTTCAATGGTCATTTCTGTTTGATCTGCAAAGGGAGTGAAAAGCAAATGCATCTATGTCATCCACTGTAAGGTCAGCTAAGTGACTTTCAGAGTTCCGTAATAAACGCACGGTGGCCCAGAATTTTCATTTGCAGAATTACCATGAAAACATGGATGAGTCAGATATGAATTTCCCTTGGACAAACATGTTCTTTGCTAATACAAACTGCCATACTGGAGTAAAGTCAAACTAAAGGAGACACTCTAAAATTTAATATGATGTCTCCAACAATGAAGGATGCTGCTCTTGGAAAAAATGAAAATTAGCGTGACCTCAAGATACTACCTTGGGATCCCAATTTCACCAGCATTTTATATAAAAACAAAAACAAGAGTTAAAAGGATCTTAAAAAGTTAGGCCATCTCTCTCTTTGGTGTGCATGATAAACAAACCCACAAAGATAGATCTAATCATGTAAGATGTTCACACCATCAAACAGAACTATGCATGTAAAAGTAGAAACACACTTATCCTAAAAATGCTACCATGGAGGGAGTTTGTAACAATCTTGAGCCCTGAGTTCACAAATGGGGATCTCTGATGCATGATATGAAAATATATAGTACTTCAGACCTAGGTGGCCATTTATATTAAAAACCATATGGTGTGACCCTATTCTGTTTATCCTGATGTATGTGAGATGCTGGTTTTTCTTACCTGGACCCGCAGTTTTAGTTTTTGATGGTCCTGGGCCATTTTTGGGAGTAGTGGTCACTCTGTAGCCAGTAACAGGGGAACTTGAAGGCAGCCATCTGACACTAATGCTGTTTTCCTGAACGTCAGTCACTTGCATCTGTGCTGGCTTGTCAATTTCTACACATAAACACAAGGAGAAATCAGTGAAGCCCCAGCCCATGGGGACAAGAATGGACAAGTCTTGTTTCCAGTTCTGGTATGTACAGAATCATTTCTTATTACCATTAATGACTCACGGGTGTATCTTTTGCAGAAACACAGAGATTGCCTTCTGGAGGTGGGGCATGCATCTAGATGCCATTACCTATTTTCAAGATGGCTACTTCATTCACAAAGACTATATTCCAAGTAGGTGTTTGTCTTCTTATCACCTCATTCCTTCACTCATTAACGAATATATTGAACACCCTCTATGCTTGTCTTTATTGCAGGCACATGGAATATATCCATTAACGAAATACACAAAATCCCTTTGTATATCTGGTGATACTTCTTTGTATATCTGGCTCAAAACTCTGCTGGCTGTCTATGTTGTTTCTTATTAAAAAAGAAAACCAGGGGCGCCTGGGTAGCTCAGTCGGTTGAGCCCCTGACTTCAGCTCAGGTCATGATCTCGCAGTCTGTGAGTTCAAGCCCCACGTCGGGCTCTGTGCTGACAGCTTGGAGCCTGGAGCCTGTTTCAGATTCTGTGTTTCCCTCTCTTTGCCCCTCCCCTACTCATGCTCTGTCTCTCTGTCAAAAACAAATAAACATAAAAAAAATTAAAAAAGAAAAGAAAAGAAAACTAATTCCACATGAGGAGAGTACTTTGGAAGAACTCTGTAAAACTAAGTAAATATTCTCATGTCACCTCAGAGCAGGGGTTGGTACCTGTTCGATAATCAATGGAAATTGGCTTGCTGCTTGCTGGGCTGTCTCCACGGCCAGTGACAGCATACACGGTGATGGTGTAGTCTGCTCCAGGTTTCAGGCCACTGATGGTAGCTGTGGACTTGCTCCCAGGCACAGTGAACTCCTGGACAGGGCTATTTCCTCCTGTGTGAAAAGAGGTTAGTTCAAAATGTGAGGGGCTGAGAAGTAGTCGGGGATTGAGTAACTATAATAACATATTGAGACAGCAGTTAGTCACACGTTTTCTTATTCCTCTTAAAAGAGTGCTATTAATAGGGCCTAAACAGAAACATATTTATTTATGCATGTAGTGAACCTTAATAAGTGTGTAAAAATTGGGAGAAAATCACAGTTAATGCTTAACTGTGGAATGCTTAACATTCCAGCTTTAAAATGTCTCCGAATTGTGGGTTAAGATTAGAAGAAGAAAGAAGGTAAGTCCTCAACCCGGACTGCATAGACTGTGTTCCTTTTTCAAAATATTAATGCAATATATTCATGTTAAATAAAATTTTGAAGGGGTGCCTGGATGGCTCAGTCGGTTAAGCATCTGACTCTTGATTTCAGCTCGGGGCATGATCTTATGGTTCATGAGTTTGAGCCCCATATCAGGCTCTGTGCTGACAGTGTGGATCCTGCTTGGGATTCTCTGCCTCCCTTTCTCAATGCCTCTCTTTCTCCCTTAAAAATAAATAAATATTAAAATTAATAAATAGATAAATAAAATTTTGAAAATATAGGAAAGTAAAAAAAATACAAATCACTTATCATTTTACCACTGATCATATATTTGTGAATTTTGAATTCTTTCTTCCTCAGCCCTTCTATTCCCCCTTTAGTATTACACGATTTTTTTTCTTGATTTTGCCACCCATTATAGCATACGTATTTTTTCACATCCTCTTAGAAAAGACAAGGCTCCTCTGAATGGACTTGCCAAAGTTTCTTTACATACGTATCCATTGCTGGGCGTTCAGGTTACCCACAACACAATCCGACTTGATCGGAATGAAACAGTGTCTTACTAACTCACCTGTTTCTCCATAGGTGATCCTGTAATATCTCACTGTGACAGCGGGAGCATCCCAGCTGATCAGGAGGCTGGTGGGGGTGGCGGCGATGACTTCCAGGTCCCTCGGAACATCAGAAACTAGAAAAACACGGGAAAGTTGCCACATCTATAACTTTCAAACAATGCCCAGATTCACTCTTCGCTCATTTTTCAGGTCAGCGCCTTTATAATTCTCTCATATAATAATGTAAATACTATGCAAGATTAGTAGAATTAAAAATTATGAACAATTCAAGGTAAGGGGTTAAAGAGGCAATTCAAATTGTGATGAAATCATTATTACAAATTTATCATAGTGCTTTTTTCTTCAACTTTTTATTTTGAAAAATTGTAAAACAACAGAGAAGTCACAAAAATAATATACTGAACACCTATATCCCCTTCTCACAGGCATTTGCTAATTGGTAACATCTGCCACATTTGCTTGTCTCTCTGTCTTTCTGTTAGTCCACTTGAGACTGAGGTACAGATATCATCATACTACTTCTCCCCCAAATACTTCAGTATCCATCTCCTAAAAATAATGATACTATTACATTAAAATAATTATGTTTTTAAAGGAACTTTGAAACAGGGACTTTCTTAATATTTTGAATAAAACTTTAGGTATTGGAAACATATAAATATCTAAATTTGGTGAGAAATTTTTTGCAATAAAAAAATGATCTTCGGGGCACCTGGGTGGATCAGTCAGTTAAGCATCCAACTTCAGCTCAGGTCATGATCTCACGGTTTGTGGGTTCGAGCCCTGCATCAGCTCTGTGCTGACAGCTCAGAGCCTGGAGCCTATTTCGGATTCTATGACTCCCTCTCTCTCTGCCCTTACCCAACTTGTGCTCATGCTCTCTATCTCTCTCAAAAAATAAAAACTAAGATGTTCATTAAAAAATGATCTTTGATACAGTCTAAGAAGGAGATTTTCTCCACATACACTCTCACTTCTCTCTCCATGTCTCATAACCACAATCTATTTTTAAGAGACAATGACTCAGACAACACAAAGCTGTTTCACAGAAGACACCCCCTGCACAGGAAAGTCCTCAGAGTTTCTTTGCAGACCAGAAAACAAGTTACCTGTTGACTGTTGGCCAATCAAGGGAGGACTTTCCTCTCTGCCATTAAGAGCAACGATGCTGACCACATATTCTGTGCCCGGAATGAGATTGGTGAGGGTGATGGAATTCCGAGACGGGGGCACCCGATCTTCCCGAGGTCTTCCACCAGTGTGCTCAGGGTGATGGCGAATCCGGTAGCCAGTGATGGTGGCTCGAGGAGCAATCCAATGGACGGTGAAAGAGTGGGCAGTGATATCAGAAAAGTCTATGCCAGTTGGGGAATCGAGACCTGTTTTTCCCACCCAGGGGAGAAAGGTGGGGATGGGGACAGACACCACCAGTTTAGAAGGTGAGGAAGAATGCAGGGAAGGTAACACACAGCCTTCTGTCTGTCCTTTCTCATGAACACAACATATTGCCATAAACCTCAAGTTATGAAGCACTGATTCTAAGCCACACACAAATTTCGAAATCCTAAACTGACTCAGTTCCAAATAGCCAACTCAAGCTCTTTTTTCTTTGGCTAAATAATCCAAGTTATGTATGTGTGTTGTTATTCTAGGCTTCTGCATCACTCTTAAAGATGGGTGTTTAAGATATCCTGGGAATAATTTTCAAATGCTTCAGTGTTCAAGTATTCCACGTTTCTATCCTGTGTCTCTCAAAATAAGGCAAGTTATGCCCACTCTCAAGCTTTTGGCTCTCAAAGAAGTTTTCTATACTCAAAGGGAACTGATAGGTCAATGGGGTGATAATAATGCCAAACATAAAGCTCTCAAAAACTAAAACAAGACATCATCCTGGACAAATTACAATGCAGGTAAATCCTCATGAATTGAAAATTTAGTGTACCATGGAAAAAGTAATCAGAATTTAGAGTTTATCTCAAATTCAAGTCACTTAATCTCCCTGGGACTACCAGAAAATTTTTATTTTAGTACTAATAATTACTTATTCTATTGAATAACATATTCAAACCAAATTGAGATGTCACAACTTTTTTGGGGAAGCAAGTGGATTATAATACATAAGTTAATGGATACATCACATTGCAGTTTCTTAAAAGGAATAATTAATAGAAGCCCTCATATTTAAGGACTTTAATGTAATATTATGGGATTCAAATCAACTTCTTTACATTATGCATGCATATTTCATCAAGCAGATAAAAAAGATAAACTTGTTGGCTTAGCAAAGGAGGGAAAAGACTTCCATGACAAGGACAGTGTTGGGTCAGCCTTAGAGCTGCCTAATGAAAAGGAATGTTCGCTATCTCTAAATAAATAGGGATTATATTATTCTTGGGCGATTTTTTACAAGGAAAGATAACAAAGTTCCTGGACTATTTTGAGTCCTCTCTGGAAGCAGAGAGTATAATCTTAGTGACTGGAAATCAGGATAATACTTGAAGAAGTATCATTTAATTTTTAAGACTGGTGATCAAAAAGGAATGACAAGGTTATAGCACCACTACCATCACAAGAATGGAGATGTAGTTTTAGAAGCAGTATTCTACTTTACTATTAAAATTGGTAGGTGAGAGCTATTTGATAAGCATACTGCCAACATGACTCACCTGTTTTCTGTCTTCCTCTAAGAGGTGTGCTCTCGTGTTGTTCGTAAACACTGGAGACACTGACCAAATATTCGGTGCCAGGCAGGAGATCTGAAGAGGCAAGTGGCACTTACTTTCAAATTGTGCTCAAAAGCATGAAAAAGCAAAGCACCCTTAGGACTATTTCAACTGATAAAATACAAAAAGGTTCAGTCCTATAACTGACTTATACTGACATGACTATTGCTACCTGGAGATGGGCTGTAACAAGGTGATAAGGAAAAGTCACCTCACCCTGTGACATCTCTAAGCTCTGCCCTCAGTTCCACTTCTGAGAGTGATTCAGCCATCTGCAATAAGATGGTGGCTGCCATGTAATATTATCTCTGTCATCCACTTAATATGATATCTATTGAAGGCATATAGTAATAATGACCGTGGCACTGTGGATTATCATTTACTCCTCACCAACAACCCCAGGAAGTAGTTTGCTACAATTGAAAGTGGACTTACGGCCATACAATAAACTACAAATATTTAAAGTGCACAGTTTTGACAGGTTGTGGTGTATGTAGGAACTTGTGAAACCATCACCAAATGCATAACAATGAAAGTACCCATTTCCCCCAAAAGTTTGGTTTATAACCATCCCCATTTTACACAGGAGAAAACTGAGGTGCAGAAAAGTCATCTTGTTTGGTGTACTTACCCTAGATCATATAGGATTTGACCCAGACCAAGACCAGTGGTCTTAATAATTAACCTTTACTGGAAAAGAGTCCTATTCCATGAGGAAAGTGATTGGTTCCACCATATTGAGGAAGAACAGACTACTTAAAAAATTACATACACATTCCTGAGTATCCTCTACTCTTAATTTTGAGGTCCCCAGAAAGGTACAGAGTAGGGTTTCTAACCTTTGAATTCCTACTCAGTAGACCTCATTCCCCTCCATACCATCTCCTCTTCAGCCTTTGTACAGAGGCCCCTGCAAGGTTTGGGAAAGTACCAGATGAAAGAGCTGGATACTTGGACTCTACTTCCCTTATTCCTGCTTGCCCAGGGGCAATTGACTTAGCCACTAGAGACCTCGGTTGCTTCATCTGTAAATTGGGTAATAATGGCTTCTCTGGGGGGGGGCAGGGGGTGGGGGATGGCTACCTTGCAATCTAGAGCAGGATCTAAAATAAGATCTTAGAATGTGTGATGAACATGTGACCAGTCAGTGGGGCAGACAGTGGTCCTGAAGCAGGAGTTGTGTAATGAGCGATGCTGTAACTACTGACTCCAGAGTAATCTAGAACAGAAACAACAGCCCTGTTGATAGGCAGAACTAAGGATGTTCTCACCCTCAGCCATGAAATGAGAAGCCAAGACTATAGTCATGTTGAGCTGCCTTTCATTCTCTAAAATGTGTCTGCAACATAGAGGATATTTTCAGACCGTCATTTGGTAATATACCTAAATGTGAGCTCTTTCTTTCCTTACGTACAAACCTATACTATTCTCATGTGCTTATTTTACTATTATGGTGAAAATAATAAGAAGCAACATTTACAGGAAAAACAGCACCATGTTGCAGCTTCCTTCTATTTTCTTTAATAAACAATGTCTATTTCAAAAAGGTAGGATCCAGAAAGACACATAAATGGTTGCCGTTTATTTGAATGTTAGCTGTTTTCTGGGTCCTCAGCCTTCAGAGAAATCCTGCCAAAAAATTCTTTCTGAAGTACCAATTACACTTCTGGCTCTTTCTTCAAAACAGCATCATCTCGATCTATCCTGGTAACATGTCACTGTTTCTGTGTTTTCAGAAGCTGGAGATTACCCACTGGCACTTTTTTTTTTTTTTTTAATGAGAATAAAACAGATATGGTGACACTATTTTCAATCCTTATTGTTTCTCTCTCTGAACATCTAAATTTAGTCCTCTATTTTCTTTTGACATTCATTTATTTGTATGTGCTTATTTGGAAGCAGAATTTATTTGAAGTCTTCAAACTTCGCTGCTGGTGCTTTTCTACTGTGATCTTTAAAAAGTTGTGGATCTCAAAGATACATACATTAAAATAGTGACAAATGTGACATCTTTCAAAGTGTACAGAGTCTCACATCACATTTGGGGTTTTGTTTGTAGTTTTGCTGTAGCTGTCTTGATCTTAGTTGCTCCTCCCTGAGAACCCGGAATTCTCTCCTCGTGCTCTAGCTTAGCGTTTATGGAACAGATACAGTTGACTGCTTACTTGTTAAGACCACTGCGTTGTCTGAAGGAGAGATGGACAACTCCGCAACATCTTCCTCATTCTTGACAGGGGAGTAGCGCACCAGGAGGTTGGTCAATTCAATGGACGGAGGTGGGGCCCAGGTGACACGCATAGTGTCTGGACCGATATTGGTGAATCGCAGGTCAGTGGGAGGAGGCACAGCTGGTTTCAAATAAGAAGGAAGACGGAGTCAATGTCACTTTTAAAATGAAAGGTAACAAAAATTAGCTGGAAAGGTAAAACCAATAGTTCATGCATTAAGGAAATGAGTCAGAATCATGCAAACATTCTAATCTAAATCTGATCTAAATCATAGTGAACTACTGTTAAAAATAAAACACTACACACAGTACTGTTAGGCCTCTTTAACCTTTCTGCCATCAGTACATTTCAAAGAATACTTTTCATCTACTTTCAAACATGTTGAGTGTAAGTACATTATTAACACCAGTGACAGTTATTTAATCCCAGGCTGAAGAGGCTGAAGTTGCCACACAGCAAAGAGAAACACAGCGGTACTTTTCAAACACATGCACACAGACGAAAAGACAAGAGGTCCTACATTTCCCCTGATGTGAGATGACTACAGCTACCGGCATCGCTACGATCCCACTCCGTGAGTTCTACCTACGAGTGCAAAGGGTTCATGCAGATTGGTTCTCAGCATGTTTCTTACCATGCAGGGCAGAGAACCTTCGGAATGTTGCATGCTTGGCCCCAGACTGGTTAAAGAGGAGTTTCTTTACCTAGCCATGGCAATGCAATCCACAGTGCCCCAAAGTTTCTTTTTCTCCTATGTCAAGACAACCCCCTTTCAACCCACCCTAAATTTGACTGGGTTTTTAAGTCCACTGCAAAGAAGGAACATGGTAGGGTTTATCAAGGAGTCGAAAGTAGAGCATAACGGCACATTCTATAAGTACCTCTCTCATAAACTGGTGCTCATTATCCGAGTTGGTATTCATGTGAGATGATACTTTGTAAAAACTCCAAGTCTGCAAATTCATTTAACCTTTGCCATTTTGTGTTCAACAGATCAGATCTCGCTAGCTTTCTACACATTTGTGGCTTAAATGAAAGTGTCTTTAAGACCACTTGCATATGCCTGCATCCAATCAGTGTAGCACATACATTCAATTCCTTCGCCCCGGGCCTCAATCCACCCTCTCTTTCTTAATCATTGGCAAATCACTGGCTTTTCCCACGAAACATCCATATTTAACCAGAGTGACTGGTAGCAGCATGCAACACCATCCACGTCTCAAACACAGAAGTTTTCAAAATTCACCCGTTTGCTGTGTCAGTGTAGTAGGGGCACTCTCTCCGCCATTAATGAGAGTGATAACGCTGATGTCATAGTCAATGCCCGGCTCCAGCCCTGTCACTGTGTAGTATCCTACTGAGGAGTCCACAAAATCTTCAAAAATAGGGATACCTTCTCCTGCCGCAACTACTGTGATGCGGTACCCAATAATGGTGGAAGAGTTTAGCGGGGTCCACCTCAGGCCGATGCTTGAATCGGTTATATCAACAAAGCTTAGGTCAGTGAGTTGGGGCACCTCTATTGAGTTACAAAGCAAAGAGGGGCAAAAGGAAAATAGAGGCAAAAAAGAGGAAAAAATAAAGCAGTGTACATCAGGTTACCAGTGGTAATAATTGATGGAATGTTAAAGCAATGATGGTAATATGCAATCTTTTCTAAATTTTCTGAAAAGACATCCTAATCATCATGAATAGTTTGCTTTCCTGGGAGAATAAGACAAGTTTACAATATTCTTTGGGATTTTCTTGCATTTTAGAAATGTCTCTAAATAGTAGAGTTTGAACGTCTCAGATTCCTAAAAATTATAGGCCTATTTAGGATGTCAAAACCATTCTTAGAACCTAGACATGATATCTGTAGTAAGTATCAACAATGCTGTTTTTTTTTTTTTAAATCCAAACTGTTTTAGTAGGAAAATAGAGCTTGCATGAAGAAGCTTAAAAAAAAAAAAAACATCAGTGGGTTTTTCTTTCTTTTCCCATACAAAAACTCATGACAACATTATGGCCATAATGCTGATGCAGTATCATTGTATGGTGTGAAATGTGCCATTCAAAAGCACATTCAGGTGGAAGACAGACTTGAGTCCAATACTATTGCCAATATTTTGTTTAATTCATAATCAAAGTTATTTAATTAGCATTAGTAAAAGCATTCTACCAAACAGGGCAAAGGAGAACACCGCCTGTCCAATGCTTTCATTTGGTCACAATCCAATTTGGGGCAAATAAAAAACCTATCCCTAGATAGGTCTTTTCAGTGTTGTCGTTCAATCCACCAGAAAGAACACCCGAAGGCATGGCCTTTCTTTTTTTCTCCAGTTTTATGAAGGAAGGATTTGAAACTGCAAGACGAAGAATTGGACGTGTCAACCAAGTGCTAAGCCAAGGCTCACATGTGGAGATAGGTACGATTGTACAGACAGCTGTTGAAAATGGATATGGACTGTAAAATCAGGGACAGATGTACCGATGGGATGCATTTACCATATTACTTTTAGCCTGTCAGTACAGAGGACAGACACATGACACTGTTTTAGTAATATTTCCATGTGAGCTGACAGTACAGAGTGAAGGCCATGGTTGCCACTCCATTACATACCCATCGCAACAAACAGCATCCCAGTGAAGCACAGAAAGTAAAGCGGTGTTAACAGCAAGCATTTGTCCAAATAGTTGCTTTGACTTCATGGTTTGGGAGAGTGTGGTTGGGAGGTCAGAACTAAATCCCAAATGTATCTGACACACTCAACCATCTGGGGATTAAGATATCAATCCCCACTCTCATCGAATCTGCCACTCTTAGGATAACTGCTTATTGTTCCATTACCTGGGATGATGGTATCAGAGATAGGGGCACTTTCCTTGTCATCTTTGACAGTGTAAACACTGACATTGTACTCCAAGCCAGGACTCAGGTTTTCAAAAGTGCAGGAACTCTGATCTGCATGGACCACTTCTTCCAAAGAATATCCCTGTTGGCCATTTGTAGGGGTGGTGGTAATTCTATAACCAGTAATGTCTAGAGAGGACAGAAAGGAGGCAGTTACTGCACAGAGCATTGGTGACCCAGGCTGAATCAAAGTAGACCCCAATGATGGACCCACAGAAGGGAATGGGGAAAGGACCCAGCATTTATTGAGGACTCTCCTGTTATTCAGTGCTGCAACAACCGTTTGAGGCAGGTATTAATATCCTCAGTTTAAAGAAAATCTTGGAATGGGGGAGTGATTACCATAGGCTTGTCTGACTCCTAATCCAGGTTCCTTTTACCACTATACCCTGCTTTGCCTTAACAGATCATCTTCAGGACAGATGAGGAATCCTCCATTTTACCTGCTTAGTCTGGAATGGTTCTCAACCCTAAGCATATTCCCCAATATGGGCTCTCCTAATTTACAAGGTCTGAACCTATGGGATTTACAGGAAGGGAATAAGGAAAGGAGACAAAGTGAAAAACAAAAGTGGTTATACTTATATTATATACAAAAAATGCTCACTGTGGAAGATGTAAGGAATCATAGAAACTGGGCAGTAAGAGTGTTGAGGGGGAAGAGAGAGACATTCAAATTAAAACAGTGATAATTAGAGATCCACAGGGACCAGACTAAATGAGAAAATATGTTTAAGTTAAACTTACTAAAGGGTGACTTAAGTTAAACTTACTAACAGGCTGGACACGAAAATGGTGTCTAGACAAGAAAGTCCAACTGGATGGAAATAAAGGTTTAGGTCATTACATTTGCTAGTGACCATCCAGACAGGCAGCCTAGACCATCCACGAAGACTAAATGTTAATGATCTGGTTTCAAACAAGCATACGACTTGCCAGCTTAAAGTTTCAAACTGGAGGTCATTTCTGTCTTTCATCACCTTTAGAGTTTTGTGGTGCCTCTCATGACAAAATATTTGTAAAACTTCATTGAATAGTATACTTAGAATCTCTAACAATAGACAAAAGGAAATTTCTGCAGTATGATTTCAGCCTTTTTTTTTTCTGGCAATTTTGAGCGCCACTGAGCAAAAGGTACCATACAGAATGGTTTCTGTCAGCCCTCATGATTCCCTACAGCTTGATAAGGGTCTGCCTTGTTCACTTCCCTGTTATCTAAAGACACATGCAGTGAAACACTCTACATGTCACTCTGTGATGTACGCTCACGTACTATATTTTTTATGGAAAGCTGGGTACTTATAATGTTGACCCTTTCTCTCAAAGTTTCCAACACCTTTGTCCTGTGACAGTACCACACAGACTTGCCCTTGATACATCCCAGGCTTACCTGGAGTGGTGCTCCTCTCCCAGGACACTGTAAGCACACCGGTGTCAGGGTTTGCCTCCAGGTGCAGGTTTGTGGGTGGAGACAATGCTATGCAGAAAAAAGTTTAAGTTACAAGTTAAAGCTAACACCAAGCACTTGACCTGTGGAATGTTTCTTACTGCCCTTTGCTTCTCTCCCTCCCTTCCTTTCCCTTCCCTCCCCTCCCCTTCCCTTCCTTTTTTCCTCTTTCTTTTTCCTCTCTCCTCTGTCTCCCCTTCCCTCCTTCCATCCCTTCTTTTTAAGAATCAGTAAAAACATAGAAGCTATACTATGAAACCATGGTGGACAGCAATTCTCTGAGACCATTTTTTTTACAATTAACAATTTTGAAATACTATTGACATTCTTTCTGTCTTTCCAGTTCATAAATATTTTTGACATTAGAAAGAACAGTTCTGATGCCATGGAATATATGACAAGAGTTGAACTTGCTGCTGCAAATTTAGAAATAGCTAATAAGATAAGGAGACATGGGATCTTCCTCTTACACCGTCATCAGAAGCAAAAAGTGATACTGGTATCAGTTATTTTTACAAATTGGAACAGTCTTAAAAGCTAAAAGAAAAGTGGCAAAGGACGCCTCTTACGTGTCACAACTTTCTTTACAATCGGTGTATCTCTCTCCTGCCCATCTCTCAGGACCGAGATGGTGTAAATGTATTCCACGCCTGGAGTCAGGCCAGACACGACGATGCTTCCTGACTCTGAAGTCACTTCTCGTGGTGCTTCCCCTCCCTGGCTTGGTCGTACACCCAGCTAGAAGAAGGAAAGCAAAATAAACACCAAGGGCAAATATTTCCAGAGCTAGGTTACTGCCGAGAGGTTTTGGTCATGCTTTGTATAATGTGAGCTTCTATGCACACTGCATGCTGTGCTTTTATTAGGGAATGAGTTGGCGCCTGCCTTTCGTTCTATTAGATTCTTCAACTGGAAGCTCCCTGGACTGGGGGCGCAAGGTGGGAGAGGTATCTTCCCAAACTGCATTACATTGGCTTGTAATGGATGTCTCTGGAGAACTGTCATTACATAAGGTTTTGCTTGATAAATAATCTCCTGATATAAACCAGAAGTACACAGGGGCTTGGGGCAACATGGCAGTTCATTTCTATTTTCTTTTTTTCTTTTTATTATTTATTTATTTATTGAGAGAGAGAGAGAGAGAGAGAGAGAGAGAGAGAGAGACAGAGTGCAAGCGGGGAAGGGGCAGAGAGAGAGGGAGACACAGAATCTGAAACAGGCTCCAGGCTCTGAGTTGTCGGCACAGAGCCTGACACGTGGCTCGAACATACAGCCGGTGAGATCATGGCGTGAGCCGAAGTCAGATGCTTAACCGACTGAACCACCCAGGTGGCCCTCTATTTTCTTTTTTGCTGGAAGAAATCCTCTAGCACTCTTTTTAATGAGTTATGAACATTCAATGTAAAGGTTAGTAGAGCCTTTAACATTTTGTACTTCAGAAACATTTCTTTTGAAGAAGTATGTTCATAGCTTAAACTGCAGGACAATATATTACAAAAGAAGAATTAAAATAAATGTGCCCATAATTTTCAATTTTTTAATATTTTATTTCAAAACCTAGGCAATACCGTATCATCAAACGGTGTTCTACTCTAGAGACGTCCTTTGTAGGTTACAAGGCTTCTGAAAGTCAGAATGACACGATTAAGGAGAATTTGAAAGGTAATCTTCAAAAACCGTATCTCTATATTTAAGTAGCATAATCATCAATATGGCTATTTGCATATTTCAAAAAAGAAGTGACCTTTGGTGTATTTTTTTAAACAAGCTGTCATTGGGATTTAGTCTTGATTTCCAATTATAATAAATATTTCTCTCCCTATACTCTAAATGCCAAAGAAAGGAATTCTTTTAAACATATTCATTTATATTCATCACTTTCCTAATATCATTACTTTAAAGAACATGAATCCAGATATCTACAGGGAAGACCTTAATCTTAACTTCTATTAAGAAATTCACCCAAGGGGCTTTGAACAAGTTGAGATGAAATGATTGGATGAAAATGTGATTTTTAAGTGACTCTGACTTTAATTGGTCTCTCTAAATGGGTTTTTGTGAACTTGTTGACACCCATTTAGAACAACACAACAAATGGCGTTTCCTTATATATTTTAAAATGCAGTCCCCTGGGGGAAAGGATGGAGAAAATCAGATAACAACAACAGTTCCATACTAATGTTTTATCCTTTTGCGAAGCACTTCCACAGCCTCAGTCCATCCTTCCAGAAATCCAGTGAGGCCACAGTAATGTTATACCTGGACAATGCGGTCAGAGAGGCACAGACAGAAGCAGCGAATAAAACCCAGGTCTCCTGACTCCCAAACATCCTGTTTCTACCACATTCAGAAACATAAGGCCACTTCAGGGCTGTCTCACAAGAGGTTAGGGATATCTGCAATTTACCTTAAAACCAATCCTTGGAGCAGGTGTCCATGTGATCACAATGGTGGTCTCAGTGACCTCTGTGTTGTAAGGTGGAACAGAGCCGAGAGGCTGCCCTGTGAAATAGAATCAATGCATGTGTTCAATGTGCTGGAATCACAGACTATTGCACAGAATGCATGTAGCAATTTTTTTGTTTTTGTTTTGTTTTTGTTTTTTCAGAGAAAGAGAGAGCGAGAGTGGGGAGAGGGGCAGAGAGAGAGAGAGAACCTCAAGCAGGCTCCACACCCAGCACAGACCCCAACGCAGGTTCAATCCCACAACCCTGGGATCGTGACCCAAACCGAATTCGAGTCATCTGCTCAACCGACTGAGCCACCCAAGCACCCCAGTAACAAGCACTTTTATGGAGAACCTCTGTTTACTCAGCTAGTGGATCCTGAATGTAACACCCTCACTGGGTGAGAATTTAGAGTAGGTCAGCGCTTCTCAGTCTTTTCTGTGCCACACAAGTTGTCTGACACCTGGCTAAAATGCAGGTTCTGACTCAGTAGGACCAACATGGGGCTAGAAGTTTGCATTTCTGGAATGCTGATGCTGAGTCCATGCATCGTACTTGAGTGACAAAGAGCTAAATGACAAAGAAGACACTTTCAAGTCCTTGCAGTCTATGATATGTGTCTTTTCATCAAGTTTGGGATTTGAGTTTTAGGACAATTAATTTCCCTGGAGAATCCCATTTGAAATATGAAACTGACCACAAATTGATTATCATTCTGCTTTTTAAATCATTAATTTGAGAACAATAGTTAAATTACAGATGAGATCTGAAAATAGCTTTAAGTTGAATTACTCCATAATTATGGTCAATTATTTTTGGTTGCAGTAAGAAATGCCACATGAAAGTTAAACAAAATCTGCCACTATAGACACACTTCAAAATTCTAAAGGTTCCTTAAATATGTGATTACCCATTTAGGATAATCAGACTGAAAAAATTTAGTACTCTGCCACTGAAATTAAGAATTATAACAAAAGTTAATTTTGCATCTCCTAACATCCTAACCTCACTGTTATTTCTCTTAATAAAAATATTACTGTAAAAAGAAGAAACCAGAAAAGAGGAGTGCCTGGGTGGCTCAGTGGGTTAAGCGACTGGCTCTTGATTTCGGCTCTGGTTATGATCTCATCATTTGTGAGATCAAGCCCTGGACTGGGCACTGCACTGAGTGTGGAGCCTGCTTGGAATTCTTTCTCTCCCTCTCTCTCTGCCCCTCCCCCCCCCTCACTGCACACTCTCTCTTTCTCTCTCCCAAAATAAATAAACATTAAACAAATTTAAAAACAAGAAGAGAAAGGATGAAAGAGTGTGTGTACACAAACTTAAGACAGACATTTTCGGGGTACCAGGGTGGCTCAGTTGGTTAAGCATTTGACTCTTGGTTTTGGCTCAGGTCATGATCTCACAACCTGAGTCATGAGATCAACTCATGAGTTCGATGAGTTCACAACTTCATGAGTTCACAAGTTCGAACCCCACATTGAGCTCTGTGCCAACAGCACAGAGCCTGCTTGGGATTCTCTCTCTTGCTCTCTCTCTGCCCCTCCCCACCTCACACTGTCTCTGCCTGTAAATAAATAAATAAATAAATAAACTTAAAAAAAAAAAAGATAGACATTTTCAACAGTCCTATGAATCTTACTACAGATTTAGAATCTCTAAAATATAATCGGCTGAACAACTAAACCTTGTAATAAGGAAATGAGCATTTTAATAACTGGCTGCTATGGGAAAGGTGAGGTCTCAAAGGCCAAGACATTTGGACAGGGCAAGTGTCAAATTCAAGGGTTTCAAGTGTGTTGCCAGCTCAGATCACGTGTTTGGTGTCTTCATAATTCCTCCTTTTTTATGTACCAACCAAATTCTGTGCCCACTGGGGGAAACAACTATTAAATGCATTTATGCTAAATTGTGAATGGCTGGTGAGACAGTTATCCCCCAGGGGCACACACATGGAAATTAAAAGTCTCAAGACCGCACTCACTACTCAGCTCCAGTCATTCATCTTCCCTGTGATCACATGGCAATTCAGGCACCATTGCAATTCTTCCTTCCCCCCCCTCCCCAGTCTGGACTTTAATGTGTGATTTTAAAACCTGTTTTGAAAATACTGTGTGGGGGAAAAATAAAATATGTGTGTGGGCTACTTTGTAATTACTTACTCTAATGGCCAAATTGAAGTTCTACTGGTTTAGTGAGCTGTTTCCTAACTATGTTATTATTTCAAGGGTGTTTTGGGGGGAGCCAGGATGGGTAATCCATGGTGCCTTCCCAGAGTCTCTGAAATCATACACCACTTGGCCGCTGCTGACTTTGACAAAATGCCGTGGCCAGCCCTGAGTGACCATGTTAATGGCCACCAAAAAAAAAAAAAAAAAAAATTCAGAAAGCAAGCAGCTTCTTGTACTGAACATCTGTGAAAGCCACAACTTTTTCACAAATTACATTCTTTTCAACTGTCTTGGGCTTCAAGACTGGGTGTTTTCTACTGATTGAGCCAGCCAGCTAGAATCTTCCTAAGTTTAAGATGATGCTCTCTGCCTGGGAAGACCATTACAGGAAAGTCTCCAAACCACAAACCCACAAACTGATGTCAAACAAAGGATGTGACTGTAGTGTGAATTATGGGTTCTGGCAGGTCATACATGAAGAATAGTCTAGCTGTTAAAGAAATAAAATTTGCCCTATTTGTAAAGGAATAAGCTGTATTTTCCCCAGAAACAGCCCCCCACCCCCCACCTTCACATTTGCTTTTAAGAATTTGGCACAAGTTGTAAAATCCAGAAAAGTTCTTCCCAGAATTAAGCTTAGTAAGGCAGTAAAAAGCTACAGAAACTTACAGCAATTTCAAAAATATGCAAGCCCTACTGATGTTTATAGCCTCAGAGTTCTCCAAGTTCAAATGAAGTTGTGGAACTCCCTACTTAAGTAGGTTTATTTAAATTGAAGCTTGGTTGAACTGTTTTCGTTCTCATTCTTCCCTCAATCATCTATTCAGTGAATATTTTTTGAAAGCGTGCTGTGTGCAAGGCACTATGTTAACCTTTATCTAATAAAATTAGTTTTGACTATCAGTACTTCCCTTAACTCAAATATAATTTTATTTTATATAAATATACTGTGCAGAGAATAAAAATAACATGTCCAATATATCAAAGTCTCCAAATAGTCTACACTGACCCGCCATACTCTACTTAATTACTGTTAGTACCAGTGAAAATGGTTTTTCTTTCGTGGGCACTCAGTCCAACAAAAGAAACTACACAAAATATGTATCGTGTTAAGGAGTGAAAAAGTAAAAATGATAATTTGTAGAATCATATGTGGTCAGAAAAAGGCTAAATCTACTGAAATCTCCATTCTAATTCATGAAGGGCATCTGTAAGAAATAGATATTTACAAGAAATATAAAACACTGGTTTCGTATTAATGGATTCTAGAGTATCTTAGTAACATGTAACATAAAATAGCAAAATTTAAAAGTTAACTTACAAATAAAAAGACTTCACTTGCTAACAATTAGTAGTTACTTAAGAAAAAGACTCCACTAACAAAAATCATACACCAAATTTAAATGGAAATAAATTTTTGGTAGATTATGAATTCCTACAGGAAAATGAATTTTCTTTGGGAAGTAAATTCCATAGTTATTTACAACTAAACTTATATTCACTTTTTGAATGCTTATTAACGTCTGTATTTTTAAAAGCTTTTAGAAAAATGTAAACTAGTTGATAGTTGTAATATATGTCAAAAAGTGTTACGTGCTTCTGTAACTGAAAAGGTCGATTTAAAAATAACCAATAAAGCTAGAAATTAGGGGTCTCGTAATTCTTTGTAATATAAATGAGAATGTTTTTAATAGAAATCAGTTTATGAATATAGGTCTTTATTGTGTTGTAGATACATAGGAGATTAAAGACCACTTCCTATAAAAGGTTGAATAAAAAAGGATAGATGTGACCAAAAATTGTCAGTATTTTCTTTCTTATTAAGAACTCTTGAAGTGGAACTTCAAGAGTAATTTAAGAAAGATAAAAGGAAAAAAAAAGTTACTCTGTTCCTCAGAAATACTTTGATCTGCTGCAGTCTCATAAAGAAATAATTTCCTGGGGCACCTGGGTAGCTCAGCTGGTTAAGCATCGACTCAGCTCAGGTCATGATCTCATGGCTCATGAGTTTGAGCCCCACATTGGGCTCTGTGCTGACAGCTCAGAGCCTGGAGCCTGCTTTGGATTCTGTGTCTCCCTCTCTCTCTGCCCCTCCCCTGATCGTGCTCTGTCTCTATCTCTCAAAAATAAGTAAACATTACAAAAATTAAAAAAAAAAAAAAAGAAAAATCATTTCCTTATCTTCTTGGTCTGTTGGTTTCCATAGTTGGTAAATGTTTTTATTCTACATTTACTGCTATCATTCAACACCCAGAGTATTAGGATGTAGACATAGGTGCTGTTTCCTTGCCTTAACTAGGATTTGGTAAATTCATTTAATACAATAGCATTCAATTTTCAAATAACTAGGTGCTTTAAACTGTGTTACTCAAAGTGGTCCCAGAGGAAAGAAGAAGCTTGGCAACATTTGTAGTTTAACATGCTACTACCTTCATCCAGAAAATCTTGCTTTGAAAAATAATCAACTGAACTGAATGGTGTGTTTCATGATTTATATTATGGCACAAGCTCCTTATTGTCCAATAAGAAACAATTCATGGTTCAAATAGCTGGTCCATGACCACATTTTGAGTAGCACTGGTTTAAATCTTCCTTTTTTTTTTTTTTTTAAGTTTATTTATTTGTTTTGAGAGAGAGAGAGAGAGAGAGAGAGAGAGAGAGAGAAAGAGCAGAGCAGGGGAGGGGCAGAGAGGGAAAGAGAGGGAGAGAGAATCCCAAGCAGACTCCTCACTGTCAGTGCAGAGTCCAATGTGGGGCTCAAACCCACGAATTGTGAGATCATGACCTGAGCAGAAACCAAGAGTTGGAAGCTCAACCGACTGAACCACCCAGGCGCCCCTTATACTAAGGTTTTTTAAGTTAACTTTTTAAAAGTGGGATGAAGAACAGAGAATGCAAATAAAGGTAAAAGAACATATGACATCACTAAGAAAAGAGGGTAAACTTTGACTTACGGGTGGTAAAGACGCCAGTGGCTTTGGGGCTCTGTTGGTTGCCTTTGACAGCCATGAGGGTTGCAGTATACTCAGAGGCAGGCTGCAGATTCCTCAGCGGGTACTGGGAGGCAGAGGGCCCTATGTTGTACTGCTTGGGCTGGCCTCCCCGGGTCAGGGCCACGGTCAGTCGGTACCCGGCTATGCGGGCCCGAGGTGGAGTCCAGGTCACGATGACAGTGGAGTCAGTTTCGTTGGTAAATCGGAGGTTAGTGGGAGCATCCAATTCTAGAAAGAAAAGATGAAACACATCAAGAAATATTTGAACCTTGGTAATGATCATACTGAAACTTAAAAGCCCAGCTGAATTTTCTAAAGATTTCTCAAGGTTGAAACTAAGCAAAAGTCAAAACCTTGGAAATGTTGAGCCATTAAGAAATGGAGTGCTACACAGAACTTTGCAAAACTGTGTCAGTCATGAGAAATTGCTGCTTTTTTTTTCTTTTTTTGCTTGACTTTGATCCTGAGGAAGGTCTAATTTTCCATCCTGACTTTCCCATCACCCTCTGAAATTGTACTAACATTATAGAGATAGCATTAAAAATACAAAAACGAAAATACTTGTGAAGGCTACAATTAGACTCTGCTCTGAGCCAAACAGGTTAAGAAATGAGAGACAAGCCCACTAAAATGAGGGCAAGACATAACCTCTACAAGGAACAGAAACAGTATTCTCTGCATTTATTGAATGACTAGTCCTTTGCTAGAGAAATAAAATTTTCCCATGATTCCTATCAGGTAATAATTATAACATATACATCAGAATCATGGTAAGACACTGGTGAGTGTGCACTATCAGAAAGAATCACACACATCGTGAGTTTCCTTGAGTATGATTACTAGTGGTTTCCCTGCAGTAATTTAAAAACGCTTTTCAGATGAAGGGAATGCTTAGGAGAGAGTCAAGGATAATCACTGAAAGAATGAGACATAGAGCCAAAATGCCATTACGTCTTTGTAGATCTAGCTCCATCACTTCCTAGCTCTGGAACTTTACAAATTACAGAAATTTTTAAGAGCTTCAATTCCTTCATGAATCCAATGAGGATAATAAGACCTTCCTCATTAGATCCAAAAGAGTATTAAATATAAGCACAACGCTTGTAAAGAACTGAGCAGAGGACCTGGCACTTAATAAGCAATGTTTCAAGCAATCACTATTCGTAAGTAATTCTCTCATAGAAGGGTTAAGAGCATACATTTCAAGTTTGACGGAGACAAATGTAGTTATAAAAAATACACTCAGGTTTGCAATCCATGTGTCTGTTAGCAAAGAAAATTAGGTTCTCTGAAGTTGTCCTCTCTCAGTGCCATTACGTGGATGCATGAATTTGGGGCACGGGTTACCATTTAGCATGATGGAGTGGGTCTCAGTTTTGCTTTCAGGTGTGATGTGCTTTACGTCCACTCTGCATTTCCTTATCTACTGGGTATTTCCCTATTTCTAACCATAAACCTAGGAGTAAATGGTTTGCTGCACATGCACCACAGATCGGGAATGAGGGTGGAGGATTCGGGGTGGAGATGGAGGAGAGCAGAACATACTGGTCGTCTGTTCTGCCGTCAGAGGCTTGCTCTCCCTCCCTTGGTTCACAGCGAAGACTTTGAAGTGATAGGTGACCCCGGGGGACAATCCGGTGACCTCCGCAAAGGTGTTCCTGCTAATGGGCAGCCTCTGTCCGTGCTCCCCAGGCAAGTTGACGGGGATCACGTCCACGCGGTAACCCGTCACGGGGCTCTCAGGGGGTGTCCACATGATGGTGATCTTGACGTCAGTCACTTCCACAAACTGCAGGTCCTTGGGAGGGGGAACTTTATCTAACAGACAAGAGCCAATTGGTCAGTCACAATTCCTACTGAAGACTATTGTTTTTTGGTTTTTTTTAAAAGCCAATTTCCTAGATGTATATAAGGAAATTCACAGGGGTTCTCATTCCAAACTAATGCCAAGTTTTGTCTCTTAACTAGAAAATACGAATTTTTTCTTATATTTTCATGGTTCTGACTTACTGCTTACATAGAACATTTGAAGTTTTTATCTAAAATATGTAGGTAAACCAAAGAGTTTCCAACATATTAAGTGTCCTATCAAGTAGTTTAAAATAAACATGCAAAAAATACAGTACAATAAAATGCAATACAATAATACAATAATAAAATAAAATAAACCCTTATTGTGACAACAGAAAAAAATGTGGTTTGTATTTTACTGAACCATTTTATAGTATTTCAAAGGAATAGAGAAAGTGAGCCTTAAGTTTCTAGAGAAAAATGTGAAGACGCTAAGGTGTCAGTTTTTATTCGGGAAGGCCAATAGCCAGCTTTGATAAGTCAGTTAATAGTGTGGACATTTCAGTCATATTTCTTAAGTTTAGGGATAAACTAATCTATAAGATCACTTGCATGGAGGAAATGTTGACAGAGACGAAGCAACCCTCCCACAGAAACAACTATTCTTTCGTCTAACATTTCTGGTCCTCCCTAGCATGCTAAGGAAATGAACACAGTCCAAGGATAGTTTTATTTCTCCAACAAAAGAGCGGTTAGTCGTGTTTCCTCGTTAAGCCCTAAGAGATACAATGCCATAAGAAGTGACTTTAAGTTACCTGAACGCGGGACACCAGTGGTTTCTTGCTGGATGAAAACAGGAGTACTTTCTTGATTTTCTTCCACAGCATAGATCGTGATGTTATACTGAACTCCAGGTTGCAAGTCACTGAGGGTGACGGAGTTGGCGGTTTCAGGAAGGTTAAGTTCTGTGCTACTACCTTCAACTGATGGCGAGTACACTATTCTGTATCCTGCAGATTCAAGGGGGAAACATTAGCCACACTGTTTTATGAAACAGAGGTTTCGTAAGTCGTAAATCTCTTATCAGAAAAACCCTTAGCATCTTGCTTGATTAGTTAAGAACCAGAGATGTTGCCACTTCTCATAAGGACTATTCAGTACAAAGGTAAAATAAGAGCAGCCGTGCAAACCTTTTTAAATAATAAATATCCTTGAAGACCTAATATCCTTAATAAATGTCTATTAGAGATGCCATGAGGTGAAAATACTCATGTTAAAATGATTTCTTCTCTTTGAGCTCCGAGCACTGAAAGCAATTAGTGAACTACCTTGAGCGCAGATTGTCTAGCACTGTCTCTTTCAGAAACTTTAGAGGCAGCTGAGTCACTTAATGAGCTAAGAAGGCAACTGAGCTACCTCTTTAAGAATAAGTCTTAGAATGAGGTTTTCAGAAAAAATAACCCTCTTCGGCCTCAGAAATGCCTGGTTAAATAAGTCCATGAGCTGGCTTTAGAAATTGTGTGTGTTGGGGAGCCTGGGTGGCTCAGTCGGTTGAGCGTCCAACTTCAGCCTGGGTCATGATCTCGCAGCTGAGGAGTTCGAGCCCCGCGTCGGGCTCTGTGCTGACAGCTTAGAGCCTAGAGCCTGCTTCAGATTCTGTGCCTTCCTCTCTCTCTGCCTCTCTCCCACTCATGCTCTGTCTCTCTCTGTCTCAAAAATAAAGATAAACATTAAAAAAAATTTAAGAAATTGTGTGTGTGTGTGTGTGTGTGTCTGTGTGTATGGGGGTCAATAAAATGGATATGATGGGAAATGATCTATAAGAAAATTGAGCTGTAAGCCTTGATGATAATCACATTGTGAATTACTATTACACACACACACACACGTACCCCTCTACCCTAGTAGACTAGTAATTATGCAGAAGATTTATGTGACCTCCCTGTCCACAGGTTAGAATCGGCCACCTCGCCACCTACGCCATCAAGACTAACATGGCAGCCAGGGAGAGGAGGCCAAGCTCACCTGTGATGGGTGCCTGGGGTCTGCTCCAGCGAACAACAATCGAGGTGTCATCGACTCGGTCCACGGCAGGGTCAGGAGGTGCATCGGGCGCTAACAGCAAAAAGAAAAGGGCAAATGAGGAAAACAGTCAGGAAATATCACTCTAGGCCTGTTCTACAGATAAACAATTCTTCTCACAGCATGTAGTACACATGTACCTGTTGTCTGTGAAGTAGACAGGATTAGACTCTGCTCTCCTTCTTCAGATATCTGATAGACATTTACAATGTATTTTCGTCCAGGAAGCAGGTCAGGGATGCTCACAGAAGTGGCCGTGCTTGGAAGATCTTTAAAGTAAAAAAGGAAAGGTTAGCAATCAGAGCAAACCAATCCCTCAAATCACTCCACAACCTATAAAGGGGATATTTTTAAAACTGTACATTCATAAGGGAAGGGGAAAGTCTAAAAGGAAATGTACTAATGGGTAATCGATAATTATCAATATATTATGAGATTTTTCTTTTGTTTACCATTTTTTTCTGAATTTTTTCTCTGAAGATATATAATTTTTGTAATCCACCCCCAAATTTATAAAAACAGCTCTCTGTAGTTAAAAGTCAGGGTAGCGGTTATGGTCAGGGGACGAGGGGGTGTGGGGTAGGAGGGATGATCGTTTTTTTTTAAGTTTATTTATTTTGAGAGAGGGGGAGAGAGAAAAAGAGAGCATGAGTGGGGGTGGGGCAGAGAGAGGAGAAGAGGGAGAGAATTGAGAGCAGGCTCTGCTAACAGCACAGAACCCAACTCGGGGCTTGATCCCATGAACTGTGAGACCATGACCCGAGCTGAAATCAACAGTCAGAAGCTTAACCAACTGAGCCACCCAGATGCCCCTGAGTGTTCTTTTTCTTAATCTGGGTGCTGCTTACATGGATGTCCTCACTTTATAAAAATTCATCAAGCTGTATGCCTATGATATGTTATACTACAATAAAGTTTTTTAAAAGCCCCTAACCATGAGAATTTGAAAAGCATGAGTACACCCCCAAAGGCTAACATTTTCTGTTGTGGTCCTCATACTGGCAATCACTTCCCTGGAGAAAATACTATGGTTGTACAGACTTGTGCCCAGGCAAACGGGTAAGGCAGCTCACACTGGGACCAGGAAAATGTGAGCATGGCTCAGGAAAAATCCAAGCTCAGTTCTAGAAAGGGTCAGCTGTTCTCCTTCCTCACACTGGAAGTTTGTTCGGTCTGAGCTGTCAACTAGTTCCAAAACTCAATGAACACCTTCTTGGAGGTCCCCCAACCCACATACACATAGAGTCACCATCAGCCACTCAAAAGCTGTCATGGCAACACATTTAGCTTACCAAGGTACTGTGGTTCATCTCCCTCCTCACTTAGCTCGTATTCCACACGGAATCCTGACACGGTGTCTGATGCCGAGACCCATGAGACCACAAAGCTGCTGGCCGTGATTTCGGTCACAGATTCAGAAGTGGCCACAACGGGAGAAAGAGGTGTCGTCTCTCCTGTCACAGTGTTGCCTAGACAGCCACGGGAAGGGGAGAGGGAGCCTTTAGCCATCAAGAAAATGTCCTACTGTCATCTACAGAACACCATTTTTTAAAAACAGTATTGGGGCCATCCATGGAAGAATAGGACTTGAGAAGCAAACCACTCCCTGAGGACAGCGCAGCTCTGAGGAACACAGGCATGGGCATGAGGATGGCTCGGGTACGTACTAGTCACTGCTGTGCTCGTGCTGGTGGTGGTGAAGTCAAAGCGTGTCACCTCTCTGTGGCCGTAGTGCTGAACACTGATGAGCTGTCCCTCATATACCACACCTGGGGTCAGGCCTTTGATGGTGTAGGAATTCAAGTGGCCAGGAATGGTGGCTTCCTTCCAACCACGTGGAGAATTTTTCTAAAGATTTAAAAGAAAAAAATCACATAAGTATTCACAAGGATGAAGATTCAGAGATGATCATGAGTAATCTTCAAAGAACGAGGGACCTGTGCAGCTCCATTGTGGAGGAAAATCGTGGAAAACTGAAATCAGAATAGGGACCTGTAGCAGAGTTTAATGTCAATAATAATTATTAGTATGGCTAATATTTACTGATAGCTTATTGTGTACCACACCCTATGCTTTTACTTGCATTCTCTCATTCAGTCTTCATCTCTCCCTTCTGCAACTTCATGGTATAAATGCCCTCATTTTACGGGTGAAGAAACACTTATATGACATGCCCAAGGTCACACAGTCACAGGCACGGGGCACCTTCCTTTTTGCCAGACGAATTTATTTCATATTAGCAAGAAAATACGATGAGCCTAAGTTTTGCCTCTCCCATTTTTTAAATGTCTATGATGCACAGAGATATATTCTTTTCTTAGGTGGGAAACGGCCAGATATTTTACTTCTCACTTAGTAGGATACAAATTTCTTGCCTTGCAGAAATAGTCAAAGATATAATATTACTTTGTGACTCAGTTCCTGCAACCATCACATATAAGGTTCAGCTGGTCTGGCTGTATGACTCATTCTTGGATATGATTTACCCCATCAAAAGCGGTTAGCCAACTTTGGGCAAGACTGCAGAAGAATGTGATTTCGGTTTATTTAATCTTTGCTTCCAGTTTACATTTCACATCCGTCCAGCTTCATTAATATGTCATGGATCACAAAACTCATTGCAGTAAAATGTGTGGAAAAGAAACACACTTACTTCAAACAAGATGAGATCCTTTTAAGTGTAAATATTCTAAGCTAAGTCAAAATACATTTTTAATGCCCAGTGACTTTTTAAAATTATCCAATCAACCAGTTCCTCAATAATTCAAATACTCAAGTGTCCATTTATATACATATATATATTTAATTTTTAATGTTGATTTATTTTTGAGAGAGAGAGAGAGACAGAGTGTGAGTGGGGGAGGGGCAGAAAGAGAGGGAGACACAGAATCCGAATCTGCGCTGTCAGCACAGAGCTGGATGCAGGGTTCAAACTCACTAACTGTGAGATCATGACCTGAGCCGAAGTCGGACACTTAACCGACTGAGTCACTCACGCACCCCCATTTATATTTTTGAAATAAATGAAATGGATCGTAGTATATTTTAAATTTAAATTTTAACTCAAGTACGTTGAAAAAAATCTCAAATTAGTCATTACAATTAGATCAGATTTCATAACTGTTTTATTCAATTCTAGAAGGTTAGGCATCAGAAGAAACTATTCAAAAATACACTCTTGGATAATATCCATTGAGGAAAAATCTGAAAATTCTTCATCGTTAAAAATCTTAAAGAAATTAATCACTGCTGCTTCTTTGAAGATTTTCCAATTCAATGTACATCTTATTACTTCCCTATAAATGTCCCTTATTACAGTGATCTCACGCAACACTTCAGAATTAGTTTTAAAGTAAATAAAACTGGGAGTGAGATGTAAAGATGAGAGATAAGAAGGTATTGGAGGGGAAAATATAGTAATCCCACTGGCTAACATCACTAAATGCAAAGTTCTGGAAATGGCTGCTCTGGACACTATGACAAGAATACTGAGTATGCTACAAAAAAGAATGCTTTTGGGGCACCTGTGTGGCTCAGTTGGTTAAGCATCTCTTTGTTTCAGCTCAGGTCATGATATCATGGTTGATGAATTCAAGCCCCATGTCCGGCTCTGTGCTGACAGGTCAGAGCCTGGAGCCTGCTTTGGATTTTGTGTCTCCCTCTCTCTGCCTCTGCCCTGTTCATGCTCATTCTCTCTCTCTCTCTGTCTCAAAAATAAACATTTAAAAGATTTTTTAAAAAAAGAATGATTTCTCAGCTTGAATTTTTCCCAAAGAGTTTAAATACAATTGCCTGAGTTGGTCCAGCATTTTGTTTTATTTTGTTTTCAACTGCTAGGATTTAACAGCTGTGACTAAAAGTGGACATTTTTTTTCCTGGGTTTAAAAGAGTGTTTCTTAAGTTATGAGTCATGAATTTTGGAGATCTAACAGGCAGGTTTGAAGGGTAAGAAATCCTAAAATTTACTAGATCAACATCTTCCTCAGTATGATTTCTTCAATTTCTAGATGCTTCTCATTAAAAACTCAGAAGGTTCACTTTTTAAACAAGCCAACTATCACCCCTCATTTTCTTCCCTGGAATCATCTCTTTTCCCCCTCTACCTAAATAACTTCAGAGAAACAAAAGTAACATTTTAAGAAGTGATCCCTTAAAAAGTGAACCTCTATGGGGCGCCTGGGTGGCGCAGTCGGTTAAGCGTCCGACTTCAGCCAGGTCACGATCTCGCGGTCCGTGAGTTCGAGCCCCGCGTCAGGCTCTGGGCTGATGGCTCGGAGCCTGGACCCTGCTTCCGATTCTGTGTCTCCCTCTCTCTCTGCCCCTCCCCTGTTCATGCTCTGTCTCTCTCTGTCCCAAAAATAAATAAAAAAACGTTGAAAAAAAATTAAAAAAAAAAGTGAACCTCTATAGCTAAATATTAATTTTTTCAAATCATGGAAATGATGCCAATAACTGTCTTCCTCTGACAGAGGTGCAAGATATACAAAGCCTTTAGATTCCCTTCCCATATCGGGGAAGAGTTGTTTCAGACATTATCATCTCTAATTCCTTGTTAAGAAGATCTTTCTAGGGGTGCCTGGGTGGCGCAGTCGGTTAAGCATCTGACTTCAGCCAGGTCATGATCTTGCGGTCTGTGAGTTCGAGCCCCGCGTCAGGGTCTGGGCTGATGGCTCGGAGCCTGGAGCCTGTTTCCGATTCTGTGTCTCCCTCTCTCTCTGCCCCTCCCCCGTTCATGCTCTGTCTCTCTCTGTCCCAAAAATAAATAAAAATGTTGAAAAAAATTAAAAAAAAAAAGATCTTTCTAAATAACAAATCTTTCTAAATCCTTCTAAATACCAAAAAAGCTAAATCTATATATCAAATCACAGATAGTTCATCAGATCGGTTGGCTCAAAAGCTGGAAAACAAATATTTAGAATGTGTTTGTTTCAGAACCCTCAATGTCCCGTTTGTGGGTGGGATACTCACGGGTTTCCATCTGAGAATGTACTTGGAAATGTGAGATGGCTCTGGTGCATTCCACTGGATGGGGTGAGAATTGGGCTGACTGGGGGTCTCAGTGATGATGACTTGGACGGGACCAGTTGTGCCTGAAAATGAGAATGTGAGATTTGGTGATCTTGGGTATTCACTTGTTTCAACTTAAAAGTTAGTGCATGTGGATGGCCATCATTAAAAGATAGTTTTGCTTATCAGTAAGGGTGAGTATAGTTAAAAAAAATTCTGGGATTACTTTTTTACATATTGTCCTTGGAAATCAATGCAATAAAATCCTTTTTAGTCAATAAGTCATTGTCGTTCACATGAGAAATGCAAATAGAACTTGTTTATAGCAAATAAAATAAAATTTGAAAAATGCCTTAGTTTTATTTTGTCTCCATTTTCAAAATAAGAATTGAGAAAATTGCCAAACTACCCTAACCCAAATAAAGTAACAAAGAACCCAAACTCCCATTTATTTATCATACTAAGCTTCTTTAAAACAAATTCTCATTTGTGAAGCTTTTCATCTAGAATGAATCCACCCACTAAGAAGGAAACAACATTCTAAAGGTCATATGACATGATATAAAACACCCATATTTCTAAATGGAGTAGAATCCTAGATGAATACACAAAAGCAGTAATTACAGGTTCAGTTTTATTTCTTATCAGCCTACGCATCCCATTAGGGAAAAAGTTTTCATTTTATTTTTACTTAGTAAGTATACTCTAAAATCATATCACTGATGGGCCACGTTATTAAGAGATCAAACTTTTTTTTTTTTGAAAAGCAATTATCAGCTGAAATGACAGGTTGAAGTATATACTAAATTCAGTATTTCCACATCTCAGTATGTATGATTGTTTCCTACAAAATTTAAAGTATGTTTTTTTAAAGAAAAAACAATATAAGGAAAATGGAATTAATTTCTTAATAGTGTAGACTCCACTTAGGATAATAATGAATTACCTAGAAAATTTATGCTTGCTGAGCAGAACACATCTTTTCCCTAAACACTGTCTTTTTCATGATGTCAATGTTCAACTTTTTTGAAATGAAAACAAAGTTTCTTGTCATAACCTTTCCAAGAATTTCTAACTGCCACTCTATCAAAGACAGCAAAATCTTGCAAGTTTAGTAAAGTATTTCACCAGACTGTTAACAGATTTAGGTTTTCTGAAAGCTCTTAGGAAAAAAAAATATTGATTTTCAAACCTAATTATCTTTGCTGTCAAATTCTCTTTGAAAACAAAGTTTTCTGTAGCAGAACAAATATATAACTTGCATCTCTGTGTAGACTTAAAAGTTTTACAATAATATGCTCACTTCCACACTGAGAATAATTCAAAGTGGTTGAAAACTAACAAGTAAGATTCTTTGAATCTTAATTTCATTTAATGCACCTATTTCTAAGTCACATAAATATCAAAATCCATGTACAGAATTCTTAGTTTTCTATAATTCCATGTCACTCTTTGAATTACTCCTTCTGTTCATGAAGCTCCTCAAAAATACAAATAAATTTTTAAAGACAAATGGTGAAGCAGTATGTTAGAGATGTGACTTCTGTGAACATCAGTAAATACAGGAATATCAGGTCCTTACATTATTTACAATAATTGGCATAAGGTTGTTCAAATATCAATCCTTTAAGGAATTCCTACTATAATTTCCTTAGGTAAAGAGACCTCTGATATGTATATTATTTAGTTTGACAGTCATGATTTTGAGGGAGGAAAAGGTTTATGATGCCATAGAATGTACAACACCAAGAGTGATCCTTCATGTAAACCAAAGACCTGGGGTGAAAATGGTGTCTTGATGCAGGTTTATTGATTGTAACAAATGCACTGCTTGGGTCGGAATGTTTGTAATAGGGGAGGCTGGGCACGTGTGGGGCAGGGGCTGTATGGGAAGCTCTGTATCTTCCTTTCAATTTTGCTGTGAACCTAAAACTGCTCGAAAAAAAATTAGCTTTTAATTAAAAGAAAAAGTTTATGATGGTTGAATGTCTATTAAGTTTTAGAAAGACAATACAAATGACAATTACTGTCCACCTTTAACCCTAATCCTGTTCCTGGGTCCACAAGGTAATGAATGAGAGGGGAGGGAAACAAAAAAGGTGACTCACTCGTTTTTACCTCAGTGATGGAGCAAAACTACAGGAGTTTTTTCTCTTTCTAAACTTTCAAGCACTGGTTTGAAATTGTAGGTTTTAAAATTTAGGCTTGTACCATAGACCACTGAACATCAGTGTGGATTTCATGCATTTAGTGTATTTTTTATCAGAAAGTAAAGAGCCCGTGTCCATCATTTGTAAGGCCAACTAAATTCTGGTTACCACTAGACTTGAATCTACATATGATTTGAAGACAGGACATCTGAAAATTCTGACATCATTTACATTGGTTAGATTTGGTAAAACTAAAATTAACCTAACTGGTATATACTAGCAATTACCAGTAAAAACCTTACTCCCTCTCTTATTCAATCTGGTCAGGCTAACCATAAAATAGTTAAGTAAAGATATGACACAATGTGTATGCTTTTAAAATCAGTTTAAAATAAGGCCGAAATGAATCATTTCCAGGAACGATGACCCTGGGGAAGTTAAATATTTATGAGTTTGTGACTCAGTCCTTTTTTCTCTATTTTGTTTGCTGAGATCTGTGCTTCCCTGGTTGTTTATTGACAAACCAAATGCCTCTTATCTTCTCTGAGTTTGAACAACTCCACCAAATCCTCTGTAGACGGGAGCAAACAGGGCAAGGCTCAGAGACAGTCTACTGGTCATCTGTGGTTCCTTTATTCTCCCAACCTCATGAAGCCCCGCGCGCTAGGCATGAACCACTGAGCAAACCAGGCATGGAGATAAGCACCCAAACACGTACTGAGGGCAAACACCAATCCCCTCTCCAAATCTCCTTCTCTGTGTTCCCTGAGCATTCTTCTTACCCTTTTTAAAAAATAGGAACAAAGTCAACAAGTAAACTCCAAAGCAGAAGGCTTCCTTCCCATGTAGATTTCACCCCTGTCCGGTTCACCTAAATGCTTCCAGCGAGCAGTTTTGTGAATAGGCTCATTGTAAAAGGGTGAGAAAAATTTTTTTCTCTAAATCATTGAGGGCGATTTTCAACAAGTTGCCACAACAATAACAACCGTAAACATAGAAACTCAGGAGCATTTCTTTAGAAGGCTCTACCCTTTAGTTGCCTCATTAAAGGAAAAAAAAATATATATATATATATATATAATTTCTGAACTTAAAGTTCTTCTGCAATCAGATATTTTAAACGTTATTAAATAAAAAAATATTTTTTAAGTGATTCCTACACCCAAATTCACCATGAATGCAATTTAAGAGCCAGGTCAATTTGTGCTGTGAGCTTGTTTAAGCAAAGTCACCTTGTACGGCCCTGGCAGTGACTGAGGACTGGGGAGAGCAGTGTTTCTTCCAAGTTTGTTGGAAGGGTGTATCTGGGCGGTTAGTGTTTAGGATCAGAGATTGTTAGGTTGTTTGTGCAGAAGGAACTTTAAAGGCAATCAACTTTAATATCCCCATTTTACAGATGAGAAACTAGTGAGTGAAGCTTGACATGGAACTCTTTCACAGCCTACAGCCAGGACCCATGTCTTGGCAAACTCTACCTTTGGCCAAATTGTTCCATATCCTGTTGTCTGTGATAGTGAATATGTGTAATAAGGGATACTAATCTCTTCTGACATTATGGAGGGATTTAGTTTACTTAATCTTTTTCTCTTTGTTTATTTTTGAGAGAGAGAGAGAGAGAGAGAGAGAGAGAGAGAGAGAGAGGGAGACAGGGCACAAGCAGGGAAGGGGCAGAGAGAGGGGGACAGAAGATACCAAGAAGACTCCTCACTGATAGCAAAGAGTCTGACATGGGCCTCAAACTCACAAACCGTGAGATCATGACTGGAGCTAAAGGCAGACACTTAACCGACTGAGCTACCCAGGTGTCCCTAGTTCACTTAATCTTAATTTCTGTCATAGGCAGAATCTGATGCTCTCCCAACTTCTTTTTGTTTCTGAATGTGGCCCATGTTTCAAGTCTAAGGGTAACAGAGGCCTAGGAGGCTTTGCAGCTTAGTAGTTGCTCAAATAACTGGTGCCCAAAAACTTGAGCTTCATAATTCACCGTGTCTTATTATAATCTCTCAGTGAAAATTAAATTTAAAAAATGTTTTTTGTCTAAAATGAATTAATCACACCTCCAGCTAGGCATTATGTCCTGTGACCTAAAAAAAAAAAAAAAAAAAAAAAAAAAAAGAAAAAGAAAAAGAAAAAAACAAACCCAGCAATAAACATTTGAGAATATTTGAACTGCGTAGGCAGAAAATTGACCAAATTACTCAACTCTTGACCCAGGATAGTTTGTTCTAGACTCCAACTGATCAAACAAATGAAAATTTTGACACAAAGAAGCCCCAGATGAAATGGTGAGCGAACACACATACCCTATATTGTATTTCACATAATCTCTCTAGGCAACCTTTCTGTTAAGAGCTGTAACATACAACCCCACACGTTACCTCCAGTATAGTTCACGGTATGGTTTCTATTTCCACGTGGGGATGTGAGATGAAATTAGCCAGAGTGTTTTAACCTAATGGAACGCTCTACAGTGTTCAGAAACAAATTTACACACAGGCACATTTTCACAGTTGAGCACACCTTTAACTTGATGGAGGAGAAAGGAAAATTATTTTAGTCAAAAATCTGATTAGAGACAAGAGAAAAAGAAAATAGAGAGGAGGCCAATGCAGGCATCAGAGTATTAAAAACACTGATGCTGCTCTGTTTTGGAAACTCCGTTAAAGACTCTCAGTTTGCATTAAGAAAGGTACTTACCTGGATAGGTCTGCAAAGGTTGGCAATGCCACTCCCCAATGCCACGGCCATAGCAGTAACACTGGTACCTGACACCATGCACGTACTTCTCCCAGGAGTCTCCAATTTGATAAAATGTTCGGGTTTCTGAATCCTGGCATTGGTCTAAAATATAAACAAGTAGAAGAAGCAGCATTGAAGACATGGAGGTACAAATTTAATTTCAGTGTGCTAGACCATATATTATTTAAAAAAAAATTTTAAGGTTTATTTATTTTTGAGAGACAGAGAGAGACAGATCATGAGCAGAGGACATGCAGAGAGAGAGAGGGAGACACAGAATCCAAAGCAGGCTCTAGGCTCTGAGCTGTTAGCACAGAGCCCGATGCGGGGCTCGAACCCACGAACTGTGAGATCATGACCTGAGCCAAAGTTGGATTCTTAACCGACTGAGTCACCCAGGCGCTCCTATATTCTTTAAAAAACATTTTTTAATGCTTATGTATCTTTGAGAGAGAGAGAGAGACAGAGTGTGAGTAGGGGAGGGGCAGAAAGAGAGGGAGACACAGAATCTGAAGTAGGCTCCAGGCCCTGAGCTGTCATGTCAGCACAGAGCCTGATGCAAGGCTCAAACCCACAAACTATAAGATCATGACCTGAGCTAAAGTCGGATGCTCAACCAACTGAGCCCAGACGCCTCCCCCTCCTTTTTTGTAAATTTTCAGACCGTATATTCTTAATTTTAATGGAAACTTGCAACTGTCCTTACATTTAAAAAAAATTTAATGTTTTTTATTTTTGAGAGAGAGAGAGAAACAGAGCATGAGCTGGGGAGGGGCAGAGAGGCAACTGTCCTTACAAATATATGTGGTTACAAAATGTTTTGTTCATATCTTTTACCTTACAGAGCAATTAGTAGTAGTAAAAAAAAAGTACCCATTGGGAGAAATGTTTAGCTTTCTAAAAAGATATTTCTTTTTAAATTTATTTTTATTTTTTTCAAGTTTTATTTATTTTTGAGAGAGACAGCATGAGTTGGGGAGAGGCAGAGAGAGAGGGAGACACAGAATTTGAAGCAGGCTCCAGGCTCCGAGCTGTCAGCACAGAGCCCAATCCGGGGCTCAAGCTCACAGACCATGAGATCATGACCTGAGCTGAAGTCAGACACTTAACCGACTGAGCCACCCAGGCGCCCCAAAAAAGACGATATTTCTAAATAAAAAATTTATGATTTAGATTTCAGTATATACTGACATTCTGAATATCAATTTTGGAACAATAAATTAGATATTATATTTAACCTATATTGATGCACTGACTTACCGTTTAAATAGTAAGAACAAAGGATCACTTTATATACCTCTTTAAATTTTGGAGTGCTTAATTTTACATGCACATGGATGAACTAGATTTTAACAACGACTACTTGCTGAGCAGTTTCTAAACAAATACCTCTCAGGCTTCTCTCTCAGCTTTGATAATCTCATGTCAAACAAACTCATCTGATCAGTTTGTTTTCGTGGTGAGCAACAGGTCTCCTTTGGTAAGGGAATATTAATGGATTACCTGAAGGCTGGCCACACAGCTCTTTTAAGGCTCAATCTTCACTATTTGCTTAGATCTATTATAAAGGGCAGCCAAGAAAAATAAAGTATTTGGAAGGAGGTATTTACTGGCATGCTCACTTCCCCGCGTTATTGCACAGTCAGCAAAGGAAAGTTCTCTTTCATAACATGGATTCTCTTTATGATTCAGAACCAAAGAACTAATTCCATTCCATTAAAATAAACCTGCATGTGTTACCAAACTCAACAAAAATAGATAACTGTCACTATCAAACTGGTATCTTGGTCTATGATTAGAGAAAAGACTTTGCAAAGCTCTCTGCAAGCCATTGATCAAAGTCTGGAGTCAACTTCCATTATGTAATATCAAATGGCTCTCCTTATCTGAAACTTGTTAACTAGTCCCAGCATCCAAAACCTCCTAGAGACATGAGGCTAATTACCAACGGGATCGCATTTCCATCTGCCCCGGCCCTGACCAAAGCAGGTACAATTCAGCATGTGCCCCTCTTCATGACGCTTGTGGAATGTGTCATTCACGTTGTAAGTGATGTCGTCAACAATACACTGATCTGTTTAGGAGACAGTGGGATGGTGGAGAACTTTTTTAAGTTTCACGATGAGATAAAAAAAAAAAAGTCATGTTTTTCAAAGCATACAGTTTTTTTTCCCACTAAATTACCAACACCTCCCACTAAAATAACTTTTCTACTAGCATAGAAAGAACATTTTTTCAAACCTTAGTCAGGAATACAGGATTTGGAAAAAAAAATTCTCTGTCTTATCAACTTTTTTATAAACTTAAATATCAGAGGTCAAAGTCTATACAACTAAGTAAAGAATGTGGTAAAATACACCTTCCTGTGGAAAGGTAATTTTTAAATAAATACATGTTTTACTTTTGGAAAAGTTCTTGCTAATTTGATAATGTCCTTTAGATCTCTGCGTGCTATGAGAAATAGGAGGAAAATTAAGCATACTTATGGAGCACCCAGCATGGTGTGATGGTCTGATCTCTGGAATGGCTGGGGTGGGGAGATAGTTGGATTTGGGAAATAAAATAACATTGATGGCATTTGTGAAATGAAAAACGAAACAAAACAAAACACAAGAGTAGGCCAACTGTGTTCCAAACTCTCTGAGAGATCCTGAGAAAATTACTTTCCCTTTTTGGGTCTCAGCTCCTTCCTCTGTAAAATGAAGAGTTAGTCTGTATGTCTTTCCTTTCTGTTCTGCAACATCATGTGGAATTATTATTACTCTGGTATTGTGTTTCCCACAAAAGGAGAACAAGTTCAGGCCAAGGTCAACACACCAGTTATATGGACTATTTATTGGTTCAGAGTTGTACCTAAATCATACTCTTCAAATCAAAGAAACAGAAGTACCAACATGGTTTTCATAAATTGATATCCCTATATTATATCCCAGGATCCAAGGGAAAAAAAATTGAGCTGAGCAAAAGAAATAGGTCTCTCTGATTGTCACCTTCAATTTGGATCTGCAAGGATCTGTTTTTAGAATAGCGAAGTCTCTTTTCTTTACAGAAATTATTCAATCTTTTCTAGACATGAATCCAATGGTGTAACTAAAAGCTAATAGGATCAAATAATTGTGTTCTAGCCTTTGAAGTCATCTTCTCAGCCTAAGTACTTACATCCTGGGAATGTTTCAAATTTTAGAAGTGCTCTGCCAGCTTCTCTCCACTGGCTGCTTAACATGACAAACCTATCTAGCACGATAGACTGATGGCATGGCGTCACACATTTCCCCTCCTGCTTTTGGAAAGTACAAACGTCCACAAAACTTGGTCCTCTCTGCAGTCTCGGTCCTTTCACATGCTCTCATTAATAAGCAAGCATACCTCGGAGCTGAGAGTAGGCGACACAAGTCCATTCTCCACGACCATTCCCAACGCATGTGCACCTCATCATGTGGCCCATATCATGCTGTTTGTCCCACTGATCTCCAATGCGATACATGACCCCTTCATTGGTTGTGCAGATTTCCTCATGGGCTATATAGAAATGGATGGAGAAATGATCACAAGGTATAAAAACATGTGCAGTATTATCAGTCCTTAGGCTAATAGGATAACCAAGAATTGGTTGGAAAGCAGTCTGGTGTGCCTCAAAGAAGTCTCGGGGCTGCTCTCTGCATGTGTAGAGTTTTAAGTACCAGAGGGAGCCAACATAGTCCACAGGTGAAGTATGTTGTAGGGAATAATTACAGGAAAGGTTGAGGGTTGTTAAACCACAATAATGCCTACACATTCATGTAGAGGGTTTGCATTGTCGTAGAAGACTGATGTTGACTACTGCCTCATAATTTTTTCTACTTCCAGCTTATTCTATCCTGAAGGGAAACTATGCATTTGGGTATAGAATTGTAAGCTAGAGCATGTTTTTCTTCTAAATCCGACATTCTCTTGTGTTGAGAGAAATAAAAGTATAATTAGTTTTCTTATGTTTCATGGCCTCACATTCCACAACATACGGTGCACGGCTTCTCAGTTCCAAAACTACAAGATCAACTGTAACCTATGGCGTTCTTGAAATTTGAGAACAAAGAAAAGGGGTTGGCCCCCCTTTCTCTATCCTTACAAACTAGATCCCCCTTAAAAAAGAAAAGATCCCATACTTGAAAGAAAAGCAGAGTTTTGGTCATTTTGGTGTTTAATAAGTGACCGGGCTTATTCTAATCAAACCAAAATTATGTTGTAAATATCATGGGTCTGTGACTACAGCAGTTATGTATTAAATGCTGTAAGTTGTATGCTCTTTACAAATGACAAACCTGTAAAATATGTGCATTTCCAGACTTTAAAAAAAAGCATTTTTATTGCATTTATATGTTTTTGGAATTCAACTATATCGAAAGGATTTTACAATTATATGAATGGTTATATAATATATAATAATTATATATGATATTATATAAGTATATGTATATAAATATATCTTACAAAGTTGCATGCTATCTGAAAATTAAGACTTAATGGGTAAAATAGGAGTAAACCGGACACTATTCTTCTGTCTCACTGCGTAAATGGGTGTCTACAGGGCTTTGTCTTACCGGCCATGGGGCAGAATCCAAACTTCTGGTCAGCATCGTAGTTCTCCGTTGTTCCACACCACTTCATGTTGTCTCTCCTGCCCTCAGAAGTACAGTCCGTGTAGTTGTGGTTGTTGTACAGGAAGGGGAAGTGGCACAAGGCACCATTGGAATTTCCACCTCGAGTCTGAACCAAAACTGCCCAGAATAACAGACAAATAGGAAGAAATAATATGACAACTGAGCTTACAGTGGGGACTAAGCACACAGCTTCATGTGACCCCAGCTTACAGTGGGGAATTACCACAGGAAGGTTCCGAGCGAGCCAGGTCTCTGCAGCTAATTCACGGGGAGTCTACCTCAGAAGAAAGGATGCCTGATAATATAGTCTCAAGCTTCCTTAGCGTATTCACCTTCACCTTCAAAACAGATTTAAATCCAATTTCACTCTCATTTTCCCAGCCAAAAGAGAAAAGATCAAATGGTCGCTTTGAATAAAACATAGTGTTAACCAGTAGAGAAGCAGAAGCACTCAGGCATTCATCCTGTGTATTCTTTAGTGCCGGGGGATTGCCTACGGATGTTAATATACCCGTATCTTTAATCACATCATAATCCCAGTGTGTCAGAAATAATTGAACAGGAGGGCTTTCCCCTCGGTGTCATTTCCCAAGGGTCCTGGGGAACATGGAAGGATCTTCAGCTGCTAAGTTCGCTTCATGTCTCCTGGGTCCAGACTGAACAAAAGTGATACGTCTTCTGCAGCCTCAAGATGAATGCCCAGAAGGCTGGCAAATAAAAATAGGGCGTGAGAAATGGGTTTTTCTCACTGCTGTGCTTTCCTCCTGGGAGACTCACCAGTATGGTCTGTACAGAAGGAATATTTCTGGTCTTGCTCATAATTGGAAGTTGTGCTGCACCAGAGATGTCCATCCTGTCGCCCTTCTGTGGTGCAGGAGTAGAAAGTCCTGCCGTTGTAGGTGAATGGTAAGACACACGGCTCCCCATTTGAATTGCCACCGTAGGTTTGGGTTACAGCTACAAGCACAACCAAAAGGGTCTCAGTAAATAGAGCTGCATTTATCTCCCACCAGTAGCTGCTTCTTTATAGCTTAATGGAGACTAAGCTTGTGCCTTCAAGCGGCCAGCACAGAGAATCACCTAGTCAGTCCAAATGTATTACTCAACAAACCTATCTTTTGTGAATAGAGTGACACCAGAGTTCCTCTGCCCATGTCCTTTGTTGCCACCTTTGCTGCCGTGCCTCAGTTTCCCTATTTGCAATGGTGTATTAATACAGACTAGTTAAGAATGCTGTTCAAAGTATACTGGAGTGATATACAGAACTCTGTTGGTGCCATAATAATTAATACATGAGGTTATTCTAGGGAAAAAGTCAAAGGTACCAATTGTTATTGGTTACTACCAATTATATAGTTATACCACTATAGTGGTTACTATCACTTTTGTAGCCCAGAAGCAATGTATTAAGTTGTTGAAAGTTTACATCATGAAGCTCCAAAAATTTGAGATTCAGAGTATAAAATATGGTTGGTTTGCTATTCAGAAAGCAGCCCTCTTATAACAACATTTTAGACAAGTAAAGATAATACATAGCAGTTTAATCCCCACTACAGGAAAGAAAATACATAGATTAAAAAGATTGGAAGAAAATATATGAAATGCCAACCCTGGTTGTTATCACAGGGTGGTAAGATTATAAGCTTTTCTTGTTTGCTTTATTGTTTTACTTTTTTTTTTTTTTTTTTTGTAAATGAATGTACTGCTTCTCAAAAATTTAATAATAAAAAGCTATCAGTATTATTTTTTGAAAAGATAATACAGACCTGTCTCTTGGCAGCTGACACCATTGCCCAGGCAAGTGCACAGCATTTGCTTATTTCCTTGTGTCTTCAGCCACTGCATCCCCACAGAGTAAACCACACCACTGTCTGTGACACAGTGACCGTATGGAGCAGGCTGGGGGTGAGGCTGGGGCTGGTAAATGGCGGTTCGGACATCTGTGAAAGAGCCAGATCCTAAGGGCATGAGAAAGGAAAGTCATAAAGCTGGGTGAGAGAAACCAACTAACTACTTTCTGGAGTGGGGATCTTCAGGGTCCCATACAGATCACTCTGAAATCCATGGTGTTACTGATCTGGAACTGAAAAGAAATGCCCCTCCCTGTGTTAGCTTTTACGTTTGGCCTAGGAAATAACCTATAAGAGTCTAACCAAAGGGTGTCCATCTTCCAGCTTATCTGAATTATATTTCTAAATCACAGAAATTATCCTGCCACTCAACAGAGCAGATGCCCTCAATAATTCCTCACTCAATCCAGGAAGCACATGGTCCACAGCTTCATAATCCCCCACACTTAAGTTCTTCCAGCTCACCTCTGACCACGTCCTTCCTTGGTGTAAGCCTTGTCTCCTCATTCACTCATTGTACCCTGTACTGTCTTTATGTCTTTCCCTTCTCCTGGAATGGTCTGCCTCACCCTCGCTCTCTTAGCAGCTTCTATATGTTCAATATAACTAGGCATTTCTCTTGCCAATATTGTTTTTGAGAAGTCCCTGACACCCTGCGGCAGACCTGTGGCCGTCTGTTTAACTCTGATCTCAATGAAAGCATCCTGGGCAGCCATTCTGGATTCTCTAGAAGTTGTTCCTCCTTCCACATTTTGTTTCCCCCCAGGATTATTTGAGAATTGGTGTGTGTGTGTGTGTGTGTGTGTGTGTGTTTCTAAACCCAATCAATCCACTTAACACAGCTTTGTTTTCAGAGTAAGACAACACAATATGTTGATCTTTTCTCTAAATTGTTGGAAATCTGTTCTCTCAAAGGCCAGGCCCACAGAAGAGTCAGAATGAATGCCAGAATAACTGATGGACTGAATTCAGCATCTCTCTAAGCCCTGCTCACCACTAGAACCCAAAGACACTTTACATACAATGGGTCCCAAGGTCATACACACCGGGGAGTGGGCATCTGTATATACCCCACTGAAGAGCCACAGTACAAAGTAACATAAAGATCTCATAGAAGCAGGATCCATTTTGTTTGACCCAATACTTCTCAAACTTTTTAAATAGAACCTTTTCTGTATAATATTAGTAATATTAATAAAATTAGATAACATTTATTGAATCCTTATCCTGTTACACCTCAATTACCCTTTTAATTTAAACTATTTCAGTAGGGGAGCTGGAGGAGGGAAAAGAAATAAAACAAACTATTTCAGTAGATTGATGTTTATAATTGTTTTTTTTTTTTGGTTAGCAGTAATTTCACTGATATAATAAAAAACCTCAGGATGCATGGGTGGCTCAGTCACTAAGTGTCCGACCCTTAATTTCAGCTCAGGTCATGATCTCACCATTGTGAAATGGAACCCTCCTTCGGGCTCCACACTGTGCATGGAGCCTGCTTGGGATTCTCTCTCTTTCTCTTGCTCTCCCTCTGCCCCTCACCTGCTCTCTCTCTCTCTCTCTCTCTCTCTCTCTCAATCAACCAATCAATCAATAAAATAAAAATGAAAATAATCAAATAACTCAAACATACTATCAAGTCTAATCTTGTTTACCTTTGGAAGTGCTCAGAGCAAGACGAAAATTCATCAAAGGGAGAAAAATCTAAACAAATAATATTTTTATTTATGGTTAAATGGTTGATTGATAACGGGCTAAACAATAATGCTAGTACATTATGCAGTGAAAACTTGATGAGAACATATTAAGAAGGATAACAGAAGCACACACCGTGATCGCCATTATTTCTGTCTTCAGACTCTTACAAAACAAGTTACAATGCAACGATCTTGCTCTTGTGCCAGAAATAATGAAAACTACTTTTTTATTTTTTTTAAGTGCTTTAGACATTGTGTCATTCATTCTCATCCCTAGGCCTCCTCTGAATTTCTCGAATTGTAAATGCCAATACATGAAGAAAATGATTGTGCATTATTTTATGGAATGCAACAAAGTCTGCTGGAGCATGGAAACCACGCATAAAGAATTGTTTCCGCTACAAAGAAAGCTGAATGTCAGGACAAGGAAATATATTCCAGTTGGGAAAAGAACAAATGTACTTTTTTCCCTTTTCCTAGCAGAAGAACCAAGTAGTCGTGTAACCCATCATAACCCTTTCATTTCCATTAAAATGCACTTTAGGTATTAAAAATGCATAGGTAAAAAAATGCATATGTATGTGAATGTATATGTGTGCATATCTACATATATATCTATATATTAATTGTGTGGGTTTTTTAACATTGGCATTGCCTTAAACATCGTTTAATCTCTTGGGGCTAAACCTCCTTTTGTTCCCTCTAAGATCTATTTTTATTTCATTTTTTAAAAATTTAAAACCTGATATTAAACAAAGTTTTTAACAACTAGCAGTCTGTAAATGAACTCAGATTATTAGCAGAAACATGGCAAACTCATCCTCAAATGGCGTGTCAAAGGAAAGATGGATTTGCAGAAATAGGTTTCGAAACGTGCTGCGGTTTCTGGCTAGTTCTGTGCCTCACCAGCGGACGTGGTCTGCAGAGCCGCATGCCTCTCACACTTCCACTCCCCCCTGCCGTTGCCCGTGCAGATGCACTGGAGCAGGTTCCCCCGATTATCCTTCTTGCTCCACGTGTCTCCAATTCGGTAGGATGTCCTGGTGTCCTGGTCATTGCATCTGTCTGTATCAGAAAGGAAGCATTTCAATATACACGTCATGTCAAGCTGGGCAAATGCTCAAGTCAACGCTAAAAAAAGAACGTAGTGGTTTAAAGTTTGGTGAGCTATTCTCTGGTGGTAGGTCTCTATGTGGCTCTGGTAGCACAGGTGTCAACCTTCTGAAAGATGGGATTCCATTTGTTAGAGCAGAAAGGGAGATGTGTGACTTTGTAGGATTTAGTCTCGTTCCTCTTCGCCTTTGCCAAAGGACTTTTTCATCATCTTTCGTCCATTAATTAAAAAAAAAAATTGTTTTCACATTGGTCCTTTGATCAAATTCATTCTCTGGCTTTCTATTTTCCCCCTCTCTTTCCTTCTCATGCTCTCCCAGCTTTTTCCCAGTAATTGCTGGGTATGACCAGCCTTTCAACAGGGGACTTTCTTTAGAAAGTGAGAAACAATAGGAGGCAAGTAGGTTTCAAAAGGTCTCCCCCAACTGCCCCAAAGAAGCTATAAAAAACAGTAGCATCTCTTTTTTCATTTGTTATGTAAGAAAATTCAGAGTACTGCCAACTTCTTTAAAATGTTCTCTTCTAACCTCCTCCAACACACACCTATTTAAAATTACCAGTCAAATGGCTTCTTTTGAATGGCTCAGTGTGAACCTTTCATGGAAAAATGGAATTATTAACATAAAGTGATCATTTGTAACTAAATTGCCATTAGTGTATGTGTTCAATTATCTGGCAAATAGATTGTTTCAGTTATAATCCAGTTTTGTCCATATGCTACAATGTGAGGAGGGAGGATTTGATTTCTGTATGAATCAGAAAATCACAGCACGAGGTGAAAGAGACCATAATTAGACGGTTGATGTAAGTACACACAAATACACACCCACATTGATCTAGCATCAGAATGGAGGTCTGGAGGAAGATATTATAGCTTTTCTCCATATCCCAGGGAAAAGTACTTCCCTAAACCCCTGTAACACTATTTTCAGTATTTTTCTTGAAGCCCTTAATATTACACTTTGTAGAAAATGAATATGTATAAGCCTTTCTTATCTCCCTGACCGACTAACTAAGTGCTTTTGGAGGCTGTACTAATGTCCAATTTATTTTTTGCATTCCTATACCATCCTGTATAAACTGGGGACTTACAAAATTTCATGCAATACATGACTTTTCTTTGAGGAACTTTCCCCCAACTTGCTATTAGAAGAACTTTAAATAATAGATGAGGGTTTGAGTCAGACACTTAACTTTGTCTTGAGCTAAAACTTTGCCACCAAGGTCTTGAAAGTCTGATGATCATAATAACATTCTAAATGCAAAAGATCTAATGAACAAGCAAGTTTCTGGGAAAGAGTCTGCCAGAATTATTATCACTTTCCATGAAAGACTCATTTTTTTGTTAGCAAAGAATTCAAATTTAGAGGTTGAACATTTTAAGATGTTAAACACTTTAACCTAGATAAACAAAATAGGTTCAATATATTGAGATTTGACTTAGAATTTATTTATAACAGCAACATTAATGGTTGTTTTGCTTCAATAAACTAGTTGCCTTTGGTCTGAAAAGTTCAAAAGAGGAGCCTTGAATCCCTAGGGCAACAGGTAGGGCCTCCAGGCAATCCTGGAAGGAGCAGCTGGGGTGCTAGAGGTCAGCTTCTTTATGGCACTAAGACGCCTATTTAAGAGCTTTGGGTAAGAGACACTGTCCTTAGTTCCACGTAGACACATAATTTCAACCTATATGTACTTTTTATTTTCATCAGTTTTGCCAGTGAATATGCCCCAGTTAAATTTAAAACATAGAAGGAAACCTAAACCTTTAGAGCTTCACTCCATTCTCTGTTAATAGTACCTACATACCCAAAGATATATTTGCATGGATTTTAATGATTTCTTTGCTTTTAATACTTGGAAAATATCTCAGTGATAATTTAATCAAACATTTGCAACTAATCTTCAGGTCCACAGCATATTTGGCATTTTAATGCATATTTGGGATCTTTCTTAGTCACTCATAGCCGAAGACCTTATTGTTAAACTTTATAGTTTTCTTTGAAGAAACAGAATAAGTTGATTGTGGAATTTTTCTTGACATCCACATGTTACCAAAGCATGCTGGTGTGGTGGGTGTGTTAGAAGTGACATCACGTTACAGGTCTCTCTAGGAATCCAGAAAACAATACCTCGCCTCATCTTGAGCAAAAGAACTAAGACGTACTTCTAGAAGTACAGGTGATACGTCCACTGCCTTCTCCCAGACAGGTACAATCCACCATCATCCAGCCTTGATATGGCTTTTCCCAAGTTTCTCCAACAACGTAGGAAGTTCCAGCAGCATGATCAAAACATTTCTCAGCTGTAAGGAAATTTGGATGAAAAACAGGGGTGGGGGGGGAAAGGGTTATTTTGAATTGTGCAGGCTCCTTGTAATTTAAAGTATATTGTGTAAGCAAAAATCCAGCCACATTTTTTTAAGTGGTACTCCGTTCAAAAAGAAAGGCACGCCCTATAACTAAGCACATAGTAAGTAACCAAAGTGAAAGAAAGCCCAAGACGAGCCGGCAGGCGGAAATTCTATTCTCCTAATAAGTACATAGACTATATATATTCAGCTAGTAACATTTCTCACACAAGTATTTGAGTGAAAAGGATCTGTATATGTATTCATCTGTGGGGGACAAAACACCCACAATTCCGATCTTAATTATGAATGCATAAAAACAAGACAAGAAAGCTGTTTAAAATCTGATTTCTGTAATAACTACAACACAAAAAGTCTGATTCAAGAACAATTTATATATTCAAAGCTATAGGCAGAGACTTAGACTTGTGTTTATAGAGTTTAAGATTAAGGCCAAAAGAAGCTCAAAAAGTTTGAGTTTGAAAAAGAAAAATTACCAAGGTGTGACAGAGCACACACAGTATTGTTTCGGTCCAGCGTGTTCCAATAAAGAAAGATGTCAAAAGTGCTATTTTTTTTTCTTTTAAATAATTTATATCTTGACCAAGGAGAAAGCAGCGATGAGACAGTAGACAAAAGAAATGACTGTTTCCTAAATCTTTCAATTCGATCCTGTCCTTTTGAAACAAAATTAAGACATCTACCAATGTTAGTACTTTTGGGCCTGATTCCTTCAGGGCTGTGGATTATGAACTTATTTCAGTATTTGCAATAAAATTTCCACTTCCCTATTTTTTGAATTGGAATTCAGATCTCGCATCCACAGGGCCTTTGGTGCAATCCACCATGTTGGCTGTGCTTCCCCGCCTCTCCGTCGTCCCTCAGAGCCACACACCTATCGGCTTGCAGGTCCATTCTCCTTTCCCATTACCAAGGCACACACACTCCAACATGTAACCGCCGGTCTCATGTGGTCTCCTCCACGTGTCACCGATCTTGTAGGACTGACCCCCTTCATGGCAACGGTCTGTTCAAGACAAAAAGCAAATGTTAGAGAAAAAGACAAGAGAATATTTCAGTTGAAAGAAAGAAAGAAAGAAAGAAAGAAAGAAAGAAAGAAAGAGAAAGAAAGAAAAAGAAAGAAAGAAAAAAAAAGGTCTCATGTTCCACCCAGGATAGGTACTTGGGTTAGGCAAAGCAAGAACACAGACAACAGCTTTCCCATCAGAGGCAGGGGGAAAGTTAACAGGTCTGGTCACTTTGGGTCTTGGTTAAGCATGATGGGAAATCACACAGAAAATTGAATGGCCAAGAAAGAGGTCATAAATCCTGGTTCCTCGGAGAGATCACAGGAAATTGGGTCCTAAGGCAGAAAAGAAAGGCTGGCAGGCAGATTGAGCCTGACAGAATGAAAAGGCCACATTGGGCATAGCTTTCCAGCTTTCAGGAGTGGGAGAGCCCATGTTTTACCCCAGCATAAAAAATGTCACATTGGTGGAAATCACATAGATGCACACCTATCAAGTGTGGAAATCTGGGTACTCTTCTAAGCTATTAAACACAGTGGCACATCAGAGGCCAAACTGTCCATTAGATTATAAGCACTATGGACCACTAATTCATAAGACTGCTAATAAACTTGAATAAACCCTAACATTAAGTACAGGAAAAGCTGATTGGGTCTATTCACAAAGGACTGCTTTGTTCTTTTGGACAGAAGCCTTTCAAGTAACTTATACTTAAAGGATGGATTAAAAAAACTAAATGCTTTCTTTTTAAAATTTAATTTAATTAATATATTATTTTTTTATTTTTTTTAGAGAGAGAGAAAGAGAGAGAGTGGGGGAGAGGGGTAGAGAGAGAGAGAGAGAGAGAGAGAGAGAGAGAATTTTAAGTAGGCTCCATGCTCAGTGTGGAGCCTGATGCGGGGCTTATCCCATGACCCTGGGATCATGACCTGAGCCGAAACCAAGGGTCAGATGCCCAACTGACTGAGCCACCCAGGTGCCCCACTAAATGCTATGTTAATAGAGTCTATTGGTAGCCTAGTGAATAATAATGAAAAGACTGCCTTAGCTAAACGGGAATTAATGAGAGTCAACACAGTCCCCAAAGGTCCTTGGAAACACTAGTAGGCTAACCATTCCATATTATCCCTGGGAATAGAGATTTGTTTCCTGGGTAAATCCTATAAGTCACAATGAAGTTAGACTGTATCTGTGGGATGCAAGAAGTCTGTGCATCACAAACAAGAAGAGCAGACCACACAATGGCTAATTCTCCTCTTCTTCACCATCTTCCTAATCACTTGGTCAGTCTAGCTTGAAGATGTCCAGGTAAATTAAAACGAACAACTCCTCCAAGCATATCTTACTGAAATGGAACTCAAGAGATCCACTGGGTACTCACAAGTCCATACAAACTAAACACTGTTTCCACCTGTGCACAGAGCCATCTTCCAGAAGCACAGGATCCAGTTGGGTGATCACATAAGAGCACCCAGTCACCTGGGGTAAAGCCCCAAATTAGGAATATCCAGTCATGGATAGCAGAAAGTGACAGTGACGGTAATGGAGAAATTCATTTATTTTATTGACATTTTGCAGAATGTCTTCCTTACTTGCAATGGTACAACTTATCCTCCCTCGCCCAGCTCCAATGCAGGTACAGTCCCAGATCATGGAGTCTTTAGGGCGCTCATAAGTGTCACCCACTCGGTAAGTGTTCCCAGTGTACTTGTCAAAGCAAGTCTCTTCAGCTGAGGAGAGAAAGAAAGTTCATGTGAGCCTCACACATATAAAAGCTTTTTTATTCCACTAATCCCATCCAAAGAAAAACTCACTTTTTCATTCCATGAGTAGCACAGTACAACAGAAGTATGTAAAAAATTAAAATGGGAGACCTAGATTTTACTGCAGGCTTTAATGGAGCTCAACTTTTGAACTTTGACCAGTTGTCTGATTTTCTGTAAATTAATTTCTATTGTAAAGGATTCTCAGGCCCTTAGGAAAAAACTGTATTAAGCACTACTTTAGGACTGGTTAGATTGTGAAGGAAGGCTTCCATTGTAATCTCTGGCTCACTCAAACCAAGGTCCACACTAAAAGCAAACAATTTGAAGATCTCCACCTCCCACCAGGCACTGTCCCACCAAATCCTATTTCCATTTTAGCCTCATCCGTGCTTCTCTCCAGGTGTTGTTATAATTTACAAGAAACAGAAAAATGGTCACAAGTGCTTTGAAGTAAGCAGCTCCTGGTTTTATGTAACTGACAAATCACTTTATAATAGAGTGCCCAAAGTGTTTTCTGGCCCGTAATCTTACATGTAGTTTAAGATTTGAAATTCTTTTCTAATAAACTAAAATTTTATAAGTCGTTTCTTTGGAGGGGAAACACAAAATCTTTCATTTTCTCATCAAAAACTTTGAGAGAATAAAACAAACAGTAGACTGAAGAAACTACTTTCAGATACACTAGTTGTTTGGTTTTAAAGGTAGAAGTAACATGTAAAAGACAAATAAAAACAGTTACTAACAGTTATTTAAAGAGGAAATGATAGATAATTCTACTGGGAAAATGGTGTACATATTTTTGTTACCAATGCTAAGTTTAATTAACAAGCACCCACTTCCCCATATATCAAAAGATACTAACTGCCAGGCTCCCACCACTTACGTTCAGGTTTACTCTCGCAGTTAAATCCTCGGCTCCCTCCATAACAGGTACAAACCAAGGCATTTCCCAGGTAGGTGCGCTCCCATTGTTGGTTTATCTGATAGTGTTTCCCATTGTCATAACAGCCAGCTATAAATGATTGAAGAAAAAAGTGATTACATCTCCATCTTCTCTTTTTTCTAAATTATGGAATTTTCTTACACAACTAAATTGACAAGACTAAGCAACAAACATAGAAAAATAAGTTAATCAACAGAGGATCAGAATATTCCACTCTAAAATATATAGAAATTAGCTATCTAGGGAGTTAACCACAATTCGTACATGTAGATATTTAGGTATTCCTTTTTTCTCTCTTTTAACTTAGCTAAATGTGATACAATGATGTCATTTCCATCTGGCCAGGGGTCTACATCAAAGGAGTGGAAACATTTTGGAAGACAGATACCTGGAATTACATTTTAAAATATGCAAAGACCTTCAATGCTTTTCTGGGGTAATAAATCAAGATGGACAACTTTAAGCAGTTTCCTTTAGCCCAGGCTATGGGAGGGTGTGTCTTTGAAAAACTGGAAGAGGAATTCAGATCCGTTCTTGGAGAAGTATCCTGAAGGGCCCAAAGCACTGTGAACCAATCACATCGCTTTCAAGTTCGTTAGGAACAATGTAACTATTTGGACACCCTCCTACCATCCCCATTTTGAAAATATTTAACCAATTATTTAGTAACAAAGAAAATCTGAAGCGTAAGGATCACACTAATACCAAATGGAAAATGTAAAGGCAGTTTCCTCCTTAAAAGCAAGTTTGGATGAATTCATAGGAGGACGACTTTAATAGGTACCGCTGACAAGAGCGCTGCAGGAGCCCCTGTGCTCCAATGCATTATTTTATTCTAAGGCCCTCGGACCCAGCCTGCTCAAACCCCGAGCCTTTCGTGCCCTCGTTCGGCAACTCTCATTAAGGCGTACACACACACACACACACACACACACACACTCACACACACACACTCACACACGCCGCACACGCGCGCGCGCAAAACTTCAGCCACAACTTTGGTTGGCTTCAGGGTCCCGTCCCGGGGACAGCCTGTTTCAGCCCGCGGTCGGTACTCACGCTTGGTCTGGCTGACAGCCACTGGGGTCTGGGGCTGAATGATTTGCTGAGCCTGCCTCTTGCTCTTCGAGGCTCCGGTGGAGGGCACCGCTGTCCCCAGGGACAGGACGGCCAGCAACAGCAGCCGGGGCCCCGGACCCCTGAGCATCTTGAGACGGTGCGGGAGGGAGACGCCCTCACCAGAAGGCAAGTTGCCACCAAGTTTATCTCCCTTTGCAACCTGCGGGAGAAGGTTCCAGTGCCTTCTGCGGATTGGTGACCCCAAAAAAATAGGGGCCAAGGGATGGGGAAGGGGACGGCCCGAGGGACAGGGGAAGGAGAGGACGAGAGAAGTTGTGGCTGCAGGTCCCCTCTCCGGCGCTCGCGCCTGGAGCTCCCTCACCTCCCCCTGCAAAGCGCTGCCGGCGCGGGCGGCCGAGCCCCGAGCGCCTGGGTTTATATGGGACGGTCCCCTCCCGCCCCCCACGAGGCCCCGGGCGCCGGGGAGGAGGGACGGCCCGGCTCCCCCCACCCTCCGGCCCCCGCCGCCGCCGCCGACCGCGCGCCGATTGGCCCGGACTCCGGGTGACGTCAGGGGGACTGTGGGTTCGCCGGGAACAAAAGAGATGCTGATCGCCCGCCAGGACTGGGGCAAAGGAACTTTTTTTTGGTTTCCTTTGCGGTCGTCAAACTTTCTTGGGGCTGAGGGGGAGGGATGGGAAGCGGCTGGAAAGGGGTAGACTGGGAGGAAAGGGAGGGGCTGGAGTTGAGCGAGGCGAAGGGGTTGCAAGACACCCCCCGCCTTTCCTTTTCTTTTTTACTGGGGCGGGGGGAAGTTGAGGAATTGCATCACTTCTAAGAAAAAAAAGTCTGCTCACTGGATTGTATTTTGGGGGGAGGAAAAACCATAAAGTAGCCACCACCTTGCAGCTGGAGGAATGTAGACTTTACAGTCCCAGGGCGGGGCTGGCTTCCCTCCTGTTCTCTCTCTTTGGTCTAATGTGCACTGACTTGGGACTCGCTTTCTCTGCCTTCACAGCTTCCTATTCAAGACTTCTCCCCTTCTGAAGGCTGTACCTGCCGGGTTCTGAGGAAGGGGGGAGAAAGCGATTCTTTAATGAGCTTCTACTAAGTTCTGCGGGGTGCTTGGAGGATCTGGGGGAAATTCAGAGAACGAGTTTTCTTTTTGGAAGGACAAAGCAGCAGTTAAAAAATGTGCGGGAAAGTCTCTTTCCTGGGGATGGGGTGCCTGTTTCCACTCAAAGTGAAATCAGTCGTGGATGACCTGAAACCTGGAGAGAGAAAGGTCTTCATGTCTTTGCCCACGTTCACCAAGCCTGTTGCACACGGGGGAGAGATCTTGTCTGACTCACTAAAAGCTAAGAAAAGACCATTCACAGCCTTGCCTCCCAGTAGTCCCTTCCTTGCTTTTATTTGGCATTTTCTTTTGGTAGACAACAGTTTCATCACAGAATGCCCTTCCCCCAGCCCCTGCTGCCAATAAAAAAAAAAAAAATACATCGCAATTGTTACATATTCCAAGAATGTGGAAAGTTCCCATTTAAGGTCTCTCCCTCTTTCCCTCTAAATGCAGAGGGTTGAAAGGGAATCTGAGAAGACTAGCATTTAGCAATTCATCACATCAGTTTGTTTTCAGACAAACCAGAGTCACACTCGGCTTTAAAAAGGTCTTCAAAAGGAAGACTCTAGTTTTCTTCAGCAACTCCAGAGAGACCCTGACTCAAAGTTCTGCCTTCCAGAAGTAATGTTCGTGGTGCAGACCTCCTGTTTGCTTTAAGAACCTATGAAAAGTACTGGAAAAATGTTTATTTCTGCAAGTACTTGTTTTCTCCAAAAGTTCCACCTCCAGTAACTGCCATGGGTTAAAGAACTCTATGGTTATAAAATACCCAACACATCAAAGACACAAAACTAACATTTGCTTTTATTAACGCATGGATTAAAAAAACCCCACAGCAAATATCCGTTTCTTACAAGTAGTATAAAATAACTCCTTGAGTAATCTTTGTGACCAACGTTTCAAGTTGAGAGAGTGCCATGGGTTTCCCCAAATTTAGAGCCCCGTCTGGGTTAGACTTTTTTGTTTGTTTGTTTGTTTGTTTTAATTTCTCATCACCATTCAACAAAGCAGTTTTCTCTTTCAAGTATAAAAGGGCCCCTTGTAAAATGCCTAGTAAATTTCTGGGAAGCCAGAGGGAAGGATACCTGGAAATCAGGATGTAAGCAAGATAAACCTGAAACTAAAGCTTTCTTAAAATACATAGATTCTGGGGGAAGGAAATAAGTGGTTAGAAAAGTATTTCGTCAACCAACAGCATGATATTTTGATATATTTGCTGTACTCAAAATACATTAGAATAATATATATATGAGAGCTTGGAGGAAAAAGGACCACCTTACATTTGAGAAGAAACTTTTATATTTCAATCCTATTGAAATATAATTTGTTTCAGGAAATAGTACATCTCTAATATCTTACAAGCAAAAATATAAAAATATGAGACTGAATTTTATAGGAATGTTTGGAAGTTTACCCTTTTACTTGAACTTTTGTTGTTATTCTTAAACTTTGGAGACGGAGACATTTCTTTGGTTAAGATAACAAGGCTTGCCTTGGTATTCTTTCATTATCAAAATCCCTTGTAACTATGTAAGTCTAGTATCTCTTACTAGCGAGTTAATTAAATATTGAAGACCTCTCTGATTCTGTTCTAACTCAACTGATATGCCTAGGGTCCAAGATTCCCTTGCATTTCTTAAGAATTCTGGAGACTATTTGGACAGGATGGATTCTTCAGTAAATAGTATCCTTCTACTTGCAGGATATATCCTTGGATTTCTTTTTCCTCATCTTGATTTGGAGAGGAAAGTGTGACAAAGGAGACAGAAAGTAAATTCATAGGTGTCTGGGGCTGGGCCCAGGAATTAACTGTAAATGGGAACAAGAAATCTTACTGGGGTGATGAAAATAAATGTTCTAAAACCAGACTGTGCTGGGACGGGTGCAACCTGGCAAAGTCCCTAAAAATCATGGGGTTGTAACTTCAAAAGGGTGAAAATTATGACATTCTGTAAATTACACCTCAATAAAGTTGTTTTTTACCAAATTGACCAAAAAGTAGTATTTCTTTATTCTTTTCACTTGTACCTCTTCTGATTTTGTTTCAAGGACACACTCCCAAGAGGCTGCAGCCATACATAAGGTGGCCTCATGTCTTCATCTTTCTGAGAGGAAGTTTGCCTTTGATACAGTAGCAGATTCTGTGCCTCTATGCCAGAAACTCCTTAAGACACCCAGTATTTGTGAGATGACATGTATGTTTCAAGACAGAACAAATCGTTACTTAGGACTGTGCCTTGTTTCTCCATGGAGGTGCCGTGGTGATAGGATTTTCCCAGAATTTATTGAGAGCAACTTAAAAAGGAACACACGTACTCGTGCGTGGGGAGGGGGGTGTTACTTGGATGTTTTGTTATTAGAGGAGGATATTGAGGATTATGAACAATTATGGAAATCTGAGTTGAATTAACTATTAGTGGAAGATTATGGTTAAGCACAAAAAGAATTTATCAGATCCAGTCATTTTTTTTTTCAATGTTTATTTATTTTTGGGACAGAGAGAGACAGAGCATGAACGGGGGAGGGGCAGAGAGAGAGGGAGACACAGAATCGGAAACAGGCTCCAGGCTCTGAGCCATCAGCCCAGAGCCTGACGCGGGGCTCGAACTCACGGACCTCGAGATCGTGACCTGGCTGAAGTTGGACGCTTAACCGACTGCGCCACCCAGGCGCCCCTCAGATCCAGTCATTTAAAGAGGATTGAAATTAAAAAACAATTTAAGGGATAAATTTTAAAAGGCAATTTTTTTCCAAGTGAAAATGAGTTTCCTTTAAGACTAATACACACATGGCAGAAAATACCCTTGCTAGCTGAAACCCTTCTATTAGAAAAAAACCTTAGCCCTGATAAGAAATAACTTCTTGACCCAAAGGTTACTTTAAAGGAAGGTAGGCTGTTTTTCCTGAAAACCTTTGGCTTTTATCCTGTTCTTAATCTCTTTCAGTCCGGTTAGAGGGAAGGCCATTGACTAGAGACCTTTGGAACTTTCTGCCTTAAGAGACTGTAGTGTCTTTTTCTATTTCATGGCTGGAGAGAGATAAATTGCAGTAGTTTTGTTTCTTATCTTGATTTTATTTTTTTGGCATGAAATCTTTCCCATCTTCTTCCCTTGAAAATGGCCAAGCTTGCAAAACTGCTACTCATTAAACACAGGTGTGAGAAGGAAAAATAAATTGCCCCAAGGGCAGCCCACGTGGGTTGAATGTCTAAGCAGTTTGTCTGTAATTGACAGGGCACCTACAACCAGGGAAAAAATATTTGATAAGGGCGTTAATTTATTCCTTGAAAGCTAGCCAGCTTCCACTTAATAAGTATTTTGTTTATATTTTAAGTTACTTTATTATTTAATCAGCACTTTTAAAAGCTTTAATCTAAGCCCCCCCCCCCCCCCCGCCACTTTTTTAAACAGGAGTACTCTTTTCTCATTAGACTAACTCCCAAAAGGCTTTGCGAAGAAGTCTAATCCATCCAGTAAAACAGAACTAACTACTGTGTAGCTGGAACCCTTGACCAACGCTAAGAGAACATTTCCAGCTTCCCAAGATGGGTAACAGCTTCTGGGAAAATTTTTATTTTTGTGTGTTGCTTCTTTTTTCAGTTTTGCTTTATTTTATGTTAGTGTCTTTAAAGGTTTGTTTTGAAAGGCTGAAAAAAGTTTTTAAAAACTTGGAGTGCCCTGGTGGCTCAGTCAGTTAAGCATCCAACTTCAGCTCAAGACATGATCTCATAGTTTGTGGGTTTGAGCCTTGCATCTGGCTCTGTACTGACAGCACAGACCCTCTGTCTCCCTCTATCTCTGCCTCTCTCTTTCTCAAAAATGAATAAACATTACAAATTATTTTTAAAAAACTTAAAATACTTGGGGTGCCTGGGTGGTTCAGTCAGTTAAGAGTCCAACTCTTGATTTTGGCTCAGGTCATGATCTTACAGTTTGTGGGTTTTGAGCCCTGCATCAGGCTCTGCACTGACAGTGTGGAGCCTGCTTGGGATTCTCTCTCTCCTTCTCTCGCTCTGCTGCTCCCCTGCTCCAGCATGTACTCTCTTTCTCTGTCTCTCTCAAAAATAAACATTAAAAAAATAAATAAGTAAATTATAAAAACGTAAAATATTTAAAAAAACTGAAAAGATTTCCACTATTTAAATTATTTTATATCCTTTTACATTTACATACTTTCAGTTTCTGATATGCAGCTGATCATGAAGGTTGTGTCAGATGCTTAAAAATAACTGTACACATTATCTATTAAATCAATTTTCAAGCCAACAAAAGGCTATTGTCATACAGGTGGTCAGTAGGCACTCTTTCTACCAACTTTTTTAAATGATTAATTAGTTACAATAAATTAAAGACATTCAACTCAATTATAAAAGTGAAAGCATAAATATATTTATCTCTAAATCTTTGCTGAACCATTTTCTAGATAAATTTAAGATACTCTCTCATTAACTATAAAATTTTACTGAGATGCAATAAACATTTAAAATCATTACTGTGTTGGGGCTCCCTGCTGGCTCAGTTGGAAGAATGTGTGACTCTTGATCTTGGGGTTGGGAGTTTAAGCCCCATGTTGGGTGTAGAGATTACTTAAAAATAAAATCTTTTAAAAAAAATTTAATGTTTATTCATTTTTTTGAGAAGGGGGGGAGGGGCAGAGAGACAGGAAGACACAGAATCTGAAGCAGGCTCCAGGCTCAGAGCTGTCAGCCCCAGAGCTCGAAGCATGGCTTGAACTCATGAACCATGAGATCATGAACTGGCCAAAGTTGGACACTTAACCCACTGAGCCACCGAGGTGCCCCAAAAATAAAATCTTAAAAAAAAAAATCTAAAATCATTACTGTGTCAAACATGGAAAACTAAGGCAAGTTTAAGTATCTGCATCAGGTCTTAAAGATTCTAGCACCAAAAGAGAAATAAATTAAATAGCTAGATTTTATTAAGCACTTAACTCTGAGACCTGATACTAAGTGCTTTACACACATTTTTTTCTTCATTCAACCATCAACAACCCTCTGAAGTAAATACTATTCTCTACTCACTTACTTTTACAGATAAGGGTCTGAGGTTTAGAAAAGTAACTCGAAGGATGTTTTCTGAATTGCCAGTCCTATTGAAATTGTGGTATCACTTAATGATCTTCCTCTGGAACAAATGTATAGGCAAAGCAATTGGCTAAAGAATTTAGTGGGTGATTTAGTCAACAGAAGACTAATTTATTCAGAAGATGTCACACAGATCTCTGTTACCTGATATGTTACCAGTTGTCACCTGTGGTATCTGGGGCCATTCTTTTGTGAACCAATTTCCTTCCAACAGCCTATGTTCTGATATTGTGAATCTCATGTAGAAGACCATTACCTGACTCCAGTAGACTACAAGCATGGTGGGGCAGAGTCTCTGTCTTGTTTACTCTGTCTGCCCAGTGCTGGACACAAGGCACTATTGGGTAAGTACTTGGCATCTATGAATGAAAGAAAAGAAGGGCACACGATAGGCACTCTCAAATTCACATTTAGTGATTATTTATCCAGCCGGTCACATTACTAAGTGCTCTGCCTCTGTTATTATAGTTTATTGTCAAAGCAATTGCCAGAAATAGATATAAATAGCCTCATTTTTCTCTCTGAGCCTCCAGAGATTAAAGATGGTCCTTAAGCTGGTGTAGTGAGAGAGGGACAAAGCTGGAACTTCAATCAAGTTCTTCCTGACACAAAATCCATGTTCTTTGCCAAGGCGTACGAGGCTTCCCCCAAAGAGATCTGTTCCCTATAAGTGTTAAGAAATTTGGAAAAATTCTTTGATGGTTACTTTTTTTGGTTCCTCACAGATCTTCATGCTCTGCTTTTCACTGCCTTGCTCTGACCTGGGGGCTGACCCCTTGGACTGTATGGCAGAAATCTCTGCTTGCTGGAGGGCAGGAGGACAAAGAGGTCAGGGTGCTTCTTGTGAAGTCTGTTTCCTGTTTCAGGGCCGCAGTTCTGGGGGGCAGCTGCCTGTCTCTAGAACATGCGTTCTTTCTCAGTGGGAGCAATATTGCGCCCAAGAGGGTAAAACTGGTTCTTGAGAAGTGAGTGGGGGTTAAAAAAAAGAACCCAAACAACTCACCCCTACACCCCCACCTGATAAAATCTTATTCCTTTGTTGTTAATTTATTTTGTTAGGTAAAATTTGAATTAGATTTAATTTTTGGAGTGGGGGCAGTTGAAGTGGGGGTAACTAAAAAGAAATGGGGAGGGACTCTGCTCTGGAGCGACGCCTCCTGCCAGACTGTTCTCTGAGGCTCCAGCCCTCCCTGGCTCCCTCCTATGATGACAGCCCTAGAAGTAATAAAAGTTCATACCTTCCTGGTCCCTGGGAGCCTCAAACATCCCTTCTTCTTTATCCCTTGGCTATGCCCATACCTCTTTAACAGGCCTTCACCAAAGTGTCTCAGAGGAAATCATTTGAATTCTATTTCCTGCTGAACTCTAATAATACAGATTCCAACAGTTTCTAAGGATAACATGAATAGTTCACATAAGCTATGGTTTAAGTTGTAAATTTTAGCCAAATAGATTTAGGACACATGAATTCTTTTCCAAACTTAGCAACTAATATGACTCAGTCAGTGATTTCTTCTTGCATTTCCCACGTCTTGGCCTTTATGTTTTCCTTTTCTCTGCTGAATATGTGCCCCTCAAATATTATATCTTTCCCAGAGTAAAATGCTCTGATGATAGGAGCACATGACCTAATGATTATAAATTATAAAGAAAAGAAAACAAAGCAAGATTTTATTTTTAAGCATATGTGTTGTAACTTCCTAACTCCCTTGGAAATAATTTGATTTATCCACCAAGCAATTTGGTTCATGCAAAGAATATGGGATCAAGAGACTTACCAGATCAAAAATGGAAATTTATCTTTAAAAATCCCTCATAAATCTACAAATGGCATGTATGGAAAAGCTGAAGTTTTTACACATTTTTCTTTTTTTTTTTTTAATTTTTTTTTCAACGTTTATTTATTTTTGGGACAGAGAGAGACAGAGCATGAACGGGGAAGGGGCAGAGAGAGAGGGAGACACAGAATCGGAAACAGGCTCCAGGCTCTGAGCCATCAGCCCAGAGCCTGACGCGGGGCTCGAACTCACAGACCGCGAGATCGTAACCTGAGCTGAAGTCGGACACTTAACCGACCGCGCCACCCAGGCGCCCCTTTACACATTTTTCATATGTGTAAAGATGAGCTTTAGTTTTTTAAGTCATTTCAGATACTGAAATAATTTAGCTGAGAGCTTGTAAAGTCAAGGAAAGCTTGTTTGGATTGCTCTACTCCTGTGAGCAGTAAATACCAAGGTCTTACCAACATTCGTGTAGATAAATTCCTTATGCAGAAACAAACTTTCTTAGACAGACCTGATGCATCACTAATCATTTATACCTTTTGGAGACTCTTCATCATCTTTTGAAAACTAGAGAATCCAAGGGTGGCTGGGTGGCTCAGTAGGTTAGGCTTCCGACATGGGCTCAGGTCATGATCTTGTGGTTTATGAGCTCAAGCCCCCCATCACACTCTGTGCTGACAGCTCAGAGCCTGGACCCAGCTTTGGATTCTGTGTCTCCCTGTCTCTGCCCCTCCCCCACTTGTGCTCTGTGTCTGTCTCTCTTTCTCAAAAAACATAAATAAACATTAAAATAAAAAATTAAAAAAACCTAGAGAATCTATTTATTTTTATTAATTTGGAAATCAAAATATGTATCACATCTTTGTCAGTTCTGTGTGATCAGTTGTAGCTCATCCTAAAGATACTTGATAATTTATTCTCTATTTTTTACAGCATAGTGGTCACATTTTTGTCAATTTGTACAAAATTCTTGAAAGATTCCTGGTACTTTAACAGCTTACACATTTAATTAATCTTCCCATTTGCTTCGTCCAATTAAGTTTTGAAGCAAAATAATACACATTTTTACAGACCCTAAATTATAAACTCATTTCAGTTTGGAAGAGAGAAATACTAAGCATAAATTATGATAAGAGCATTAAATTTGCTCTGATACTATCTAACCTCTCTGAGGAAGTTATCTTTATTTTTTAAATGTTTTTAATGTTTATTTATTTTTGAGAGACAGAGAGAGACATAGCATGATCCGGGGAAGAGTAGAGAGGTGGGGGAGACCCAGAATCCGAAGCAGGCTCCAGGCCCTGAGCTGTCAGCACAGAGTCCAACACGGGGCTCAAACTCACAAACCCAGAGATTCATGACCTGAGCCGAAGTCAGACACTTAACCCACTGAGCCACCCAGGTGCCCCAAGTTTTTCAATTTAGGCACACATAATATGAAATTAGAAGGTAGGTATTCTCCTTTACTTGTGAAAATCTTTACCTTTTCATTCTCTGTTCTTTACCAAATTTGTTTAATTGTGGGTAAATTAAAATTGCTTAAAGTTATAATCTAGACAGCAAGCTCTAATATTCCAGCAAATTATGTTTTTGGTTATTCCCAAATAATAACAGATTATTTAGAGAAAGCTGTATTTAAAGAAGTTTTTAAAATTTAAAAAAAAAAGGACATACTGTTTTCTCTAAAATGTTCCCTTAAGATTCTTTAACTGTTTAATGGTATAATTAACATATAATAAATTGCACATACTTAAAGGGTACAATCTGATAAATGTTGTTATATGTGTACACCCAAGAAGTGATCACCACAATTAAGATAGTGGACCTATCCATCACCTTCAAAGGTTTCCTTGTTTCCCTGGGCAGTCCCACCCTCCTGCCTTGTCTATCCCCAGGTGACCACTAAGCTGTTTTCTGTCACTATGGGTTAATTTGCACATTCTAGAGTTTTATATAAATAGAAGCATACAGTATATATTCCTCAGTACCTGACTTTTTTGACTCAGTGTAATTATTTTGAGATTCATCTATGCTGTTGCGTTTATGGATAGTTCATTCTTTCTATTGCTAAATAGTATTCAATTAAATAGTTTTACCACCATATATTCATCTATTGATCTGCTGATGGACATATGAGTAGTTTCTGATGGCTAGAAATAAAAACCGCAAGAAATATTTGCATGTAAGTGTTTGAACATACACTTTCTTTTCTTGTGGGTAAGCGTTTAGGAGTGGAATGGCTGGACCATATCATAAGTATATTTTTTTTAACATCTTAAGAAAAGTCCAGATGGTTTTCCAAACTAGTTGTGCCATTTTACATCCCCACCAGCAATGTATGAGGACTATAGTTTCTTAACATCCTTGACAACACTTGCTATGTTCCATCTTTTATATTTTAGCCATTTAAATAAGTATGTAGTGATGTCTTTGTGATTTTAATTTGTATTTTCTTAATGACCAGTGATGTTAAGGATCAAAGTGCTTATCCATTTATACATCTTCTCTTATAAAGTGGCTATTCAAACCTTTTTCTCATTTTTTGTTTTTTTTTTTTTTGTATTGAGTTTTGAGAACTTTTTATATATTCTAGATACAAGTTATCAGATATATGCTTTGAAAATATTTTCTCCTGATGAATAGCTTGTCTTTTTTTTTTTTTCTACAATGGTATCTTTTGAAGAGTAAACTTTTCTAATTTGATAAAGTACAGTTTACAGTTTTTTTCTTATGCCATTTGTTTTGAGTCTCTTAAGGATCATTGTCCCTTGTTGCCTGATACCCCGTGTCTTGAAGATCATGGTTTCATACACTTTTTCTTTCTCTCTTTCTCTCAATCTCTCTCTCCCCCCCACCCCCCAATTTTTTAAAAAGTTGTTTTGGGTGAGATTGTAAATTTGTTTCCTATGATCCTATCTTAGCTGAGAGTGGGACTGCTCTTCAGTTTTCAGATATTTTAAATATATTAATCAGTAACTTGAAAAAATACTATGACTTATTTCAAATATAACTTGGAGTTATATGTATTACATATGCATTTTTAGGTAGTTTTGTGTCTCTTTTATTTTGTGCCCAATAAAAAATATTACTTTTGACAGTATTTTATTACATAGATTTTTTTTACTATTGTCTTCATATTTCCTTTTAGCTAATAAAGCATTATGTCCTTTTCTATCACTTTACTCTTTGACAATAAATTTTATTTCTCTTGGAACATGATGTCAAAGACTGAAATTGGAAGAAAGTCTAAGCTCAAATCCATGGAAGAGACACCACAGGAAATAAATGTTATAACCATGGGGCTTCTCTAGGTGTTGAATTAAATGATTATTAAGCTAATTGATAGATAGTCCTGGAATCTATTATCATTTAATATAATTAGTATGTAAATAATGTGACATAACTTGTGTTCTGTGTGAAGTTGTTATTGATTGTTATCTCTGCTTGCAAGTCAGAAAGTCAATAGGAAAATTATGATTATTAGTGGCAATGATAACAATAATAGGCCTTCTCTGATTATTCTGGCCCAATCTGATATTTTTCTTATTTTGATTACACTTACATTCTTTTCCACATACACTGGCATATTTCTATGGCTTCTTGAAAAAAAATCTGCATGGATTCTTTTCTCTTCAATAGCACTGTAAACTCTTTGATGGTAAGCACTGAATTCACTTCTACTAGAAAGTCTCTTAAATTTTCTATTATTTGAGGTTTTGTAAGGAATACAGTGGAGACTGTCCAACCAGATCCATTCTCTTCTTCCACAGTTAGTTGCTTTGTGCACAGCGAGACTACATCTCACAGCCTCCTCTGCGGTTAGAAATTGCAGTGGAAATAGTTCTCACCAATGGAATGTGAGAAGTGATGTGTCTCTACCGTGGGTCTGGGACTTAATTCAATGGGCATACCTCCTCCAGATTCTTTTATTCCTTCCCACCAGCTGAAACCATGCAAGCTTGGAAAACATCCAGCTTTTACCCTGCAGATGATGAAAATGTCTTGGAAACAGGTTGGGACCTGACTCTGCTCTTCATGTGAGCAGAGCACAGCTTCACCATTGACCTGGACCATTCATTCTGGGACAATTGCATAAGAAAGAAGTACACTCCTTTATGCTGTAAGCCTCTGTGTTGTTGATCATCTTTTTTTTTTATAGCATCCCAGCTTTCACATTAACCAACAGTGGGGGTCTATCTCAGTCTTCCTTAGATGCCCCGTTGCCATGTCTCTTGTCAATAATTGGAGGCCCCAGAGGGGTGCCTGGGTGGCTCAGTCGGTTAAGTGGCTGACTTCAGCTCAGGTTATGATCTCGCTGTTCATGGGTTTGAGCCCGGTGTTGGGCTCTGCTCTGACAGCTCCAGAGCGTGGAGTCTGCTTCAGAGTCTGTGTCTCCCTCTCTCTCTGCCCCTCCCCCACTCATGCTTTGTCTCTGTCTTTTAAAAGTGAACAAATGTTAAAGAAATAATAAAACAAGTAATTGGAGGCACCGGGTACCTCTAAAGGTAGGGAAGAAATGAAGGACTGAGAAGTACTTGAATGTCTCTCTATAAGCAGGAACTTGACAATTTCTTCATCTCTCCTCTAGTCTACCTAACCAAGGGCCAACTCACCACATCCTCACCTCATGAAGCAGGAGCTAGGAATTTGGCTTACTGAATAGATGGCCCAGAAATACCAAATGCAGTAGCAGGAAGAGTGGTAGAAGGGAAACCCAGTGCTGAAACAGGAGGATTGACTGAAAGTCGACATGCTTACTCTCCATGTGGCAGATGGGAGAATTTCTCTCTGGACTAAGTATCTTTGGAGAGAGTGATATGCAGATACAATGAAACAGCCAGATGTCAACCCCAATCACCTATAGTGATGTCAGTCGGTCATTAGGCTCCATCATGTGCACAGAGTTTCCAGTCAGATCTTTGGTGCCTCAATTCTCAATCTCAATAGACAGCTAACAGTCACCAAACATTTGAGGAAAACCTCTTACGTGAAGAAAGAGCAGAATGGACTTACACAGAAGACAAAATAAAAGATTTGAATGAGCGACAATGGAAGAAATAGGAGAAAATGAAAAACAAAATAAATGAAAACTCGAAAATCAGTGACTGTAGAGAGAGAAGAGATTTATTGTATGAATAAAAAACATTAGTAATCTATATATGTATGGGCCTTCAGGGAGCAAGAAATAACTCACAAATTAAAAAAAATAGGGCAGCAGAAACTTTGAATATTGATTTTATTAGATATTATGGTGGAATTGGGAAGTGTCTTTACAGGGGGGTGGGTAAGGTAATGGAGGAAAGATGGGGAGGGGTGGGGTAAGAACAGCTGTTTTTCATAAAAAACTTTGTACTAATGGGGAACCTGGGTGGCTCAGTTGGTTAAGCGTCAGACTTCGGCTCAGGTCGTGATCTCCTGGTGTGAATCTAAGCCCCGCATGGGGCTCCACGCTAACTGTGTGAGCCTGCTTGGGATTCTCTCTCTCTGCCCCTCCCCCACTCTCTCTCTGTCTCTCTCAAAATAAACAAACTTCAAAAGAAATTTTACTCATTACCGTTGATAAAAATAGAATAAAATTATAAAAAAGCAAAATAATAAAAAGAACTATCAAAACACTTAATTTAAACTGAATGTTTGTTATTAATTCTAGTACTGGAGATAGATATTGTACTTTTCTTTCATTCAGTAGCTTTCCAAATTGGAAGGCCGATGAGAGGCCAGGACAAGCGAGAGAATCCACTACCCAAGCTGTCTTTGGCAAACAAGATTTATTTCAACTCTTTTGGAAGGAAGCAAAAGTCTTGTTCCTAGAGCTCAGATACCTTGACACGTCTTGACCAAGAGGACATTTGAACAACGAGGCACTTGACAATTTCTTCATCTCTCCTCTAGTCTACCTAACCAATCTCTGTCGTAGACACTAGATCAGAAATCTGTAGGGAGGATTCATTATTATTTTTAGAATGTGTTGATGATCTAATGTATACCTATTAAAAATATTCAAAATTATACCAGGGCTATATTGCATTAAATGAAATTAAATAAGCACTGGAAACAAAATGCAAATGCTTTCAATACAGCGATCCCAAATTCCTGTTTTTTTTTGTTTTTTTTTTTGTTTTTTAAGATACCTAACCTAACCCACAGATCAGCAAATTTAGAAGCCAAATCTAGCCCATCATTTTTTTATGCAGGCTGTGATCTAAGAACAGATTTTATATTTTTATTTTTAATTAAAAAAAATTTTTAATGTTTATTTATTTTTGAGAGGGAGAGACAGAGTGCAAGCAGGGAGGTGAAGAGACAGAGAGGGAGACCTAGAAGCGGAAGCAGGCTCCAGGCTCTGAGCTATCAGCACAGTGCCCAACGGGGGACTCGAACCCACACACCATGAGATCATGACCTTAAGCCGAAGTCTGATGCTTAACTGACTGAGCCACCCAGGCGCCCCATATATTTTTAAAACCAAAAGAATAATACTTTATGACATGAGAAAATTATATAAAATTCAAATTTTAGTGTTCACAAATGACATTTTACTGGAATACCACCATGCCCATTTTTTAGCATATTGCCTTTGGCTGCTTTCTTGCTACAGTGTCAGAGTTATATAGGGAGAGAGACCACATGACCACAAAACTGAAAATATTTACTATTTGTCCCTTTAAGAAAAGTTTGTTGACCATCTGAGTGAAGTATCTTTCCCGATGACTATAATATTTCTTCTAATCTTTTTAGTTGCCTTGTTCACACCCAATTCCAAAGCAATACTTTAAATTCTGCACTTTATCGTGTCTTTTCAGAGTAATTCAAATTAATTTTCAAAGAAAATGCTATTTTCACACTTCTGTACCTCAAAGTTTCAAAAATATTTAATTAAATTGCATGATTATGAAAACAAGTAGAAATGGAATAAACAGTTTGGTAGCCAAGAACTGAGCCCTGGTAAACCCGACTGACTGGAGCAGAAGAGCATTGATTGACATGTGGACAGGACCATGGCTTTGAGGATGCGTGGCATCACTGTTACGTTCCATGGACAGAAAGCAGAGCACAGGCCAATACGGTGCACGGATGGAGTGGAAGTTGTTTAAGAGATTTTACTTTGAAATTGTAGTCTGGTTATTTCCGCTGTTTGGCATTCTCGTCCCAACTAAAGTATGAACCCCATAAGGGCAGGGGGTCATCTTCACATTTCTCTTGTATTCTTTCCCCAAGCACGGGATGCTGAATGGAACGCGCCACAAACGTTCAGAGTGTCCCGATGGGAGGTTAGATAGTGAAGCTTCCACAAGCCAGAGGTGACAATGCCTGGGGTAAGTCAGTTCTCAGAGCCACACAGACAGGTCTGCTCAACCACGGATTTTAGGCCCTCAATCTGTTTTGATTTGTGACGCTGTATTTCTTTTTTGCCATTCTCCCAAATGACACTTCAGCTTTCCTGATTCATTTTTATGCTTTCTCATCTACCGCCTCGATGTTGGACTCTTGCCTAAGCAGCAGCATTCAAAGAAAAGCCTCCTGTCAGAATCGCTGATGTGAAAGAAGGCCATAAGGTTCAAACGACTTCATAGCGCATAAAACAATGTGACTGAAAATGGGCACATTATTTATTGTTCCTGACAAAGAGGAGGATGCAGTGGAAAGCTTGCTCAGTTTTGGTGAGATGGGAGAGTTTGCTGCACGCTGCCGAAAACTTGAGTTATAAGATGTCATTAATATCGACAAAAATAACAAAGCTGCCTTGAAGGCCAATCGTTATATGTAATTTGCATAATTCTTGCCTCAACTATTTTCACATTTATTTACTCAGGAATATGATTAAAAATCTGTAGTAGAGCAGCCTAGTCTAAGGGTCCTTATTACCCTAAGACAAAAATGCTTTTGGGTTGCCAATTAACCAAAAGTTTTGTATACAGACAAAGTATATACTGCAACGTATAATTACTCAATGTATAATTAATTGTCAAACGTTAAATATGTGTACTCGGGTATAGGAAACCTAACAAAAATTAGGTTATTAATTTTATTCTTCATTTGCCTTATGATTTCAGGGAAAGTACTTATTTTTTCACCCTCTTTTTTTTTTTAATTTTTTTTTCAACGTTTTATTTATTTTTGGGACAGAGAGAGACAGAGCATGAACGGGGGAGGGGCAGAGAGAGAGGGAGACACAGAATCGGAAACAGGCTCCAGGCTCTGAGCCATCAGCCCAGAGCCCGACGCGGGGCTCGAACTCACGGACCGCGAGATCGTGACCTGGCTGAAGTCGGACGCTTAACCGACTGCGCCACCCAGGCGCCCCATTTTCACCCTCTTTTTAAGAAAACTGGATAAAATTATACCTGTCTACATCTCCACATCATTAGTATATTGCAAAGAGTGGTCTGCAGAGTGGCATTTACGGCAGCTTTTGGCTTCATATTTATCAATTAGCAGTTTTATATAACTGGCACTCTGGTCCTTGCTTTATCAGTACATACACCTGTGTCACCTTGATTATGCTTAAAAAAAAAACCACTTGTGCCTTAGTTTCCTTATGTGCAAAACAGGTATGTTGAATTATATTATTTCTGGGCAAAAAAAAGTACGTCATTATAAAACAGCTCTTACCACTCACGATTTTTAAACTTCACTTTCAAAAATGGCTGAATATAAAATAATGACACATTTACACTTGTTAACCATTCATGTACATATTTTGTCTATACCCAGAAAATTGAAATACATATTTTAGCAAGGAATATGGGTTTGTTTCTGAACTTGCTTTGTTTCTAAGAGAAAAGTTGAAGAGATAAAGCTTTATCTCTAGCAAGAGTAAAAACTGTGTTTTTCTCCCCTCTGTTTAAGTCATCAGAAAACCTTTGTTACTCTACCTCATGGTTTCCTCTTTTGGGGGTCCCTGGAGGTGGGCAGTGCAGTTCGCAAAACAGGCATCTCTTCCCTGCCTGCATCCTAAAGAGACGGCCAATGAGGGCTAGGATGGAGGTAGCGATTCATGATGGACCTGCTAACTGTGCCCGGAATTAGGGAGGCTCCTCTGCCGGTTGAAGGCCCCACTGGACTGGAGTGACCCACGGAGGGCACATGACTGTCCTAGCAAGGCCAGATGCATGGAGGAGCAGAGAGGCAAAAAAGATTTCAATGACCAGCCTCCATACCTAGGGGGAAAAAGGAGTGCAGAGTTCAGCTGGCTTGTCTGGTTATGCTTTCCAAATTTACCAATCCAGTAACTCACTTCACTTCTCCAGAGATGAGACACAATGAGATGAAGGTCAAGGAGAATTACCAGGACTGTGCTTACAGAAAATCATCAGGAAGAGGGTAAAGATGCTTCTTTTCTAAACGTACGGTCACAGTCATTACTGGCTATGTTCTCCGGAAATAAACCTTTGTGAATTTTTTTTTAAATTTTAGAGAATGCCAAGATATGGCATGTAAAGCAATTTAATAGAACTTCTCAGGTAGATTCGTCCATAATGAAACCACTCTTGGTTCTACATTTGCAGATGCTCTTTGCAAAGAAATGTGTGCACATGTTTAACATTTATCTTCAGTATTAACTGTGTTAGCATTACTATTGCTTACTCTGACATTTTAGTTTTAACATTTCTATTTGGAGGAATTAAAATACCTTTGACTTCAAAGGCAATATAACTCATTTTCACAATTTGGAGTTCATGTGAGTGTTTCAGAAGTGTTTCAGAATGGCTGTCCATGAATTTAAAGAATGAAATGGCTTCTGAGACAATGTTTAAGAGTATGCCACTTGGAAATTAAAATCCTACTTGTGGGAATTGCTTCTATGGAAGTATATGTCAGTGTACGATGTAGAATATGGCTTGATAGAATGAATATGTTGGCAGAATTTTCAGTGACTAGATAAAGATCTATAATGAAATAATAACTAGCAAGATAAGAACAAAATAGCTACAATCTTAAGTACAGTTTGACCTTCATGACAATGGATAGAAATGATAGGGAGGTAGAGATTTTATTTCGACATAAGGATGAACTTCTTCATGGTAAGAGCTATCCAAGACTGAAATGGGCTGCCTTAGTTACAAAAAGGCTGTATGATCACTTGGTGATGGTACTTGAAGGAGAATCATTCATGCTTGTATTCTATTGGTTGACTTCCAAATTCTCTTCCAATTCTAATATTCTGTGAGAGCTATTGAAATATGTAATGATGTCAACTCTTTCAAAGTTTTTTTTTCCCTTTTATGTTAGTTAATAGAATATACTAAAACTAACCATCATGCCTCTGCTTACAATAACAAAAAAGAATCAGGAACATTTAAAATCGGCTAAGTGGAAGAAGAGGACCATTGGAAATGAATTTTTGCAAATTAAAGTATTGAGAACAATATTTTCTAACAAGATTAAAAGATTATTGCAAGTATGAAGTATTTTATACTATTAGTATTCCTTTATTACTTCTGAAAATAGTTTCTATGTATTACTCCTAAAACAATGCTGTAAATGATCGAAATTTTGTTGGTGAAATCACTTGGCAAATTCTAAAATTTATGAGAGGAAACTCATGAACAAAAGCTGCCCAAAGAATGGACGCTATCAATTTGGAAGCATGGTCTTGAAGATTCGGTAAGTGGATGGATTCTACTGTCTTGGCTATAACTTTTCTAATAAATTAGCCACAGCTTCTTTTTATCCAGATGGATGGAGCTACATTGATTTAGCATTATCGAGGCAACAGTGGTCAAAACACGTGACTAATTTCTTTATTGCATCCCAGAGTTAAGCTTCACCAGAAACACATTTCCTGATTTGATAGTAAATGCCGCACCCTCAATGACAACTAGGAGGAGCTGTTTGGTCTTTACTCTGTCTCAAAATCCTCACTGTGGCATCAAAACGTGCCTACTTACACTGAGTTCACTTTTTGAGTCTTTTGGTTCACACATGTAGAGTACAAAAAAATACATGTTTTGTAAAGAAAACACGATTGCTGGGATTATTTATGCCAATGAAGATTTTTCTGCTCCTTTTTGTTCTTAAAGATTTTCATGAATTGTTTTGAAAAGATGGCTTGTTAAATTCTCAGCTCAATCACCAGCTCTTGGAGTCTTGTTTCTGTGCATAGGAGCTTACCACACTTCTCAACTGCTTTTTTACTTTGTAGGAAAAAAATGTTTCAATCTACAGTTTCAACTGTAAAACATCTCCCCCCCCCCACCCCACCCCCACTGTCGTCATGCCAAAACAAAATCCCCCACATCACTATGCATAACTGAATCATATACTCTTTGAATTTCAAAAGGTCACCATTGGAAACCTAAACATTGCAATGTTTGTTTGTTTAAGTTTATTAACTTATTTTGAGAGAGAGAGAAAAACTGGGAGGGGCAGAGAGAGAGAGAGCGAGAGAATCTCAAGCAGGCTCTGCGCTGTAAGCACAGAGCCTGATGTGAGGTTTGATCCCATGAACCTGAGATTATGACCTGAGCCAAGATCAAGAGCCAGATTCTCAACTGACTGAGCCACCCAGACACCCCTGCCATGTTCATTTATTAAGAGAGTTTTATGTAAAAAAATTATATTGGAAATAAACATATAGTTTCTGACCTCGAATACTTCAAGATTACATTTGAGAACAGACAAAAGCTTTAATATGGCTCAAAATTGGTAATAGCAGTAGTTAGAAACAACATAATTAGAGGTAGGAGACATTTTCTCTGGTGTAAGACTGATGAGATGATAAACATATATGCATTTTTTTTTTATGTGTGCATCTTGGAGAGTAAAAGATAAGGGAGTGGGTAAACATTTTTTTTTTTTGCTATGTTCCTACAATGCCAAAGTTATGAGAACCCATCAGCCAAATAATAACAGATTGAACACATCCAAATAATATTACTTTGAATGAAATGAAATCGTTATTTCTATAGATGAACAGTGAATATTGGCAATGTCATATGTGTAAATCAATAACAATTAAAAAAAATCCTACCTCAGTTTTCTATTGCTGTATACAAATTGCCACAAATTTGACAGCTTAAAATAAGACTTAAGTATTATTTCACAGTTCAGTATATCAGAAGCCTGGGCGTACTTGCCTGGATTCTCTGGTTGGGGTCTTATAAGCCCCAAATCAAGGTGGGGCAGGGATCCAAGCTCAGTCAGATTATTGGTAGAATTTAGTTCCTTGTGGTTGTTGCCAGGAACTCAAAGCTCCTCTTTGGTCGTCGATGTGGCTCCCTCCATCTTCAAGCCAGCAAGGATATGTTGAATCCTTGTGCTTCAAATCTCTGACTTCTTCTGCCACAAGCCTGAGAAAGCACTCTCTTTTAAAGGACTCATGTGATTGATTAGGCCTGTCCAGGTAATCATTTTGATTAACCCAAAGACACCTGATTGGTGACCTTAGTTACACCAGCAAAATCCCTCTTGCTATATAATGTAACTAATCTGGGCTTGATAGCTCATCATATTAGAGTGAGAAATCTTAAGGGACTATTTTAGAATTTTGTCTACCACATATATTAAACATGATCCCAAATGTCTTGGATGTAAAATCCTCAATTATCATAACTGTGTTATCCATGACTTGGGATCTTTCTTCAAGTACAAGATGTCCACTAGAGGATGGGGTGTATTTTTAGAAATGGCAACCCTTGGAGGATTTTTCTAATGTGTTAAATGTAGTCAGTGTTCTCCTAACACATTTCAATTTTAACCTTAGTTCTATTCTAAATTATAAAATAATACTCATTATTCCATGAGTCAATATTAAAAATAGTTGGAAAATGTTATAAAATTAATCTCATTTTGCAATATATATGTGTATCAAATCATTACCTTATACCCCTTAAACTTATGCAGCGTTGTATGTTAAATATATCTCAATAAAGCTGGAAACAAAATAAAATGAAATACTATAAATCTGGTAAGAATCTGAGAATGTATTCCAGAGAATCCATGGTACATTTTTTACCTGGCACCACTTTAAAAATAATAGCCAAGGATAATACTCAGTCATAAAAAAGAATAAATCTTGCCATTTGCAATGACATGGACAGAGCTTGAGAATATTATGCTAAGTGAAATGTCATCAGAAAATGAAAATACCATGTGATTTCACTCATGTGGAATTTAAAAAACAAAACAAATAAATGAACATAGCGGGGGAAAGAAAGAGGCAAACCAAGAAACAGACTCTTAACTACAGAGAACACACTGAGGGTTACTGGAGGGGAGGTGGGTGAGAGGATGGGTGATATAGGTAATGGGGATTAAGGAGGGCACTTGTGGCACCATGTGTTGTATGGAAGTGTTGAATCACCATATTCTATACATGAAACTAATATTACATTGTATGTTAACTAACTGGAATTTAAATAAAAACTTAAAAAAAAAGAACTGGAATAGTCAAGCAAGGGAGGTAACATGTATGCAATAAATAACAGCAAGTCTAACGGCAAAAGAATAGTTAAGAGTTGAAATAATTAGTACATTTATGAACTGAAGAAATTACAAACGACCTCTCCTTTTTAAATTTGAAAAAAGCGTGCATTACTCTTGCTAATAGACAATGATATTTAGAATGTTTCCACTTCTGGTCTATTTGATAGATTAAATCCAAGGACACATTAAATGTTATGCATGCCTAACAAGTTGTAGGGGGCTGTGCTATGGGGAGAAGAAAATACAGGACATTTTTTTGAGAACCTAATATTGCAATGTAATAATAAAGAAATCAATGACCACCATTTACTGACTGCTTATTATGTGCCAGGCACTGTGGTATAGATAAATGGTCCAGACTAAAGTGCTGTAAGAGGTTGAGCTGGGAAGTGGCTGAAGACGTGGGCTCAGCAATCAAGCTGTCTGGGTTCAAAGCTATGTTTATTCACTAATTATATGATACTGGACAAGGTTTTTTTAGCCTCTTTGTGGTTCTGTGAAACAAGCATCACCTTCAGTAACCTACTTGTTGAATGGATTAGATACTCTATGAAAATCATTAGCACAGTGCCTGCCTGGTACATAGCAATTGCTCAGTGAGTAACACATCTAATAAATTATTGAGGAGGGGCACCTGGGAGGCTCAGTCATTTAAGCATATAACTCTTGATTTCAGCTCAGGTCATAATGTCATGGTTCGTGAGTTCAAGCCCCAAGTCGAGCTCTGCTCTGATAGCTAGCATGGAGTCTGCTTGAGATTCTCTCTCTCCTTCTTATCTCTGCCCCTCTACCACTCACGCTCTTTCTCTCTCTCTCTTTCAAAATAAATAAATAAACTTAATAAATAATATTTTTGGAGGAAAAGAAGATGGAAGAAAAAGTGGAAGGAAATTGATACAGGCAGAGTGATCAAGAAAGGATTTATAAAGGAGATGAAACTTGACTTGAATGGAATTAAATTGAATTTTTATACAGTTGATCCTTGAACATGACAACATAAGGTTGAACTGGGTGGGCCCACTTATATGTGGATTTTTTTCATAAATATAGTACAGTACTGTAAATGTATTTTATCTTCCTTATGATTTCTTTTTTTTATTTAAAGTTTTTATTTAAGATTTAGTTAGTTAACATATATGGTAAAATTGATTTCAGGTATAGAATTTAGTGACTCATCATTTACATATAATACCCAGTGCTCATCACAAGTGCCCTACTTAATTCCCATCACCCAGGTAGCCTATCCCCCACCCCCACCCTCCATCAACCCTCAGTTTGTTCTCTATAGTTAGGAGTCTCTTTTTTTTTCTTATTGTTTCCTTATGATTTTCTTAAAAACATTTTCTTTACTTGGAGCACCTGGGTGGCTCAATAAGTTGGGCATCTGACTCGATTTCGTCTCAGGTCATGATCTCACTGTTCGTGAGATTGAGCCCTGCATCAAGCTCTGGGCTGACAGTGTGGAGCCTGCTTGGGATTCTCTCTTTCTCTCTGTCTCTGTCCTCTCCCATTTGAACTTTCTATCAAAATAAATAAATAGACAAAAATTTTTCTTCTCTAGCTTACTTTATTGTAAGAATACAGTATATATGTAACACATGAAATATATTGTAATTGACTATTTATGTTACCAATAAGGCATCCCATCAATAGGAAGCTATTTGGAAAGTTTTGGGGGAGTCAAAAGTTACATGTGGATTTTTGACTATGTGGGGGGTTGGCACCCCTAACCCCCATGTTGTTCAAGGGCCAACTGCAATTGTTGTTGAGGAGAAATTATTCTTTCTAAATTATTTCAAATTCACAAAAAAGTGTTTATTTTGTAACAATAAGAAACTGATTATATCTGCTTCTTTGGACACTGAATCCACATATTCTGCCTGTTGGCAAATACTAGGTCTGTATAATTTCATTTTCTTCAAAGATAAGTAAACAAATGCCTAGTCCATTCAGGCTGCTATAACAAAGTACCACAGACTGGATGATTCATAAACAAAAGAATTTATTTCTCACAGTTCTGGAGCCTGGAAGTCTAAGATCAGAGTGCCAGTGTTGTTGGATTCTGGTGAAAGCCCTCTTCTGCATTGCAGACTGCCAATTTGTTATTGTGTCCTCACAGTGATGGAAGGGGCTGAGGAGCTCTCTCTGGTCTCATAAAAAATTCATCTCATTCATGAGGGTGCAGCTTAATCACCTCACAAAGTTACCTTCTCCTAATACCATCACTTTGGGCATTAGGATTTAAGCATATGAGTTCTGGGAGAACACAAGCATTCAGACCATAGCAACAAGCAAACAAACCAATAAGGCCCACTGGAATAATAGGACACTGTGTTATATTGGATAAGCAGGCTCGTTCCTGATGTATGAGATTTAACCCAGGAAATTGGTAAACGAACTTTCAATATTTATCTCGACTACCCAGGAGTACTGTGTATGCTTTTTCATCATCAGTTGATTGGTACAAATGCCTTAGTCACTCCCTTCCAACATAACCCAAGCCAAGATGAACAATGACCATTGCTTAAGCCTCAACCTCCAGTCAGAAGAATGGGAAAGCATCATAGCCATTTAGATCACAAAAAGCCTGGGTTCATAGCCATCTGGTTAGTCCATTCTGCTAATAACTTTTGTTTATATATTTCCTATCCAAGAACAGACTAATCTAAGACTGGCCCTACATGGCCAGTCCACAGACTAATTAACCAAGAGCCAATTAACCAAAGCAATCATCTCTTTTTTCAATATATGATCCCATGATGAGATAAACACCTTGACTTTCCCCTGAAGAACCGTTCGTTCTCCACTTTCCACCTATGATTTTTAGGCATAGATGACCTCAAATGTGGGATTTTGACTTACTCTGGGTAATCAGAGCATTGAAATGCCTTAGCCTTTGCTCTTGGTTCATGGACTCACAATCCAAACTAGGCCAATTAAATCTTTCCTGAGAATTTTTATAGAATTAATTAATAATTGTACTTTCTTTTAGGGCTGCTAAAATAGTAGAAGGTAGGTGTGAAGCTACTGGTGGGTAACATTCTCCATAGGGAAAGAGGTTGCCTGGGAAAGAAGACAGCCCAAAGAAAACAAACTCAGAAATGGAGAGACTCAGTCTTGAAGGTGTCATTTGAACACCTATATCCAGCAAAGCAGTTAAAATCCCTCTAGACTTCTAAGTTTATGAGCCAATAAGTTATTTATATGTTGTATAAACACATTTGAATTTTTATTTCTGTTACTATCAACCAAATGTGTTCTAATTCAGATTTAATACTGGGCATTACCCATCCAGATTAATTAAATTCAGTCCCAATTATAGAATCCTGGTGGACAGAATCTCTAACTCCTAGTCCAATCAACTGTATTTAGTATCAGATAAACTCACAGAGCCCAAACATGCCTGTTGTTGATGCTTACCCCAGTAGGTGAGGTGGGTAAAGAGAGGTACTTTCATCAAAGAGGGATGGAGATATGTACCAAAAGTCCTTTGGTTTCAATCTCTAAGAACATTTTGGAAAAGAATAATTATAAAAGAGAATTTCCTCTAATTATCATAAAATATAACAAGTAAAATGTGTGTGACTTTTATAATCAGAATATAAGAACATTTATTTGAAAAGGGGAAAAAATCTTGCTCTTTTGTTAAATTCAGTGGCTGTTAGGAGTTTTTATTCTTCAAATAATTTTGGTTAACATTTAATAATGGAAATCCATGCAGCAAAAATGTTTCCTTTAAGTCATTTGAAACAAGGGGAACAGTGCTGGGATGATATGTAGACAGCCAAAATCGGGTTAGGCATTTTTCCTTTCCATGCTTCATAGTCTCATGCTCTTTAGCCAAATTCCTATTGGCAGTCCCTGTGATCTGTTCTGTCTCTAACTACTTTTCTCCCTAAGGCACACTCATTCCATGAAATCATCTGATGTATTGTTAAGTAGACATTAGAGACTATTTGGAACAGCTTTCATTTGGGATATGTTTCTAAGAAGTTAATAATTATGAGATATAAAAAAAGGGGGGAAACCTAATGTTATCAAAAATCCCCAAACAACTTGATATTGGAGGTGCTTATCGGTTCTAAATCAGACTGTGGCTAGTTGGTTCCTAAGTATATAGCCTTTATTCCTAAGTAAATTTTTTTCTTTTTTTTTTTTTTAATTTTTTTTTCAACGTTTATTTATTTTTGGGACAGAGAGAGACAGAGCATGAACGGGGAAGGGGCAGAGAGAGAGGGAGACACAGAATCGGAAACAGGCTCCAGGCTCTGAGCCATCAGCCCAGAGCCTGACGCGGGGCTCGAACTCACAGACCGCGAGATCGTGACCTGGCTGAAGTCGGATGCTTAACCGACTGCACCACCCAGGCGCCCCGTAAATTTTTTTCTTTAGGATTGAGTGGTCAACCAAGCTCAGTCATCATAGGGTAGAAGAGATGTTGGAAGTTATCTGGTCTAACGGCATTATTTTACAGAAGAGGGTACCCAGGCTCAGAAAATAAGTGAAGCTAAATGAGAAGAACATTCTAGGAAGGAAAAACAACTAGAACAAAGACACTGGGTTGAGAAAAGTTACACTCAGGGACATTTTTGAAAACTATTTTTTTAAATTTATTTATTGTGAGAGATAGAGAATGAGCAGGAGAGGGGCAGAGAGAGAGAGGGAAAGAGAGAATTTCAAGTAGGTTCTGCGCTATGAGTGCAGAGCCCAATGTGGGGCTTGATCCCACGAACTTGAGATCATGACCCAAGCTGAGACCAAGAACTGGACTCAACCAACTGAGCCACCCAGGTGCTGCAGGGAAAACATTTTTGACAATGAATTTGAACATGGCTTCCGATGCTTGAGGAAGTTGACTGTAAACTTAGGAAAGGTAAATTATTAAGTCGCAGTTATAGAAAATTTTCTGAGTCAATGTAAAGAGTTTTTCTTTCTTTTCTTTTAAACTTTATAAAACATACGAAAGTGGGTAAAATCTGATAATAAAGCCCATGTAGTTATCACCCGTCTTCTGTTATGATCAACTCATGGCCAGTTTTAGTCCATCTGTGTCTCCAATTCCTCCCACCTATCCATGCTCCCAGATTATTTTGAAACAAATCTCAGTCATACCATTAATTTTCTATAAATATTTCCTATATATCTCTAAAGAAAAAAGGTTTTTAACTCTTCTATAGATAAGAGAAACTTTTGAATATTTGTAACCTGGGGAGCAATATGTTCAGAACTGTGCTTTGTAGGAAGGCTAGTATGACAATTACATGTGGGAGGGGCTGGAGAGCATGGTAAGCACTTCATATTCCCCATTGTTATCATCACATATGCTACCTTAAAATTAGTTCCTAGTTTCCAAATTTAAAAAGTGCGGTACAATTTTCTATTCCAGTATTGAAAGTAGAAATAATTTATACATTCTTGGCCATTGGAACGACTTCCTTTTGGAGGTTTTGTCATCTTGACATTTAGTTTCACGGTTTGTAATTCTTTTATTCATTGAGGTGTATGGGAATAATGTAAGTGTGAATTTTTCTATTTCTACTTATACATTAAATATTCATCTTTTATTTTATTATATTGCTCATAAGGACATTCTGAGTAGTAGCTTGATGTTTATGGGAGAAAAAAGCTTTCTTAGCTCTAAAAAATTGCCTTTGAGTTCCTCATCTCTGTGAGTAGCAAAATACATCACATAAATTATTCAGGTGATATGAAAATAAAATAAATACATTTCAAGTGGCCATATAGGAAATCATTTCTCCGTATATCAAGTCCTCTTTCATATAGGCACTGCAAAACCATGAAAGACTGAAATATTTTCTGAATGAGAAAACTTTCAGCACGATGCGCCTCCCAGGGCATTGTGAACAGTCTAAAATAATCCCTGTCTGGCCCTAGGGTTCATGTTGAATATTTAGAAGTTGGAAATTCTCATTTCAGGGTACATTTTTCCTTAACCCTGTCATCTCAACGTGCCACAACAATACTAGAGAATAAATATAAGAGTCTGTCTGGCCAGCTGAGTAGGCTCTCCTTTACATTGCTGAGAGATTTCTGGAGTACCGCAGAGGCTTTCAGATCTTCAATGCATACAGTACATCTTCTGCTTTTAATTTAGGCTTTGAAGATAAACACAAATGGAAAGAACAGATAACTCACTTTCCAGTAAAAGACTCACATTTTCCATCTGACATATTGTCATGCGTTACATAACAGTACATTTTTTCATACCAGTGTTTGTCTGCTGTATATTTATAATCAGAAATGTCACATGATCCACTGAAAAGAAATCAGAATTATGCATCATTGCTATCATTTACCTCCTTATATTTCTTACCAGAAGGTTTTCCCTGCAGGTTACCTCTGTAAATTGTGAGGAATCATTAGAAAAAAGCCCAAGTGGAGAGCCAGCAATGTCATAAAATTGTAGAGAAAAAAAGAATTCTTTGTCTAACCATCACAATAGCATATTTTTGAAACTCTTATCTTTTTGAATGCATTATTTCCCCTTTTAATGAATGAATGAATTAAAGTTTTCAGAAGAACTTTGCCTATCACATTTATTTATTTGTGTTTTAATTGCAGCTTTATTGAAGTACAATTGGCAAATAAAATGCAAGATATTGAAGTGTACATCATGGCAATTTGATCTACGTATTCATTATGCAAAGATCCCTCCATCTAATTAATTAACACATTTGAGGTGTATTTTTTTAATCAAAACACAAGATTGGTAGATAACAGAAAATCAAGAATTTTCATAACAAATCTCTCCTAAATTCTTGAAACTTCAGACAGACCAGCAGGAAGTGATATGAGCATGTGGTGACTGGTATACTTTGTCAGGCCAACACATCATGCTACCAAAAAAGTCTGTCTGTGGAAACATGCTTGTTTTCTGAAAAAAGAATCCTAGTTGCTTACAGAATTTCAGGTTTAAAAAGTCACAGATGTGCCCAAAGTTTTCCCAAACTTTTAATTAACACAGAGGAAAGGCAAGAAACCCAAGTTCTCACTACTGATCACCCACTGGTGGGTTGCACTTAGGCATGTTGCCAATTTTTTGTTTTCGATGCTTCACTTTTTTTTATTTCCAAATAAGATAGCATTTTAATCATAAAACCAATTTTAAAAGAGCACACACATATAAGGCAGTAATTGCTATTCTTTTTATTTACATAAATCTGGGAAATCAAGATTGCCAACAATATTCAGCCACAAAGTTTATTGAATATCCATTCCACAAATTGTTCTTGCTGCTGGGGATTTAGTAGTGAACCAGATTGCATCTCTGCTTTACTTGGTATAGAGGGGGAACTCAGACATTGAGGAAAGTGATTTCATTTTAAGTGCCATAAATATTTCAAAAGGAGGAGAAAAAGGCTCTGTGGGACTGAATGATAGGGTGTGCTAACCAAATGTGGGCAGTCAGGGAAGGCCTAGAACTGATGCAAAAGTTGGGTGAAGGGTTGGGGAAAAGTAAAAGCCCTGAAGTGGAAGAGAGGCTGATGCATTTGTGGACTTGAAGGGAGATCAGCGTGGCTGGAATACAGCAGTGTTTCCTGGTAGTTTTCACACCATTGCATGCAAGTCGATGGGCCAGTTTGTGCCTCTGGCAGTCCAAAGGCTCAACATCTTGGCATATCTGCAATCAATTTGCAGAAGCGCTTTGGACTTTGGCAAACCAGTTGGGAAGTTTGGCATGAATGGATGCCGACAAAATAGAGAGGGGCTGGACTGGAGAGGACTGGGAGGTGACTGGGAAATGGGACGGGGAATTTAGTGCGAGCAACACATTCGAGGTCAATAAAGTCACAGACGTCTTGTTGAGGATACCCAACTATACTGGGGGCAGTGGAGAACCATAGAAAGGTTTTAAGCAGGATGGAAGTTTGTCTGGAAAGGGGAGGAAGTGATTCAGAGATGCCTTTAAGAAATGCACTTGTTGAGGTGCCTGGGTGACTCAGTCGGTTAAGTGTCTGCAGCTCAGGTCATGATCTTTTGGCTCGCGAGTTCAAGCCCTGCATTGGGCTCTGTGCTAATAGCTCAGTGTGGAGCCTGCTTTGTATTCTCTGTCTCCCTCTCTCTCTGTCTCTTTGCTGCTCACTCTCTGTCTCTCTCTCTCAAAAATAAATGAACATTAAAAAAAAAGAAAAGAAAAGAAATCCACTTGTAGATGTTATAGGTCTAGAGCTCAAAGAAGATTCTGACCCCAAACCCAGTTTTTCAATTTCATGCTGATTCTAGGAAACCCTGATATTGTTTCAATACATTCCTTTTGGTCTACAATAGCCTGAGTTGGTTTCTGCTGCTTGCAATGAAGAACCCAAACTAATGTGATAGTATGCAAGTAACAGTGAGGATGACATCAATTCACATACACAAGATACAAATTCAGTTTAATTTACCGAATAAAGACACAGCAAAACGGTCAGAGTTTACTGATTCTGCATCCCTTTTGGAAGCGTGTTGAGCGGCCTTAACTGCAAGGCCTCTGTGCCCAGTTTAATGATTATACATGCGTGTTCTTCAGTGAAAAAATGAAATGTGAAATAGTCTCCTTAAAATGGATTATATTCATTGTCATTGTGAATTAAAGTTGTAAAAAATACAAATTATGTAGAAAAAAATTACAGTGTTAACACTATGCCTGAATGTTATTAAAGAAATATCTATTCTGACATATCAAGTCACATCTATTGGACATAAAGTTAAAAAGCAATCAAAATTTTTGTCTCATTTTTATAGTCATTAAGGATTTTTTTTTTCCTGAGTATCTTGGAATCTAATTTTTAATGTTAATATTGAAAGTTTTACATCAGTTAACATTTGATAGGTATGGATTGAACCCAAGTTAGCTAGACTTTCTCCCCAGGGTAAATAATGTGATTTTACTTGGCTTCTTTTCTTTATTGCTTGTAGCATTTAATTTTTTAATTGAAGCATTTTTACTGTTGAGGTATAGTTGACATACAACGTTATGTTAGTGTCAGGTACACAATATCATGTTTCTTTTTTGTTTTGCGTGGATTTTTTCTAGTTCCTGTGATGGATAAAAAAAAGAATTTCTTATCAACCTGTATTACTTCAGTAGATTGACTTTCCATTTCATCCACTTCAAGACTGAGATGGCAGCTTCCCTACAAAAATCTCTTACTATGGGTATTCACGAAAAGGTTTAATGAAAATTAATGAAATAAAGCCATTCAATTTTGACAGTGATTTTATTAGTTTTACGTTTATTTACTTTTGCAAGAGAGAGAGAGAAAGAGAGACAGAGCATGAGCAGGGGAGGGGCAGAGAGAGAGGGAGACACAGAATCCGAAGCAGACTCCGGGCTCTGAGTTATCAGCACAGAGCCCAACGTGGGGCTCCAGCTCAGGAACTGTGAGATCATGACCTGGATGCTTAACCAATTGAGCCACCCAGGCACCCTGTGACTTTCAGAGGTGGTATTAACCATGTTTAAATAGCCTTAAGAATCCATTGAATTTAAAGGAAAGAAAGAAAACCTAAGAAAGCACATAACTAATTATGAATGCTAGGAGTTATCTGATTTACACATGGTTTCTTTTCCTAAATTTGGGCATAAGGGTAGCCTATTTCTCACCCCCATCTTTTGTTTATTCTTCCCGTTCCTATGCATGATTACATGTGGATGTAGACAGACCAACAATTATGCAACCAATTTCACAGTTAAGTGAGTTGTCTGTGTTTAGATATCCTGTTGGTCTCTTAAGGCCTATTTTTTTCTTCCCTTGTGATCACCAAATCATGTACTGCAGTGGGTTTGCCATTTCAGAGCTATGACCCAATGGCTCTGATGCTGGTGGAGAACATCTCTAGTAGAATCTCCATCCTCTGCTGTTCCACATGATTTTCTTTTGCCCAGAGAAATATTCTGAGTGTTACAATTGAGTCTCGATAAGAGAGTCATTAGGAAGCTTCTCTATGATGATAGGCATATTTGTACACCTAAAACCTTAATGAGACAAACATGAGATCAGTTTGAAACTCTTAATGCTGGTAATTTCTAATTAATGTGCCTTTTCTTCTGACACCTTCTTAAAGGAAGCATATTTAATTTTTCTATCACATTTCACTCTGTTCCCATTAACCTCTTAAGCTCATGCTAATGGTTTACAACTTTTTAAATTTTTTTTTTAACATTTTTTATTTATTTTTGAGACAGGGAGAGACAGAGCATGAACAGGGGAAGGTCAGAGAGAGGGAGACACAGAATCCGAAACAGGCTCCAGGCTCCGAGCTGGCAGCACAGAGCCCGACGCGGGGCTCGAACTCACGGACCGTGAGATCATGACCTGAGCCGAAGTCGGCCGCTTAACCGACTGAGCCACCCAGGCGCCCCTACAACTTTTTAATTTACATTTTATCTAATTCAGAAATAAATTAAAAGGCAGATGTTTTCATAACTGTGAGTCAAGAAAAACAGCCCATCCCTAAACAGTATTGGCCAAGTCTCTTTTGATGCAAGGGTCCACAATCTAACTGGCCCTAGTAAAAGAGGGAATGTGTTGGCCCCTATAACTGAAAAGTTGACAGGCATCAGACCCAGCTGGATACATACACATAGTATGGGGCATAAGGATCCCTCTTTTTCCAACACTCCTGACTCTGTCTTCTTCAAATGGGCTCGTTTTCAGGAAGAACTTTCCACACTCCCAAATACAATGATGAAATGTCTACCAGCAGCTCCGGGTTTCTAATCTGCTAATTTAGTAACTCCAGCAGAAAGAACACTTCTTTCTCTCCGTTGGTGGGATCTTTCAGGGGCCCAGCAAATAGCATCACTCTTTCATGCCTAGGTTCTGAGTCAACTGAGATATAAGAAAACATTAAGGGGCCCAAATATCACCTTTATTACTGACAAAGACTACCAGTTGGCATTAAAGCCCCATGGACTTCTTAATATGAACCGCAGAATTGGGTGGACTTTTCTACCCGGTTCCAGGTGAAGATAGTTCTGCATTGGGCTGGGCCTCCCAAAGGGTTATCAGTGAGCAGACAAGTCTGGTGAATGTACCAAATTTATTCTTCTCAAATTTACCAATTAGGTAAGTCACCCTTCCTCGGAAAACTTGGATGGGGGGAGGTTGAGGAGGGGCAGAAAAGCCAGGACTGCTCCTCTATTAGTGGAGCAACTTCAATATGGAAAGAAATGTCATGGATGTGGAGAAAGTTCCTTCCTAGTCTTTCCTGGGTCTTAGTTCTCTCAATCCACTGAAATCACCATTGAATCCATGGGCAGCCAGGAGTGTGGCTGCCCCCCCTCCAGGGACAATCCTGCTCCCTCTTTTATGGGGTCACTCCTAATACCAAGCATCCCTCCACCGAGGATCCCTCTGGGACTTCCAGTGAGTAGGGTAGTTTTGATGCAGAAAGCTCTGAAGTGGGTCAGAGAAATAGATTAATTCAACTACTTTCAAAGCCAGTTTGGATCCAAGGCTGAGTGTTCATTTCCTATTCTATTTCCTAACCTACATGGTATCCCAGGTCATTTCAGAGATCAAATACTACCATAAAGACATTCCAATAATAAAATGCATAGAAATTTCACTAGTACAATTTCAACAATTTAGAGATTTCACAAATATAACATTTTTCAATGATCATAGTCCTAGGAAGAAATTATAAATTCCATAAACAAAGCCTCCCTTTTAAGTTACAATTTGTAGATATTAAAATCTAACAAAATTAAATTCTATAAATAAATGCCAATATCCTTGTGGGCTAAAAAGAAGCTCAGAACATTAAAATGAAAGCTCAAAAGCCATTCTCTCCAATTTATTATTCAGTTTAGTAGTCTTGGCGTGGGAGCTCTGGGTACGTGCGAGGGGTGAGGTTCTCTGAGCACATGCATGTGAAGCCTGAACTATTTTTTCAGGGAGAGGAGTCATTCTCTTGGAACCTCAGAAGTTTTATTAGATTAATGTCAATCTCTCACTTTCTAAGGGACTCAAAGAGTTAGTAGGACATACAAGATTTCCATAGCACTGGCCTCAAATTTATCATTTGTAGGAAACAAGTAATATGCAACCCCTTAAAGCAATCATCCCTAGCAAAATGATGTACCCAGGACTGAATATTTAGTGTTGCCAAAGAACATTACAGAGACTTGGAGACCTCTAAAGAAAACAGAGTAGATGAAAATCTTGGTTTTAGCCTCACAAAATGCAGGGCAGTCAATACTGGGTGCCTGGAATCCATAGCCGGGTAAGAACTTTATAATGGAGAGATGATCCTGGATTATCTGGGTGAGGCCAAGGTAGTCCCAAAGTTTCTCATAAGAGGGAGGCAAGAGAGTGAGAATCAGAGAAGGGTAAATGATAGAAGCAGAGGTGGGAGTGATGCCATTGCTGGATGGAGTCCAGGAGCTAAGGAATGTGGGCAGCCTCCAGATGCCGGAACAGGCTGGAAACATTCTCCCCTCGAGCCTTCAGAAGGAGCACGATCCTGCCAACAACTTGATTTTAGCTTGGTGAAACCCTTTTTGGACTTCTGACCTCCAGAATTGTAAGATAAGAAATGTATGTTATTTTTTTAAGCCACCTCACAATTTATTATGGCAGCAACAGGAAACTAATACAATCCTCCACCTCTGTACTTTTTCCCCTCATCTGTGCTTATCACCTTATCACATAATAAATATTTTATTTACTTGCTTTGTTTACCTTCTGTCTATACTAGATTATTACTCCATGAGGATAGGGAATTTTTTGTTATTGATCTCCAACATCTAGAATAGTACCTGTCATATACTAGATCACCAATAATTATTTGCCAAATGGAAGAATTATTTATCTTTATTTTATTTTGGTTTAATTTTTGAGAGAGAGAGAGAGAGAGAGAGAGCACGAGAGGGGTGACAGGCAGAGGGAGAGAAAGAGAGAATCTTAAACAGGCTCCATACTCAGCACAGAACCCCATGCAGGGTTCAATCCCATGACCCTGGGATCATGATCTGAGCTGAAATCAAGAGTCAGATACTCAACCGACTGAGCCACCCGGGTACCCGGATTATTTGTCTTTAAAAAATTCTATCACATCATATCATTCTTAGTTGTTGGGTTTTTTTTTATGTTTTCCTAAACAGCTTTTTATTTTTTAATGGCATATTCTTCTTTATGATAAAAAATTTTTCCACATTTTCAGCTCTTTCAAATGTAAGACAATCAGCAGCAGTCTGTTACTGATTTTTTTTTAAAAAATAGCTACTTTATAGATGAGTATTAGCCATTTCATTTACAAAGTTTATTCCCACATTTTAAATGTTTTAAAATAGGGGCGCCTGGGGCGCCTGGGTGGCGCAGTCGGTTGAGCGTCCGACTTCAGCCAGGTCACGATCTCGCGGTCCGTGAGTTCGAGCCCCGCGTCGGGCTCTGGGCTGATGGCTCAGAGCCTGGAGCCTGTTTCCGATTCTGTGTCTCCCTCTCTCTCTGCCCCTCCCCCGTTCATGCTCTG
>NW_024412395.1:93009998-93341712 GCF_014898765.1 Herpailurus yagouaroundi
CCTCCCCCGTTCATGCTCTGTCTCTCTCTGTCCCAAAAATAAATAAATGTTGAAAAAAAAATTAAAAAAAAAATGTTTTAAAATAGAAAAATTTTTTTTTCACAATTTAGATTTTTAAAAAGGGATTCATGTTACAAAAACATTGGTAAATTCAGAAATTATTTTCTTACCTAATAAAGAAAGCAGTCTTTAAATTCCTGGCCAAGTATCAATTTCCTGAACTCATATGACTTTAAATCTAAGGACCTTAGTCTTCTAGTGAAAATTCCAAAATATGTTTCTCATGGATTTAGAGGAAGCAAATCATCTTGGAATAAGTACCTTCCTCCCACCCTTCCTCCTTACCATTACAGGGTCTTTTCTACATTTCAGGTAGAGGAAAATGATGAAGTGTGGCATGTTCTGATCTTTACGAAATCTGCCATGATGGATTTTCCTCATTGTGACCCCAAGTCCTAGGTTGGGTTTATGGTATCACAATTCCTGTCTATGCAGTTGAAGTATACTACTTTTTCCTCTACTTTTGGAAAGGACATGAGTAGCACTGTGTGTGGTCATTCTTCCCCAGTGTTTCCTGAAGTTGTCGGTGACTCTGCATGTCACCCAGTGCTAAAGAAGCAGTAGTGTGCATAGCGATTTCCTCCGTTATATCAAGAATATTTATTAAGCACCCATTTTTATGGGATATGCTAGAGGTACAAAGACCACAGACTCTGATCACCTTGAGCCCTCAGTCTAGTGAATATCTTCCATCTTGCTTTCAGGGAACCAAAGCATCAGGGCTAGTTGGTGTGCAATGAATTCCAAAGGTAAGGAGGAAAATGTAGGAAAAAACTAATGAGAACAACTTCTTACTAGGGAATCTTTATTTTTTCAGATAATAATGTTTTGGGTAAAGTATATTACATAAAAGCCTGTCTCACAGGAAAAAAAAAAAACTACAATGCTTCTGCTTCAAGATGGGAATCAGAAGGCCTATTTGGAGCCTCCCTTTCCCCAAATTCTCATGAAAATGTAGAGGAAACTCTAGAGCATTGCTGGAGCCAGGAAAGGGCACCATTGCTTTTTTCAAATGAATGGAATTAATGAGAGATACCATGCAGCTAAATTGGATTGAGTAATGGGCCAAACAACCAATGGTTGGCTTACTGTGTAAGGATCCAGATTTACCAGTAGGTGAAAGTACCTCCCACTTCAGATACAAGTTGGAGGAAAGGGGGAGGGGTGCTTCGAGAGGTCTCTGAGGTACAAATGTCTGTGACAGTGACCATAGACCACATAGAGCATACCTGCCATGATTTTTCAATTATTTGAACTCACACTTGATGTAGATGGCCATTTCTAGGCAAACAGCCAGGGATCCCTTAGCAGGCTCCTAATGAGGGCAGTTGTGCTAGTTAGGAAAGGGGAAGCTGCTTGAGGTGGCTGGCTGCCATGCAAAGGAGAAAAGAAGTTCTCCCAAACTCAAGGCAGATCCTGAGTATAACAGCTTTTGTCTTGGATTTCCCTTCTGAGTCCACAAACTAATGGGCCACCAATCTGAGAAAGCACAGCCAATTTTTCTGGACTTTTTTTTTTTTTCCTTCTTTTTTTGATCAACGGTTTGGACAGGTATACTTGCAATTTCTGATGAAACTGTTTAAATCCACAGCAATGGATAAATCTCTACCTGCTTTTGTAAGGATAGGTCAACAGGTAAACCACAGAATAGACAGGTGAGAATGCCCAGCCGTCAAAAGGAGGCAATCATTCTGAGAAAGGATGTTCTTGGGAGACAGTGATCATGAAAGATGAGGTCAAAATGTCTAAAAGCTGATCCTCCACAACTGATCAAATAACTTACAGTGTCCCATTACCATAAAAAAATGGTAGCCAATAAAAAGGATATTATTAGATACTTTTATTGGCATGGAAAGAGTTTCACAATATACTGCTAAGTTTAAAGAGTGAGAGACAAGCCAGGTAATGAAGCAGTAAAGCAAATGCATTGTGTTTATGTGCACAGATGGGAGGCATGAGTGGGCATTATCAGTGATAAGAAGATAAATATTGGAAAAATATGAATCAAAATAATAAGCAAAAGGTTAATATGCACTCTGGAATGCGATACTAAGATGATTTTATAATTTTCTTTTTGATGACCTGTAGACAACTTTTTGACAACAAAATCATAAATGGTTACATTTTTCTCATGTAATTACAAAAAGTAAATATTGTTTCTCAGAAAGCTTACTTCCAAAAAAAAGTGTTGGACTGAGACAATTTTATGGATGAGTTTTTAACACCTAACAGAGATGAGTAGTTTTCATTTTATTTCAAGTATTCTCTAATGCAGGAAAAGACAAAAAGTGTACTGGTTCATTTTATGCATTTATCATATCCCTGTATATCAAAAGGTAACAAAGAGCTGAAAAGAAATCAACCACGAACCATTTCACTTGTGAATATGAAGCAAACTTTCAAAATGATAAAAATTTAAAACAATGAAAGCAATTTGTTTTCAATATTACGCTAAAAGAATAATATGCCATAGCGAAGTAGGGCTTATTCTAAAAATGCAAACATGGTTCAGGGCGCCCTGGGGGGCTTCATTGATTAAGTGTCCGACTTCAGTTCAGGTCATGATCTTGTGGTTCACAGGTGGGAGCCCCATGTCAGGTCAGGGTTGGAGCCCCATGTCGAGCCTGGAGCCTGCTTCATGGATTCTGTCTCCCTCTCTCTGCCCCTCCTCCCCTCATGCTCTGTTTCTCTCTCTCTCTCTCTCTCTCTCTCTCTCTCTCAAAAATAAATAAAACATTAAAAAAATTTTTTTTAATGCAAACATGTTTCAATACTCGTGAGTTTGTTAACAACATTTTTGAACAATAAATAAGCTATTTGACATTGAGGTCTCAGTAGAGTTTGAAAAGCATCTGGTAATACTTAACGTCCTATTCATTAAAAACAAAAACAAAAACAAAAAACTAGACTCTTAGCTTGGACTAGAAGGACAATTTTTAGACATGATAAAGAATGTTTATTTTAAGCAAGCACCCAATACATAAAACAATGAAATAGTAAAGACATTCCTGTTAAGAGAAAATTATCATTATTCGAAGAGATAATACATAAAAGCCTACAGGTATCACATAAAAAACAGTGATACCCTAAAAGTTTAGGCAGCTGGCCAATAACAAAGTAGAATATACAGACTAGAACTAGAAGATTGAACAGAACAGTAGGTTGGACCTGAATTAATAGAGTAACTCCATCCCACTTAGACATTTTAAATACTTAAATCTTTCTGGTAGTTTGATTTGTTACTCCTCTTAGACAAGTAACTTTCTTCCTCCTCTGTTTCTTTATTAAATCACACTGAGGTAATTGGCCTTCCCAAGTCAGCAGGGAAAGGAGTTGGAGGCAAAGGTAAGCACCAACGCGTTTAAAGAAATGCACGTGGAAGTTTAAGCTAAGACACCAGAGACTAGTGATTTTGTGCCACATAGAACAATAGAAAATGGCTTTCATTCCAATCTTGCACTTCTCTGGCAAGGTATGCTGTTAATTGTTTTTCCTTCTGACATCGACTAGTTCTGACACCAACCTGGGGTCCTGTAATTCAATTCACTTTTGACACTGAATAGCCAGAGTTAGCGCCAAATCCCACAAATTTAAGGGCTCAGTCCCACAAGATTGTCCTTGTTTTATTTATTTATTTATTTATTTATTTATTTATTTAGTGCCAGTAGGGGAGGTGGGCAGAGGGAGAGAGAGGGGATCTTAAGCAATCTCCACGCTCAGTGCGGAGCCCGACAGGGGCCTCAATCCTACGTCCCTGAGATCATGGCCTGAGCTGAAATCAAGAGTCGGATGCTTAACCAAATGAGCCACCTAGGCACGCCAGGACTGCCCTCACTTCAGATTTCAGCCACAAATATTGGGTCTTCAGGTTACCCACACTTCTGTCTGACATGGCTACAACTTGGAGTTCCCCCTCCTATCCCATTTAGGTTTGCTAATTCGCTAGAATAGTTCACAAAACACAGGGAAATTCTCAACTAAGATTTACCAGTTTAATGGGATATATATGGGGTATATATGGAATATATATGGACAAGGGATATAAAGGACAAGGGGTATAAATGCCAGATGAAGAGGTACACAGGGTGAAGCCTGGAAGGATCCTGAATGCAGGGCTGGAGTGGGGTACACCACCCTACTGGCAGGTGGATGTGTTCGGCAACTCAGAAGCTCCCCAAAACCCATTGTTTAGGGATTTTTATGGAGGTTTAATTACATAGATATGATTAAGTCATTGGCCATTAGTGATTTAATGCACCCTACAGCCCCTTTCCCCTCCCTGGAAGTCAGTGTGTGGGGCTGGAAATTTCAACCCACTAATCACGCCTTGGCTTCCTGGTGATCCGAAGGCATCTAGGGGCCTCAGGTGCCAGTCATTTTATTAGCATATAAAAGATACTTTATCACTGGAGGTTAGGAACTGGAGACAAACACTATTTCCGAGATGGTCATACATACGTTCAAAGAACAAGGAGTGCTCTGTGATAGCTAACCCAAACAAGGTTTGCACGGTCAGGGAATGGGGTGATGGTGGGCTGCCACAAGTACCACTGGGAAGACACCCCAGTTCAAGGGTGATGCCCCCAAATGTTATGTCCACTTTCCACTTTCCTCAAAAGATTCGTCCTCTAAAGAAAGCAATAATTGGGGCGCCTGAGTGCCTCAGTTGGGTAAGTATCCAACTTTGGCTCAGGTCATGATCTCATGGTTCATGGGTCCAAGCCCTGCACCAGGCTCTGTGCCGACAGTTGAAGGCCTGGAGCCCACTTCGGATTCTGTGTCTCCCTATCTCTCTGCCCCTCCCCTGCTAGTGCTCTGTCTCTCTCTCTCTCAAAAATTAGTAAACATAAAAAATTAAAAAATAAATACAGCAATAATGACAACAAAAATCTAAGCTTTACCCTGCTACCCTCTCCTGACTTTGAAAGACTAAGCAGGGATTTACACAATCTCCGACAAAATCCCTTATGAAATGGACAACACAAGAAACAAAACAACACTTTAGAACACAGTAAACCAGTGGTTTGCGAACATAATTCATTCTGGAAACATGCCTGTAATCCAAAGCACTTGTATATCAAAGCGAATTTTAATAGCCAATGGCAGAGTTGTGATCGTGTGACCCTCGCTGTCACATACTACTTGTATTGCAAGACATAGCTCATTTATTAAGTTAAAATTTATTAGGAATGTTTGCTCATCTTGCAGAACACTCACAGAACAAGTTACTCACAATCTAATATATGTGATTAATTTTCTTACTAGAAATTGTGAGGACACTTCATTTATATGAAAGCGTGAGGTCAGGAAACATGTCCCAGAGGCGAAACCTGATGGTGAAGGAAGAAGTAAATGGCAGATTGAAATGGCAGACATAAAAACCAGTGAATTGGAAGACAACTCAGGAATTCTCCCATTACTGAGAGAAGATTAAAGAAATAAAAATGAAGAGAGAAGAGGTAATAGACTTGGAAGGGAGATGTCAGTGGTTCAGGATATGCACGAGGACTTTCAAGAGTTGATAATAGAAGAAACCCACAAACCGGAGTCAATAAAGAATTGATTTTTATAACAAAAGGGCTAAAAAAAAAAAATACCAGGCACATTAATTAGCAAACTACACAGTCATAAACATAAAATTTCTGAATTTCAAAGACAAAGGAAATTCTTCAAGCAGACAGTTAAAGGCATCTGATATCAAGATGCAGAGGCAGACCCAACCCCTGAGGTGAGTGGATTGGGAATGAGAAACAGAGTTTGAAATATACACAGCTGAAGGGAGTCTGTGAATATTTCAACTGCTCCACTCTATATGAAAGACACCAGACAGTCATTTTCCCAGATATGACAAGGATCCAAAAGAATTATGTTACATTACCAGTAACAAGTTGTGAAATTAAAGTAATTTTTGGACCTATCCGTAAGAAGAAACAAATTTAGATCAACTGTGCTATGGGGATTCTCTTATGCTTCTCTGTATAGAAGATGACATTAGAGGGGCACCTTAGTGGCTCAGTCGGTTAAGCGTCTGACTTCGACTCAGGTCATGATCTCACAGTTTGTGGGTTCAAGCCCCGCACCGGGCTCTACTGACAGCTCAGAGCCTGGAGCCTGCTTTGGATTCTGTGTCTCCCTCTCTCTCTGTTCCTCCCCCGCTCATGCTCTGTCTCTCTCTCTCCTTCAAAAATAAATAAAAACATTCAAAAAAAAAGATGATGTTAGAAAGTTGTTATGAAGAGATGAATAAAGAAGATGCAATAAAAAATGTAGGAAAATGTGTACATTATAGAAGTATACCAGGCAATTAATTAATATAAATACTATGTTATTTTCTTGAATGTGTGAAATTTGTAACATTTGTTCATATTTTAAGATTTTGCAATTTGTTATTTCTCATCCTGAATGAAAATTTGTCTTCATCCCTAATTTTTTACCAAGCTACCATTTGCATACACTAAAATGAATAATCATAGTTGTGTATCCTTTTTCTTGAATAGAGCTCCTAAAATTATGTTTCAGCCCCCCAAAACCTGAATGCTTTCCCTGTACACTTCTCTATCCAGTCAAGAAATAAATATAAATCAACATAAAGAAATAAAACACTACTTTAAAAGAAGGGGAGCATTGAGTGCCTGGGTGTCTCAGCTGATTAAGCGTCCGACTTCAACTCAGGTCATGATCTCACTGTTTGTGGGTTTGAGCCCTGCATCAGGCTCTGTGCTGACAGCTCGGAGCCTGGAGCCTGTTTCACATTCTGTGTCTCCGTCTCTCTCTGCCCCTCCCCAACTTGTGCTCTGTCTGTCTCTCTCTCAAAAGTAAACAAAGGTTAAAAGAAAATTTCTTTAAAAAGGGGAGGATTAAGAATTTAAACCATCCTGAGTAATATCAAGACCAGAATACACATTTAATGTCTACATAACTGTTAATATACTTATAAAACCTAGTGCAAATTATTTAAAAACATGATTCTTGAAAAAATAATATGCAAAAAGATAAATATCTTTTTAAAAAAGATATAAATCATAAATCATAAATATTGGATCATTTCCAGAAGCTTTGTATTTAGATTCTATTTATAATGGAATGTAATTTTGTTTACTATAAAATTGGCATATTATAAGTATGTAATAACTGGTGTACTATGAGAATTTACCAAGTAAAATAGACACAAGTTGTAACAATTCATATGCTCACCTAGTACATGTAGAAGTAATACTATCTTGGATAGAAATGGTCATCGGTGGTAGAAAAGGTAGGAATTTGCAATTTCTAAATCATTAGATTTTTTTAAAAGTGAATTTCTTTGCCTTCAGTTAACATCCAGTCATTTTTCAGTGAGAACATTGGCTTTGGGAAAATAGTAAGTATTCAGTGGATTAAAAAGTTCCTATCTTTGATTTGATATCATTAAGCCAAGGCAAACATACAGATAGAGACTCATTATCAACTGTGCTAAATTGTTAGAATACCAGTGCTCAAACACAGTAACTACAAAATCTCTGGTGCCTTCAGCACTGGCTTCAAAGAGTGGAGTTGCAGTAAATTTCTGTGAACTGTTGAAGGGCTGATTTCAGACTCTTTCTTCTTTTCCAGGAATGAAAGCAAAGCTTTTTAGAAAAAAAAAAAAATCATACATCTGTCATAGCCTTGACTTTGTTCTTTTTACTACAAGTTCATTGGTTTAAGAAAAAAGTATTTGCTAAAATCAGCAAAACCCAATAAACAAACTTCCCCAACCCAGAACAGCACTATTTCCTGGGGACTGTTAACCAACTTATGCATTTGTTTTATGGAAAATGTTGGGGGTGCTCCTGGGGAGCTCAGTCGGTTGAACATCTGAATCTTGATTTTGTCTCAGGTGCATGATCCTGGAGTCATGGGATTGAGCCCTGTGTCAGGCCATGTGTTAAGCATGGAGTCTGCTTAAGATTCTCTCTCTCTCTCTCTCTCTCTCTCTCTCTCTCTCTCCCCTTCCCTCTGCCTCTCTCTCCCTCTGCCCCTCTCCTCACTCATGCTTGCTCTCTCTTCTAAAATAGAAAGGAAGGAAGGAAGGAAGGAAGGAAGGAAGGAAGGAAGGAACAAAGGGAGGAAGGGGGGAAGGGAGGAAGGAAGGAAGGGAGGGAGGAAGGAAGGGAGGGAGGAAGGAAAAGGAAAGGAAGCGAAAGGAAAGGAAAGGAAAGGAAAGGAAAGAGAAAAAAAGGAAAGTGTTGGAATTGTAATTGAAAAAGTAGTGAACCTCAGACTTGGAAACAGTGATTCTTTCCTATGCAGGGTATGAATGTTAATGTTTAGGACCTCGAAGTTCTATATTATATTTATTTGTTAGTGGTTATAGAAAACAGAACTCTAGAAATACATCCTACCTTCCCTTAACTTGAAAACTCATTTCAGTACTTTATCACCTGTAGGTTGTTAGCATAGAGCGGACATCCCAATTATTCATTTTTCTGAGCATGGCAATGGTATCTTTTCCCTTCGTTTTCACTTAATTATGCACTTGGTAGCTACTGGATACCAATTAGCTTGCTGGCTGTAGGGGTATACGTGGCTTTTTGTGTAGCCTATGTCTGTCTCTGTGTACAAAATTTTCAAGTAACTTAAGAGTGTGATACCAAGGCAAATGCTTCCAGCTTCCAAAATAATTTTTTCATGGGCCTGTCATTTTTTTGGCTTTTGTTTGAATAGTTTAGTTCAGTTGCTTGGGTACAGTTGATTGAATACAGTTGCAACAACTAATAAAAATCTGTTATAAGTTAGGGGCACTTTACATTTGTACTCCATTGTCTCCAATATGATGCATTATTTTCAACCCAGAATTTAGTTCCTGTACAAATCTGCTCTCAGTCTTAAGCCTTGACTAAAAATGGAGAAGATGAGGAAAACATTAACTCGCTTTGAACTGAAGAACAATTTATTAAAAATATAATAGTATATAAAAAGTTGACAGAAACAGATTATTTCTTTTTCCATGTTAAAATTTTTTAAAGCTTATTTATTTATTTTGAGAGAGAGAGAGAGAGCATGCATGCAAGGGGCAGAGAGATGGACAGAGAGAGAATCCCAAGCAGGCTCTGTGCTGTCAGCATAAAGCCGGATGAGGGGCTCAAACCCACAAACCGTGAGATCATGACCTGGCCAAAATCAAGGGTCAGATGCTTAACCAACTGAGTCACCCAGGCACTCCTCTCTTATCATGTTAAAAAGAGGCCAGTCGCCCTTGCACAAAACAGGACTTCTTGTCAATGGTGGGGTCTGGTCAATGGAGGCCCCAGCAGGAAGTTGGGGGCAGGGAGAGTGTGAGGTCAGGGTATTTATTCTCTGCCTTCCTGTCTGCCAGGTTGCTGAAGAGTAGCTTTGTTCCACTGCCAAAGCCACAGTCCTTGTCAGTAGCGCTCCATCCAGTTCTGTATCTGGGCTCTAATACTCTCCCTCCCTTTTTGTTTTAAGACACAGAGCTGGTAACAGTTCCCTTCTATTGTTAGTCTTCTATACCCGTGTCTTCTTACTTCTCTGAAACCCTGTACACATCTTTGTGAAAAGTAATTTTAATTGAATTCTCAAATTTTCCAATGTAAGTGTAACTTCTGGGTTTTGCCAGGTCCTTGGGTAAGGTAGTAATTTATTAAATGAAAAGAGGCGTTCTGACCAATATTAATGATGAGTGAGAGAGAGCAGAGGAGCCGTGAAGTACTAACTGAAATTTCTACACAGCTCCTTCCTACCTCCCATCTCTGTTTGCTCATCCTGGTCCTTTCTCCCTTCTCCTGGCTCCTGGCTTCCTCATGACTGACCAAAGCCTTTTATTTCCATTCTTCAAGGAATCCTCTCTACTCTGGATGAATGCCAATACTGTAAATATAGCACTCTCCTATTTCCTGAACTTCTCATCACCTTTCATCTCCTATGCCTCATTTTCTCAGAACACAAATGTGAACTGATTTTTATTAAATAGGAAAATAACTTGATGTACTAATTTACGCTAATATACGATGTCTGATGATACCTTAGTCATGGAGAGCATTCCATGGAGTTCCGACTTTTTTTTTTTTTTTAATTTTTTTTAACGTTTATTTATTTTTTTGGGACAGAGAGAGACAGAGCATGAACGGGCGAGGGGCAGAGAGAGAGGGAGACACAGAATCGGAAACAGGCTCCAGGCTCTGAGCCATCAGCCCAGAGCCCGACGCGGGGCTCGAACTCACGGACCACGAGATCGTGACCTGGCTGAAGTCGGACGCTTAACCGACTGCGCCACCCAGGCGCCCCGGAGTTCCGACTTTTAACAAAGACTTCTTTTTTTATTTTTATCAAAAAAAAATTTTTAAGCTTTATTTATTTTTGAGAGGGAGAGAGAGAGAGAGAGAGCGTGAGTGGGGGAGGAGCAGAGAGAGGGGGACACAGAATCTGAAGTAGGCTCCAGGCTCTGAGCTGTCAGCACAGAGCCAGACACGGGGCTCAAACTCACGAGCTGCAAGATCACGACCTGAGCTGAAGCTGGACGCCCAACTGACTGAGCCACCCAGGCACCCCAACAAAGACTTCTAAAGATAAAAAGTCTTATCTCAAATTATATAATGTGGACAAATGAGTGACTCTCTGATGGTGAGTATATCACCCACAAAGGCAGAGACTTCCTTTGGGGAACTATTATGAGGCAACAAATGCAACTCTTGGGTCACATAATAAGAGTTGTCAGCTCTACTTTGATATAAGGTTTGCACTAAGAAGCTGAGTGGTAGGTTTAATTATAAGGACTATGCAAAAATGAGACCATTTCTCTTCTTATATAAGGGAAAAAAGGAAAGTGAAATGAATATTAGCAACTTTGATATAAGAAATGAGCAGATACTATAATAATTATTTATGTATGTAAGGAATCTCCATTTAGATATGGTTTGGGCATAACTTGATATATTAAAACTTAAGCAGAAGTCTGAAGAGTATGAAATTTGATGTGTTTTGTATAAAGTCAAGAACTGCTGGATGATTTGGACTATTTTTAGAGTCATATTTCTTTTTATTCCTCTGATATGAAAAGTTTGGAGTGTCATTAATACCCATAGCCCAATTTCTTTTTTTTTTTCACCAATGACTTTTTTATTTTTTTATGTATTTATTTATTTATTTATTTTTTATTTATATATGAAATTTATTGTCAAATTGGTTTCCATACAACACCCAGTGCTCATCCCAAAAGGTGCCCTCCTCAATACCCATCACCCACCCTCTCCTCCCTCCCACCCCCCATCAACCCTTAGTTTGTTCTCAGTTCTCAACATTCTCTTATGCTTTGGCTCTCTCCCACTCTAACCTCTTTTTTTTTTTTTTCCTTCCCCTCCCCCATGGGTTCCTGTTAAGTTTCTCAGGATCCACATAAGAGTGAAACCATATGGTATCTGTCTTTCTCTGTATGGCTTATTTCACTTAGCATCACACTCTCTAGTTCCATCCACGTTGCTACAAAAGGCCATATTTCATTTTTTCTCATTGCCACATAGTATTCCATTGTGTATATAAACCACAATTTCTTTATCCATTCATCAGTTGATGGACATTTAGGCTCTTTCCATAATTTGGCTATTGTTGAGAGTGCTCCATAGCCCAATTTCTGATGGTTTGCACTATAATATATTTGATGTCATTGATTCAGCACCCAGAATTGTTTTACATACCTTTCTTTTCTTTTTTTATTGGAATGTAGTTGACCCACAATGTTGCATTACTTTCAGGTGTACAACAGAGTGATTTGCAAGTCTACATGCTGTGCTCAGCACAGGTGTAGCAACCATCTGTCACCAGACAACACTATTACAATACCATTGACTATATTCCCTATGCCTTTCATCCATGTGACTTACTCAGTCCATAACTGGAAGCCTGGACCTCCTGCTCCCCTTCACCCATTTTTCCCATATCCCCAGCCCCCTCCCATCTGTCAGGCATCAGTTTGTTCTCTGTATTGATGAGCCTCTTTCTGCTTTTTGTTTGTTTTACATACCATTTCTTAAGAGCTTCTGTGGATGATGGCTTTCAGTTCAAACCCAGATTAATGAACATATCTCACTTTGTCTTACTTTAATCCAGTTAGATGAAGGCATGTGTGTAAATTGCATCTAAGAAATATTTTGTTAAGAAACTGCATATCAATTCATTTGCATGGGGTAGGCTTAGTAATACTCTTCCAGGGTCAATATCTGATTTCTGGTAGCCAAGTCCTAAGTCTCTAACTGGTCTAGAAGCAGGATAAGAGAACATATAGCCAGGTCTCAACATGGAGAGAGGGAGGGGGAAGCCTGGGGGAAAGATCTGGGTATGAGTTGGAGGGAGGCTTGCCAGGAAGGAAGCTTAAAAAAAGCACCATCCTTTGACAACCTTACCTAAAGTTGTCAAATACTGGTCATCAATGTCTCAATAGAATATTTTGCAATTTCTTTTAACAGTTACCATTCATTTATTCAGCAGATATTTTTAAAAAAATTACCCACCAAGGGGTGCCTGGGTGGCTCAGTTGGTTAAGTGTATGATTCTTGATTTCAGCTCAGGTCATGATCTCACAGTCATGAGATCGAGTCTCATGTTGGGCTCTGTGCTTGGAATTCTCTCCACCCCCCTCTCTCTCTGCTCCTCCCTCTGCTCTCAAAATAAATAAACAAACATTAAAAAAATTACCCATCAAGTACTAGGCATTGTTCCCTGTACTGGGGATGGATCAGTGAGGGAAAACGGATACAATAATTCTGCCTTATAGAGGGCAGAGATGGGGAGAAAGACCATGAACAATAAATATAATAAATAAGTAAGCTATATAGTGAGCTAGAAAATGATGAATGTTAACCATAAAGAAAAAGAACTAGATAAGAAGATTGGGAATTTGGGGAATTATAATTTATGTTGAGAGATATAGTTGAGTAATTGACATTTGAGCAAAGACTTAACGGAGATAAGGGAAGGGGTCATGCAACTACTCCTTTAACACAGGCCTACCAACCATTAAATCAACATGTTAAAGCAGCTCTGTCCACTTGGAATATAATGCAAACCACATAGGTGATTTTAGATTTTGTAGTATTCACAGTTTAAAAAGTAAAGGGAAATAAGGGTGCCTGGGTGGCTCAGTCAGCTAAGCATCCCACTTCAGCTCAGGTCATGATCTTGCAGTCTGTGAGTTGGAGCCCCACGTTGGGCTCTGTGCTGACATCTTAGAGCCTGGAGCCTGCTTCAGATGGTGTGTCTCCTCCTCTCTCTGCCCCTCCCCTGCTCAAGCTCTGTCTCTCTCTGTCTCTCAATAATAAATATTAAAAAAAATTTTTTTTTAAAAAGTAAAGGGAAATAGGTGAAATTAATAAAAACCTAATGGGTTGTCCAACTAAATATATCTCAAATATCATTTCAGCATGTAATTAAGTTCTAGAAAAAAATCTTAGATGTTTTGCATTTCTTTTTTTTAATAAGTGTTTAGCATGGAGTATTATTTCATAATTACAGCGCATCTCAATTTTGACTGGGCACATTCAAATGCTCAATAGCTATACTTGGTTAGCCGCCATCATATCAGACAGCGGAGGCTTAAAGAGCACTGACAAATTGCCACTTTTGAAGAAAACACTTGAGGAGAGTGAGTGGTCCCTCTCCTTTCCCATCTCTCTAAGTCAGGCTCATGGACAATGGGGAAGAAGCTAGCTTAATTTGGGGTTGGGGAGAAATTTATTGCAAACAAAGCACAAGGCAATTTTTTTTCTATTTTAATCCAATAAGGATAACCTATTCTATCCCCTTTGGGTCGACAACTTGGCATAAAGGGTCACATTTATTCTCAGATGTTTGTATATGTCTTCCACCAAACCTTCCTTTCTTTTAGGAACTGTCTCACTCAGAGACTGGTTTTGCTGGATTATCCATTCAAGGTCAAGCCTTTGTGGTATTTTGTGTTTGTTGGACATGTGGATGATCACCTTAAACTACAGGTTAAGGATATAAATAGGAGTTTTAAGAATGCAACTGTTTTCAGAATGCCTGAGTTCTGCTTACAAGGTATCCAATTCAGCAAGAATAACGAAGAAATAAACCATCCATTAATGCCATTTTTGTAGATACTAGTAAGATGAGGAACAGCTGTTACTAGTTTTCCCCTCTGCAACTAGATTGGAAGTCCCAGAGGATAGGAACTAGGTCTCCATGATTTTCTCTTTTCTTTTGTTTTCTCCATAGAGGATGGTGCTGAGCACATAGATGATATTTTATAAATATTTATAGATTTCTCTAGGGGTTGGCAGGGCCAGATCATAAATATATTAGTCTTTGAAGGCCATACAGTCTCTCTCACAGCGACTCTACTCTGCTGTGGTAGCACAAAAGCAACCATAAACAACATGTAACAAATGGACTTAGGTATGTCTCAATAAAACTTTATTTATGGACACAAGTTTTTATGTAACTAATAAAAACTAATAAGGCTTTTTTTATGGACATGCAATTTTATGTGTCATAAAATATTGTTCTTTTGTTTTTTTTGACCAATTAAAAATGAAAAAAACACTTTGCTGGGACTCTGCCTAGACAACAGGCTGGGTTTAGTTAATGAACCATAGTGGGCCAGCATCTGGCTTACAAGATCCTCAGTTTTTGTTTCCACCTTTTTCCTTGTCTTCATTTCCTTTCCTCCTTATTTCCAAATTCATTCTCTTTTCTCTTTTTTTGGCTTTCCTTCATCTCACCGCTGATTCCCCTATATCCTCCTTTCTTCCAGATCTTTCTTTTATTCCTTTCTTCAGACATCATTGCCATTTTCTTCTCTTAGTTTACATCATCACTGTCAACTCAGGTGGAAGGACTTCCTGAAACACTGATTCATTCAATTACGGGGGGGAAAAGATAGATGAGATTGAAATCATATTTAAAACATGAAGTCCTAAAATTATTATATTATGACCTCCCCTTCTCGTTCTCCTTCTCCTCATTTTTATGCTTCTCCATACACCCAGTACAAGTGTAAAAGAATAAAAGTGACTTATATGTATGTATTGACAGAAGTGCCATTACTAATATGTGCAAGTATGTGGGTGGGGAATGGATATTCCAGTTGTGCTATTTATTCTGCATTAACCTGTAATAACTGGGCCTCTCAGCTATTTATTCTTTCACCCTTCCTTGCAGATTCAGACACCTATTTGAGAAAATTATCTTGATTCACTAACAATTTTGTCTTTGCTGAAAGTCAGGGTTTTTGTTTTTTTTTTAATTTTCAATCATTCCAATTCATAGCTTCTAATTTTACAGATGGCCTTATTCAAGTCTTTTATAAATAATTTGCCTCAAATCTACCAGGTTTGAGCAATAGCCTTAAAATTCTGTTACCAGGGCAATTTTAGAAAGTACAGACATGACAAAGACAAAAACAAACAAAATAACCTCCACAAAAAACCCTGCTTTGGTTCTTGTCCACAAATGTTCAGAGCATGTCTCTTTGAAAACAATGCTGTTTTAGAGCTTTGTTCCTAAAACAAAAGCAGCAGATTTTCCTTTCTTGTCTTTTCTTTCTTTACAAAATTACCAACTTGAAAAATATGATAGAATTTTACCCTTGTCAGCAGTATGCAGAATGTTGCCTATAAATCTAAGATGCTTCTGCCTTTCCTTCATTTTTTTGGCTACTCTGATTAAGTGTTAGGATCAACAACCCTCCTTTTCTGATAGAACTCTTTTCTCCCACTAAGAAATATCCTCTGAGTTAAGGTGAGGTGGTCATTTTCTTCAGCTGTGTTTATCATCGTGTTAGGCACAGAAATCTATCTTTTTAAGATATTCCATGATTTTTCTCCTTAATTCAGAATATATGACAGAATGTGATATAGCACAATTAGCAAAATTGAGACCAAAGCAAAATATTTACAAAAGGTATGATAGCTTCATAATCATCCTATCCTCAAATGTACACACTGTATGATTTGAAATACCATTACAGCTCTTGTCCTCTTTGGGAAAACATTGTCATTTCACTGAATCTCACCAAATCATCTCAATCACATGGATTGCCAAAAAATGTTGACCTTGATCACATCTGATATGTTAACCTAAAAATTCAAAGATAAAATGATTATTTTTTGGTTGCATAGTTTTTTTTTTTTTTTTGCATTGCAAACAAATCACATTCACTCACTTGATAATATTTCTAATAGGTGAAAAGTATGAGGAAAATACTAACACTAATATTTTCAAACAAAAAAGCACAGGCATCCAGCAATAATGGTATGTAATATAATTTACACATTATTGTAAAGCTAATCATAATTGTTAAAATTTAATCTATATACATTTTATATGTACCCCTTAGGTCATTATAAAAATATTTCTAGGGGTGCCTGGGTGGCCCAGTCAGTTGAGCAGCAGACTCTTGATTTCAACTCAGGTCATGATCCCAAAGTCGTGGAATTGAGCCCCTCGCTGAGATTCTCTCTCTCTCTCTCTCTCTCTCTGTCCCTCTCCCTTGCTCACAGTTTATCTCTCTCTCTAAAATGAAAAATAATAAAAATAGAGAACAGGATTCTCATTAAAAAATATATTTCTAAAGACCACAGACATAGGAAAAGATACTGTCTATAATATACATAACTTTGCCAGTCATACGTCCTATAATCTTTCCTTTACCTTATATGGAATGTTGCCAATGTTAGAGTAAGAGAAAAAGACTTAATCTTCTCTTTGAATCCGGGAAGGAGAAAGAAAAATACTTTCATAGGCATTCTCCAAGAAACAGAGCTGAAAGTAAAGCCTCCCTAAAAGTGTCATTGCTCTCTTTGGGCAGACTAAAACTATGTGCAAAGAAACTAACTAGTAGACCTTTGTGGCTGATTATATTTTCCAAAGATTGTTTCACCAACATTGATCCCATTTCACAAGTTCTTCCCACACAATTGCATTGACGTGTCTCCTTTCAGAGGTGAGGTCTGCTCCAACCTTGAATTTGGATATATCTTTCTAACTGCCTCAACTGATAGAATGTGATGGATATGGCGCTGCAGGATTTCCAAGGCTGGGATGTAGAAGGAAATCCAACCTCTGCCTGGTTTTCTTCTTCTTTCTCAGGGAACCTGCCCCTTTGGAATCAAGCCATCATGTTTTAAGGAAGTCTGGGTCATATGAAGAGGCCACATGTAGGTGTTCTGGCTTAAAGTCCTAGCTAATAACTTGGCTGGCAGTCAGCATTAACCATCGTTTATGTAAATTAATGAGTCTTCAGATAATTGTAGCCCTCAGCCTTTGAGCCACACTGGCTGATATTAAATGGAATAGAGATGAACTATCCTCCAAGCTATTTTTAATTTTAGATTTATGAGAAAAATAGGTATTATTATTGTTTTAAGCCTCTAAATTTTGGAGTAATTTAACATGTAGCCATAAATACCTGGAACAGCCTTCAACAAGATAGTTCTTTCATGTTGCAAAAATTACATTGCTTGTGTAATTTGAGTTCCATTCTATCTCAGAACTAATGCTGAACCATAGCAACCCCTGGCATACCTAATATATCTCCCCTTTTATTGAATATACAGTTCCCTTTTTGTGATTGCTTTGGGAACAGAAACAAATAAGACCACTTCAGAACAAGAAGTGGCCAGAGAATTATTACTTTATGGTTTTTGTGAGTCCTCAGAACTAGAAAAAAAATTAACTAGAAAAGCAGTAAAATGCTTCCATTAGTTGAGCTCTTGGAGGAAAGCCTTCACAGCTAGCAATACTATGACACCACCCCTGTGTACCTATTATGAAGCAAGAATGATCTAGTCCCACCTTGATCTACCTTTGTCATCCCAACAAAAATAATTTTTGGGGTGCATTTGAGTAAGCGGTGTGTACAGACAGAGCAATAACTTAATTTATGTTCCTATTTATTGTGCAAGTCCTCAGGTAGGCTGGAAGCATATGGCTACAGCAAGTTTAGAGTTATTTCCCCATTTGTAACTCAGTAGGGTGGCCCCTGTGGTTGGCCTTAGAGTCACAGAATGAGCTAGTGAAATCTGTCAAGATGTGTTGGCCAGCTCCTTGGATAAGCACTTCAGTTAACTTAGAGGTCAACACCACCATTTCAGCCGGACTCTCCAATTTTGGCAACTTGGATAAGAGTCTTGACCACAAAACCCTTAAACTTGATTGAGGTAAATTGTTTACAGCAATCTACAATAACTAGATTGCTGAAAGCTTATTTCCAGGTGTTTTAATGACTCTATGTTAATAACAGTTCTTCCTATGATGTGGTCCTGGAAATTCCATATGAACTACTGAGCAAACACACACTTCATAGAACAGAAGAAGCTTATATGTAGCCATGGAATCTACCATTATAACATCTAACTCAATTTCAGTTCGCTAGGCCAACCTTCACACCGAAGCTTTCACACAAATACTCTCTGGACATGCCACAGAAAGGTGGCCAAGACAATTTAATAACCATCTAGAAGAAAAAGTCAGGGATCACAGTATTTAATAGTATGGACTCTGGAGCCAGTCTGTCTGGGTTCACATTCTGTCTCTGACACTGATTATGTGATTCTAAGGCAAATTCTAATTTCCTAGCATTAGAAAATTAATCTTCCTTTGTCTCAGTTTCTTCATTTTCAAAGTGAAAACGATAAAGTTGTGATGTTTAAAGAAGTTAGTAGACATGCAGTGCATACAACGGTGCTTGGTATGCAGTGAGTGCTTACTAAATGTTAACTCTTACTATTATGTTGTGAGTGAACAACTTGAATTACTTGAATTACTCAGTAATTACTCTTTCACCATTATAAAGTGTTTTAGGGTTCTGGGCAGTTAATCATACAACTTGTTCAGATGGAAGATATGTTTCAAGCACATTTTTTAACATCAACGCTTTCTCTAGAAGTGTCACAATCTCTCCAGAAATCAGTTGTGACAGTCAGCTCTGGACATCAAGATTACATACAATCCTTTCCATTGCATTCTAGGCAAGTAGAAAGCACCCTGTGACCACTGAGAATGTGGTTTCAATGCTGTGTAGATTGTGATCATGATAATTAATATAAAAGCCTGCAGTTAGAGCTTCCAATAAGATTTGTATTATATTGGTGAAAATTGAGCAGTGGGGAGAGTTTTGACTTCTGAGAGAACTCATAATAAAGATAATATTCTTTGGAGCACTTCTCAGAGCCAGCCACCATTGGTTTTTAGACTATATGGAGCTCCCTCACCATAAGCTGAGGAATCATTGGTGGGGAATTATGGTTTATTCTCAACCTAAGAAACTGATTCTGACTGGGAAATGAATGATCATATAGCATTCCCAGAAAATAACATTTTGCTGAGACCAGTTCCATAGGATGGTATTTCCAAGAAGTTGTGAAGTGACCCAGAAATGGCAGACTTTTGAGGAAGAAACATAATAGAAAGCGTGGAGCCCCAGGAAATTTTAGTTCTGTTTGGCTTTACATCACATCCAATATTGCACATACTTATCTCAGTTGGCTAAATGATGAAAGCAGGGATGGGGTAATCCAAGAAGGTGCCAGTGGAAGTTCTTGTTCCAAAACTTCCCTTATTATGTGGATGCCCACTACGTCCTCCTTTTATGAGATTATCATCACTTTTTCCATCCTTGAAGAAACCTTAGTATTTTATCATTATCAGTACTTATGGGAAACTTTTTGTGAAACCAGGATTATTCTTCTTACTGTATTTCTGAGTTTTTCTGTGGAATTCAGCTTTCTTATTGACCCCTTGATTAACATATTTATTTGAGTATTAGCCCCTTTTTGTTAGTCACCTGTCTGTTTTGCTCTCAGATGCATTCCCTGCCTTTCTCTGTGCTGGGAGGGAGCTCCATTTCCCAGGTTCCCTTGCACTCTGGTGTTTGGATAGGTTTGGCCAATAGGATGCATAGGTGAGAGACGGGAGATCAGCAAGAAGGGAGAAAATAAGGTATTTCTCCTCTCTCTTTCCTCTGAGCAATATCTCTAACAAGTATGTCTCATCTGTGGCTCCAACTCCCATTGAGTTGTCTACCTTGGTTCTATTTGGCATTGGGCCTTTGCTTTGGCACTTTAGTAACATTGACTTCTCCCTTTCTCCTTCTACTTCTAGTTTTGCTAATCTCTGGTTTTCTCACCATCCTCTTGCCTTTTCAGATCTTCCAGTACTAGTGCAACAAATTTCCTGTATTAAACTCCTCTTTTAGAAATATCCAGAGTAATTTCTATTTTCTGGCTGGATCCTGACTGATATATACATGTAGAACTTTGTAAGAAGTCTGTAAGACACTCTAGAATTCAAGAAAATTCAAGATTTTGAAGGATGACAGAAAAGCTAACTGCTATAACTGAGACTATTTCTGAACATTGATTGCTTGGACATAAACAGTCATGCCATTAACGATCAGCTATTAATAGTCATAGAGAAGGCCAATTTTTACAAAGATCTTGTCCTCAATAAGGATAATGAGAAGTTTACTGTATACAAACACTACATTTGGGGCTTCTTAAGGACTTTCTTTAAAGTCTTTGTACAGTCTCTATAGAATTTAACATAGAGCATTAGTGACAGTATAATTATATTAGTCTATAATATGAAAAATGTATTCAATGTTATGTTAGTTGACCAGAACCTCAAATATCTCTTCTATATTTTTACTTAAAACAAAAAGTTCATTTCTGACTTGGAGTAAATTATTTCAGAGGCTGAATGTAGATAGAATGGCATACTTTTTAGTACAATTTTTCAGAGACATCATGAGAAATCTGTTACCATTTTGTTGAAGCTGGGATTTTCCTATGGTATTGGATATCTTGGAAATTAATTCCTAAAATTATGAGACAGTTTCTTCCCTTCAGTGTATTTTCTTGACAAATGGAAACGTGTCTATCACCACAACACAGTTTCTGATAATATCAATTATTTGATTTTTATAATCTTAAAGAATTACGCTGAGTGGTCATAGCAGTGGGGTAAAAGAGCTTGAACAAAATATTACAGAAGGGTCTCAACCATACCTTTAAACCATTCCTATAACATCACCTGACATTTATTCTGCAAGCCACTGCAATCTGGCTCCCACCCATTAACCCTCACCCTATCTTCCACCTCTTTAGTGGAAGCGTCTTGAGAAGGCTATCAATGACCTGCCAAGTTAAATCTAGTCCCCTTTTCTTAAACATTTCTTTCTTTGGTTTAGGCTTTTTGAATCTCACTTTACTCTAGAGATACTTAATTAAGGATCTCATTTTCTCTTCCCTGAACAATACAATGAGCTTGTATTGTATTGTATTGTATTATGTCTCCTTGACTCTACTGGGTTTTCTCTCCAATTTATCCTTCCCATTGTCACAGCATAGAAGGCAAAATAGTACAATGAGAAGATCATGGGCTTGAAGCCAGAAAGACCTATGTTCAAATCTCAGCTCTTCCATGTAATGATTTGATGCTGACCTCAATTTTGACACATCTTGCAAATATGATAATAGAACTTACCTTGAGTAGCTGTTTTCATAATCAAAAACAATAATGTCTATGAAGTGGCTTGTACATAATACAAAGTCATTTTGATTTCTATGCACATGTCTATCTTCTCTTAGTTATAGGATAAGTCCAAGCCTCCTTAGCCTGGCGCACATACCACTTAACAGGCTATAGCTTCTTTTCAGTCTTAGCTTCTGTGCCATCATCCCATGTTCTGAAAATATAGTTGGGCTTGCTCTTTTCCACACTCAGCCTCTCATTTATGTTCCCGCGTATTTGCATATTTAGTTCTCCATCTGTAATGTCTTTTGCCCTCCTGTCTGAATGGATGGCTCCTAATTTATTCCTCAGAGCCCTATTCAAATATTATCTCTCAGTCCTTTGCCCTATTCTAATAGATTTTGAGCAGTTTAGGCTATTAAAGTGGTCTCCTATTCTTGAAGATTCCACCCTTCATATGCTGGAATTTGCAAACACAGTGACTCTGTGCCATCACAAATTTAAGAAGTAGATAATCTACAAAACCCAGCAGATATTATGGGACTTAACTTTCCAGACAGTCTGTCAACCCTGCTGTCAAGGGTGTGCTATTTCCATGTTAAGAACAGAAATTTTATTTAAAATTACTCATTATAATAATTCTTGGTGCTGGTGAAGATATGACAGCTATTCCCATATCACCTATGATGGGGATGCAAATTTTAGGATAAACAGTTTGTCAATATATGTCTAAATTGATACTTGAAATATTCACCCAGGGATTCTATTTCTAAAAATTTACTTAAAGAACATAAAAAGATATGTGTAGACAAATTTATGCATAAACATGTTCATCATATAGAGTGAAAAACTAGATAAAACTTAACCACCCCAAATAGGTTTTAGTTATATAAATTGTAATACATACATATAGGGGCTCCTGGGTGGCTCTCAGTTAAGACTCTGACTTCGGCTCAGGTCATGATCTTGTGGTTTGTGAGTTTGAGCCCTGCGTCGGGCTCTGTGCTGACAGCTCAGAGACGAGCCTGCTTCGGATTCTGTGTCTCCCCCTCTTTCTGCTCCTCCCCTGCTCACTCTCTGTCTTTCTCTCTCTCAAAAGTAAATAAACATTAAAAAAATTAAAAAAAATATATGTACACACAACATAATACTATGTAGTCACTAAAAGTTACATTCTTGAGGTATTTATAATAAAACAGAAAATCCTATGACATAATGCTGAATTTTTTGAAAAGTCAGAGTACAAAGGCATACAATTGTATTGAATATATATAAGGAAAAAAGACTTGAAGGATGCCTGAGTGGCTCAGGTTAAGTGTCCAACTTTGGTTCAGGTCATGATCTCACAGTTCGTGGGTTGGAGCTCTGCATCGGCCTCTGTGCTGACAGCTCAGAGCCTGGAGCCTGCTTCAGATTGTCTCTGTCTCTGTCTCTCTCTAAAAAGGAAGTAAAGAAAAACTTTTTTAAAAAAAGAAAAAAAGACTTGAAAAAATGCTGAATGTTAGTGATTAGCTACATTAATCAGAGTGGGGTACCTGCTGGAATAAACAATCCCCTAAGTTTCTGTGGGTTAATAATGATCGTTCATTTCTTGTTATGTCATAGTCCAATGCAGGGTTGAAGAGCAGATCTTCATGCAATTATTTGAAAATCTAGTCTCTACCTATCTTCTAGAGAAAATTCAATCATTAGGCAAGTAAAGGAAGGAGGTGTGGGAGGTATGGCTTGGAATTGACACACGTCATTCTGTCCACACACCACAGGCCAGAACTCAGTCATATGATCCCACCTATGCTCCTAAAGTTTTGGGAACTGTATTCCCGAGAGGAAGGAAAGGAACTTTCTCATCTCTGAGAGTAAATCTAACAAATAATTTCTATTTCTTCACATATTTCTGTATTTCCCAGTTTTTCTCCAGTAAGTATGTATTACAAGAAAAAATGTAGAATTAGAAGCCTTCACATTTTTAAAAGAAGCTACTCTTTTAATTTTTGTGACATAAATTAATATGGTCTAAAGCACTTTCTTTGACACTCAAAGGTTAAATTTGGTTCAGGCAAGAGTTGCTATCTCAAAATGTCACTATTAGCACCATAATGAGAAATCCATGCGATATGAACAATCGCTTGAACTCATGAAATTTATATACCTAAATAGCTTTGAGAAATACATTGATTATCTCACAAATTCATCAAATATTGTTTAAGAAAATGAAGTGTTAAGAAATCTAACTTTATGTAACTAAATCACGTTTTTAGTAGAAAGAGATGGAGAGGTGGAAATGTCTGACCCAAACACTTGAACCTCAAGCCCTCTGTTAACTGCGCTCTTCCAATAGTTCTATTGTTCCCAAATTGTCCTTATCCTTAACCTATCCGCATCAGCGCTCTTCTTATTTGGGAATAGAAAAGAAGTAGAGAGAGGAGGCTGGATTAGTACAATTGTCCCTTTCATTAAGTTCTCCCTTTGACGTCCAGAGGCTAACATATATTCTGGATAGTACTGAAAATATATGACTTATTTCACTTAGCATCACACTCTCCAGTTCCATCCACGTGGCTACAAAAGGCCATATTTCATTCTTTCTCATTGCCAAGTAGTATTTCATTGTGTATATAAACCACAATTTCTTTATCCATTCATCAGTTGATGGACATTTAGGCTCTTTCCATAATTTGGCTATTGTTGAAAGTGCTGCTATAAACATTGGGGGTACAAATGCCCCTATGCATCAGCACTCCTGTATCCCTTGGGTAAATTCCTAGCAGTGCTATTGCTGGGTCATAGGGTAGGTCTATTTTTAATTTTTTGAGGAACCTCTCAAACCTGTGCTTTAAAAAAGCAAAAACAAAAACAAAAGAAGACAAACAAACAAAAAACCACACAGACCCAAAATGGTGTCACTTAGACTGAGTTCCCAAACCAACGCTTAATACATAACTTAATTGCAGTTTTAAGTTCCTCCAGAAATGTAGTCTTAACTAGTCAGTCTGGAATTTTTCAATCAGCACCAGTGAGTTTGCTGACTGGCCCCTCTCCATCACCAAAGGAAGATGAGGTCATCTGCATGGTAAGACCCCTTGCTATTTTCTCTAGAAAGCCCTGGAACAATCCTTTTCTTTTGCTAATAACTTTCTTGCCCCCACTGTCCTTCTATAAAAACCTTCCACTGTGCACAACTCTTTGGGGCACCTCTCTATTTGCTAGATGCGGTGCTGCCTGATTTGTGAATTGTTTAATAACGCCAATTAGATCTTCAGATTTACTTGGTTGAATTTTGTTATTTTAGCACCACCCATTCTAGAGTTCTGAAAAATGTGGCATAGCAGTTAAAAACAAACAAACAAACAAACAAACAAACAACAGCAAATCCCAGCAGGTCTACTGCAAGGTGATTACTATTCAAAACAAAACACAGCTTGCCACTGTAAAGTCTCAGAAAGGCTCTCCAGCCCATAACCCAGAGGATATGGGGATGTGTGTTGAGCCTCAGTGAACATGGGGTGCATGAGCCATGGGTTTTGCCACCACATGCTTATCAGCCCGGTGCAGTATTGGCACAGAGCAGCTGCCACAGTGAGGTTGTTATAATACATGTGGGTGTCCTCCTCCCTGGGGGTGGGGCAAGCATGCTCTTTCTACACTCATTAGAAACTGTGTTCACATAGCAGGCATCCTTTGTTTTCCTGTTGTTTAAGGAAATTATGTCTAGGATAAAAGTCCCAAAGAAGAAATTGGATTAACAACTTGTTTTATTCTATAATACTCTATCTAGTTAAACTTAGAAAAGTCACATTTATTGCCCTTCTTGGTTTATCAGATTGAGCAACATAGATTTTATTACATATGACCTCCTGGGTCACTAGGACTTCACAATCATTAACATTTCACTACAGCTCTTTTTCAGAGCAGAGAATGTCACTGGGAGCATATGTGAAATGTTTAGGAATCTTGTATAAAATGTACAAGATTTTTTCTTTTATATTTAAAAGAAAAAATCCTCTTCAAATGTCTTGTTAGTTTCCCACTAAAATTTTAAATTCTTGGGGCGCCTGGGTGGCTCAGTTGGTTGGGTGACCGACTTCGGCTCAGATCATGATCTCACAGTTTGTGAGTTTGAGCCCCGCGTCAGGCTCTGTGCTGACCCCTCAGATCCTGGAGCCTGCTTTGGATTCTACCTCTCTCTCCCCCTCCCCTCCTCATGTTCTGTGTCTCTCGGTCTCTCAATAATAAATAAACGTTAAAAAAATTTTTTTAAAAATTTTTTAAATTCTTGGTTAAATGCTCAAGTCAATGATGCCTGATTGAATGGACTCTGCCATCTCTCCATCCCTATTCAGTCTTCCATTTCTCCTATTTAAATTATTGTTTTCGTATGGCTGGTTATGTCTACAGAGCCAAGAGAATCGGGACATAGAATTTTATTATATGTGTTTGGGATCATTCGGTCAACCATTCCACATTAGATTAAGGCAGAGAACATTGAATTTTCTAAATTGTCTGCTAAAATAGGTCAAATTTGCTAAGTGTTTTTCCCACATCCTCCTTTTTCCAGGAGCCTACCTTAGGGTTTATTCACTGTATAAGTGTGCTGATGGCTTTATTGAGTATACACGGTTAAGTTATGCACTATATAAAAAAATTCATTTTGGATTCAGTCTCTGACCAGTAGGTTCCCAGCCTTTATTTAGCACTCGCACTTACAAGGGAACAGAAATAACTGCACTTTTGCTGAAACCTCATTGCTATTGTATACTGGGAAAGAAATTAAGACTTTTTTCTTTCAGTTAGCATTTCCTGGTGGTGATAATTCTGAGCACACATTTAAGAGAAATAAAACCTTCTTTATTTCACAAAAGCATTTTTAGTAATGCAGATATGTTCATTTTAAGTGAGTATGCTTTGAAATTAGAATTAGCCTGGTGATATTTGAAGCAAGTATGAACGCCTACTCCTTGAGGTTAGTGTTTTTCAGTGAGGTTCAGTTATGTGAGAGACCCACGACTAATTTATCCCCAAAGAAACAGTCTGATTTGCCTCGCAATATTATTTTCTAATAACAATGAGTAAATTATATCTATAAACTGCTCAGGAAACTTAACATAACTCTCTATTGAAGCTGAGAGGCAAGAATATAAATAATTGGTGTTTTCTGGCAAGGGTTTGGTGGAAAGGACAGTGTTAATTCTCTTTTTAAATGTGATACATTTTCTGATTATCTCCCTGCTCCCTTGAGATGAGAATAAAGGTCTAGTCACGAGAAGGCATAGATTCCTCTTTCCCTCTTACCTTTGACTGGTTTAAAAAAAAAAAAAAAAAAGCATTCACAGTTCCCCTCAGAACCAAGCTGGCTTACTTTGGCTTATGTTTTTATTTGCTCTTTTCTCCTCGGCTTTGCCTTCTTTGTGCCTGTTTTTCCCTTTCCGCCTCTTCTGAGTCATATGTTGACATAACTTGGTGCGAAGCCTGGGGTCTGAAGAGACTTGGACACGGAGTCCAGGTACACAGAGATTTTTGTCTGATAACACCACAAACACTCGGCCTGTAGACTTCCTAACACTCGAGACATAATATTTGCCAGGCAGGTTGGCTGCGAAGATGCCAGCCTGCCAGTGGTTTGTCAGAGCTGGGATCCTCTCTCTGTGCCTCTGATTTTTGGGCTTAGTTCTTACTTTAGCCACACTAATAAATATAGCTTCTTTTTGAAGTGCAGAGTCTGGGAGATTTTTCTCCCCCGGGCTGTGGAGAGAATAATAAAAATGGGCTGCTTTATTCCGAACTCTATTTTTGATGGAATACAACTCACGACTGATGTCGGAAATAAAAGCTTCTCAAAGTTTGAACTGTCAGAGTCAGAGGTGTCGCGACCTCTTCTTGATCACTCGATAACTTTATTTCCTGTCTTCCCCACGGCTTCACATTTTGGAAGTTGTGTGTACGTAGAACACCATCACTCCTGTTTGATGTTTTCAAATGTGAACAGCGGTGACTCTTCTGTTCGTGAGTAAATCGTGTCACTCCCACACCACCCTTGCATTTTCACTAATTTTTTTTTTCCCTGCTCCATTCACATAATGTACGTAGATACAAGATACAGTGAGTGAAGACAGGAAGCAGGACAGGGAAGATAGAGGGACAGAAAGGGGCGGACAAAGTAAATGAGTAGAAAAGACGATGAAAAAGGAAATGGGATAAGATTTCTACTTTAAAATATGGTAAATTTCACTAGGCGTCATTAGACAGTTTGGCTTTTTTCATGAAACAAAACAAATAAACCTGCTGAGTTTTCATAAAGCAATTATCTGCATTTTAAGACTGGCAAAAATGTTTTAAGAAAGAACTAACAACTCTCTCTCTCTCTCTCTCTCTCTCTCTCTCTCTCCCTTTCTCTCTCACACACACACACATCCCACAATGGGATTTGGTGATTAACACTTAACCCTGTAACAACAAGTGGTGTCAAAGATAATGATTCTGAGTCAGCAGAATTCTTCTGCCTTTGATTTAGAGCAAATGTCTGTTATTTTTTTTTTTAATTTTTTTTCAACGTTTATTTATTTTTGGGACAGAGAGAGACAGAGCATGAACGGGCGAGGGGCAGAGAGAGAGGGAGACACAGAATCAGAAACAGGCTCCAGGCTCTGAGCCATCAGCCCAGAGCCCGACGCGGGGCTCGAACTCACGGACCGCGAGATCGTGACCTGGCTGAAGTCGGACGCTTAACCGACTGCGCCACCCAGGCGCCCCTAAATGTCTGTTATTTGACTTTTGATGTGTCTTAAGGTCCCTTTTAGGTCCCTTCTTGCTGAAGCCAAGAGCTTATGGCAAAACAAACATGCTTTTGATGCTCATGCTACTTTAGCACCAAAATATACCCAACATCTATGATCACTTAACTTTAAGATGGAGAAATAGATGGTATTTTGTCTTACTCAGCACTGGTCAGATTTTTACAAAAGAAAGTGCTTTCCAGTTTGGGTTCCACATATAAAGAAAACTCTGAAATTTGGGGAGGATTCAGAAGACACTATGAAATGTTGATGAGAGGTTGGAAAATTGAGCTTATAAGAAAGAGTTAAAGACATTGGAATTGCTTATCTTGGAGAATAGAAGAAAGGTACCCTAATAACAGTCTTGCAGTGTTTGAAGGTATATAATATACATAATGGCTACCAGCTGTTTTCCTTCTCCAGCAAAGAGAACCAGAGGCCAAATTCTCACACTGCATAGATCAAATGTAAGAAAATGCTTCTTGGTGGTGGTGGTATTAAAAAGATAAACGAGTAACTGTTGAATTTGTAAAAAAAAAAAAAAAAAAAAAAAATGACTTTTCTGGAGTTATTTAAATATTGAATGGATTTAGGCCTCTTGTTTTCTGGGAATTGCAAGATAAAACTTATGTCATGGTCCTTAATGTTGCATCATAAATTATAAGTCTGTAAGAACAAAACTTATTTTAAGAGAATGCGTGTGATAATGGCCAAGAATATGTGAACTACTTTCCACAGAATACATGAATTCAAGACAAGGAGATGTGATTTCCATAAGAACATTAGATGTCAACTGTTTAGACTGATGCCCTGCCTTCTCAGAAAAACACTGCTGCTAATTGACATAAGAAAAGGAAATATCAAGAGAGAGCAGAGATGGAAAAAGTATACAATAGATACTAAAATCATTTAAGCACTAAGAACTTCAGTTAAAATTATACTGACACAAGAAAAGAATCCTAGACTTTTTTCTTTTCTTTTTTTTTTTTTTTTTTGTATTACAACAGACTAAGCTAGTTCCAGTAGATTCACAAGTAGGTTTGCTTTTATGCAAAAATCTATGTGGAAACCAATATGATTGATTGATTGACTGATTGATTTAAAACTGGACAGCCACATGCAAAAGAATGGAACTGAAACACTTTCTTATACCATACCCCCAAATAAATTCAAAAGACCTTAATGTGAGACAGGAAACCATTAAAATCCCAGGTGAGGACATAAGCAGTAACCACTTTGACATTAGCCATAGCAACTTCTTACTAGATATGTCTCCTAAAGCAAGGGAAACAAAAGCAAAAATAATCTACTGGAATTTCATAAAAATAAAAAGCTTTTGCACAGTGAAGGAAATAATCAGCAAAACTAAGCGGCATCCTATAGAGTGGGAGAAGATTTGGAAATGACATATCTTATAAAGAGTTAGTATCCAAAATCTGTAAAGAACTTCTACAACTCAACACTCAAAAACAAATAATCCAGTGAAGAAAAGAGCAGAAGACATGAACAGACACTTTGCCAAAGAAGACATCCAGATGGCCAACAGACACATGAAAAGATGCTCAACCTCACTCATCATCAGGGAAATACAAATCAAAACTACAGTGAGATATCATCTCACACCAATCAGAATGGCAAAAATTAACAATACAATAACAATATGATTTAAACATTCCTCCTATTCCTGAGCCCATTAGGTAAGCTGATCAATCAATAAAAAAATTAAAATGCCTATCTACTCTATTAGCAGCTGGTCATATTGGTTATTTAATGACCTCAAGGAAGAAATAAAACATCCATTTCTCTGGCAAATTTATACTAACATAGAAACTCAGTGTCATTGTTGATCTGTTTTTTAAACTCTGATTGACATATGCATCATATGATTTAGATGGAATATCAATTTTCATATAATGCTAGTAGAAGTGGGATTAATTACTATGCTTGAGTATTATATGTTTTTCACGATGCAATGTTATATTTTTATATTCATTTAGTTTTTATCACACAAATTCACTTATTCTGGTTTCACTACTTTATCACTGGAAGCATTTTCTTTTTCTCTTTTCCAACCTCATTGAGAAATAATTGACATACATCATGGTGTATGTTTAAGGTATATGGCATGATGGTTTGATTTACAGACATTGTGAAATGATCACCATAGTAAGTTCAGTTAGCGCTGAGCATCTCATATAGATAAAAGAAAAAGAAAAAAAGAAAAAAATGTGATCTCCATGGGCTTCACTCTCTGAACAACTTCCCTATCTATCATCCAACAGCATTAACTCTAGTCATCACGTTGTACGTGCCATCCCTAGTGCTCATTGTATTGTATAACATGTACTTTTTGATCACTTCCTCCAATTTCCCTCCTCCCACACTTCATCTCTGTTTACCACAAGTCTGATCTCTTTTTCTATGAGTTTTGTTTTGTTTTTTAGAGATCATACAGTATTTGTCTTTGACTTATGTTACTTAGCATAATGCCCTCAAGGCCCATCCATGTTGTTGCAAATGGTAGGATTTCTTTTTTATGGCTGAATAATATTCCATAATATACACAACTTTATACATTTTTCCATCAATGAACACTTAGGTTTATCCATGTCTTGGCTATTTCAATGATGCTGATATGAACATGGGGGTGCAGGTATCTTTTTGAGTTAGTGTTTTCATTCCCTTTGGATACATTTCCAGTAGTGGAATCGCTGAATGGTATGAGAGTTCTATTTTTAATTTTTTGAGGGTCTTCCATACTGTTTTCCATAGTTTCCATAAATTGACTGTACCAATTTATAATCCCACCAACAGTGCACAGTTCTCTTTTTCTCCACATTCATGCCAGCATGGATGATGAAGGCCATTCTAACAGGCATGAGGTGGTATCTCGTTGTGGGTTTAATTTGCATTTGCTTACTGACTAGTGATGTTGAGCATCTTTTTGTCTTGCTGGCCTTTTGCATGTCTTCTTTGGAAAAATGTCCATTTAGATTCTTTACCTGTTTTTTAAAATTGGGTTATTATTTCTTTGCTAGTTGTATGAATTCTTTGCATATTTTGGGTATTAATCCCTTATAAGATATATGATTTGATAATATTTCTTCTCATTCCACAAATTGTTTTTTCCACTTTACCAATGGCTTCCTTTGCTGTACCAAAGGTTTTTAGCTTGATGTTATCCCACTTCTTTATTTTTGTTGCTTGTGCTTTAGGTGTCATGTCCAAAAACCCTTGTCAAGACCATGTCAAGGAGCTTTATTCCTATGTTTTCTTCTAGGAATTTCATGATTTATTAATGTAAATGTTTAATGTAAATGTAGATGTCTTAATGTAAATGTTTAATCCATCCTGAATTAATTTTTTTGAATGGCATAAGATAGGGGTCCAGTTTCATTCTTTTACATGTGAGTATCCCATTTTCCCAGCACTGCTAATTGAAGAGATTGTCTTTTCTCCATTGAGAATTCTTGACTGCCTTGTCAAATATTGGTTGACTGTATATGCTTAGGTTTATTGGTTTATTAAATATGGGTTTATTTCTGGGTTCTCTCTTCCGTTCCATTGGTCTATTTGTCTGTTTTGATGTTAGTACCACACTATTTTCATTATTAGTATAACTAGTATACCTTTCTAGTATATCTTGAAATCAGGGAGTGTTATGCCTCCTGATTGGTTCTTCATCAGAACTTCTTTGGCTATTTGGGGTCTTTTGTTGGTCCACATTAATTTTGGGAGTGTTATTTACATCTGTGAAAAATGCCATTGCAATCTTGATAGGGATTGCATTGAATCTACAGAGGACTTTAGTAAAATTCATATTTTACTGTGAACACAAGACACCTTTCCACTTATTTATGTATTTTTTTGATTTCTTCCTTCAACGTTTTGTAGTTTTAAGAGATGAGATTTTTCACCTCTCTGATTAAATTTATTCCTAAGTATTTTATTGTTTTTGATGCCACTGTAAATTTCATTGGTTTATTTATTTCTTTCTAAGAGAATTCAGTTAGTAGGAACATTTCTTTATGCCTAGTAGAACCAAAAATGTTCACATAATCCTCTGTAAGTAGGCACAGAGTTTTGTATTTCAGACTTAGGCAGAAAGCAAATCATCTGCTATGAAAATATGGTATTAATCTCCAGTGGAAATACACCAATGCCAAAGGCTTCAGATTAAATCAAAAGAGGAAAAGTTTAGATTTTTGTCTTTAGATTTCATTCACAGAGAAACAAAATGCAGAGTATTTGTTTATATAGTAGTGGCTTTACTTAAAGTGTCCCTTTTGAAAGATAATTAATGAAGGAGATTAAAATATTTTTAAATTTTGTTATGGGCATTTTCCAACATTCAGAAAAGCATATAGAATGGTATAGAGTCTCATTACCCATTACCAGCCATTCAACAATTGTCAATGGTCTATATTCCTGTTTCATCTGCCCCCAGTATCCCCACTCAATTTTTGTTTTTTGTTTTAGTCTTTAGTAACATTTAAGTGCACTTAAACTTCCTTTGGGGATCTGTGATATATTTGTCAGTATCTAAAATATAATGATATTAGTCAATATACCCAGACTTTCATACTGATTAACATTTTGTTTCAGAATACCAGCTGTATTAATTTTCTATTGCTGCTGTAACAAACGACCACAAACGTAGTGGCTTAAAACAACACATGTGTATAATACACATGTATTTTACAGCTCTGGAGGACAGATGTTTGAAATGGTTCTTACTGGGCTAAAAACAAGGTGTCAGAAGAGCTGTATTCCCTTCCGAACATTCTATGGAAAATGTGTTTTGGTTTTGGTTTTGTGTACCCCCCTGCTGCCCCAGCTGGCCCCAGCTTTTATTTCGTTATTTTTTTTTTAATTTTGTAAATTTATTTTTGAGAAAGAGTATATGAGCAGGGTAAGGGCAGAGAGAAAAGGGGGCAGAGGACCCAAAGCAGTTTCTGCACTGAGATCAGAGAGCCAGAGGCAGGGCTCAAACTCAAGAACAGTGAGATCATGACCTGAGCAGAAGTTGGATGCTCAACAAACTGAGCCACCCAGGCACCCTGGCCCCAACCTTTAGAAGTTGCCACATTCCTTGGTTCAGGGCTCCCTTCCATCTCCAAAACCAGCAATTGTCAATCTAGCCTTTCTGATACTGAATCACTCGGACACTCACTTCTGTCTCCCTTTTTGTCATATAAGGACCCTTTGATTAGTTTGGGCCCACCTGGATGATCTTCCCATCTCAAGGTCAACTAATTAACAACCTTAATTCTACTGCAACCTTAATTCCCCTTTGCCACGTAACCCAATGTATTCACTAGCTCTGAGCATTAGGACATGGATGTCTTTTCCCTCCACAATGGACATATTTCACATTGACTCACAAAAACACATTTAAGCCTCTTGTGTTAAATATATAATATAGATTTAACAGTTATAGAAAAATTGTCAAAGGTGCTTTGCCAAATCCAATGGGTTGAGTCTATCTCTAATTCTGTGGACCAATTATTTAACTCATTGTTAAATCTGAATAAGCACAGTAGTAATTATTTCAGTTTGGAGAGTAAAATTAAAAACAGCAGCAATAAAAACAAAAACAACCATTTGGTACGCAACAGATCAATTACAGATAGAACATTTTACAGATGGATTGGACCTTCTTAGAATCCTGACATCACTAACATTACTATCTATAAGTTTATTTATCCCAGAGTATTTGTATAGCTCTGTTGCCTAGGATACCTCAACATCTGAAATGTTAGGTACTTTCTATCTGGAGTCTCAGCTTTTTCTTCTATAGACCGCCCCGACTCCCAAGTCATGTCCAAACACGTTTTCTTTCCATTATGTTCCCTTACCTGCTCATGTAAGAATTAGAGAGGTGCCTTACAGCAGACAGAGATGGTGTGATTTCGCTGTTGCCACAAGCACAAAGACCACAGATGTGGAACAGATGTGTATAGTAATCATTTAAGAAATTCCGTGTAGCACTTTTATAAGAAAGTGACTGTGATAAGGATTTGTATTTATCACAAATGGTGCTCATATTATTTAAACAAAACCATCAACTTATTGTGTCTCACAATCTTTCTTATATATTTCACTAAAAGCAATTTATTACTATATACATTTTTTCCTCTTGCACTTGGGAGCATGATAGCTTTGCCTTCCCTCCAAATTCAGGATGAATTGGTTTACCTCCTTCCTTTTCTGTTTTAGATAGAGATGTTCCAAAGGGAAAGGGAAACGCCTTCCTTGAAGAGGGCATGTTCCATCAAGGTAGCATGAGCATTAGAATCCAATTAAATCCCAATTCAGCCACTTGAGCTAGTAATATTTCTGAGCCTTTGTTTCTCAAACGCAAAATGGGGCTAACAATATAGTTCATTAGATGGTTATGAGGAAAGCTGGGATGATGTCTAGGAAGCAGCCAATGCAGTATCTGGGGCATCAAAGGTCTGTTCTCTACCCCTTCCTGTAAAGGAGGAGGCTGTACCACTAGGAAAACACTTTTAGGACCACATACATTTGTTTGTAAATAAAATTAATTTTTCTGTTTGTGAGTATCATGTGAAAATCCCCAGAGAGACCTTCACAAATTTCATGAGGTCTTGTTTAGAAAGGTCAGATTTAAATTTTAGGTTATGTGGTATATCATAAAAATTACTTTAAGAGAGTCCTGGGACACTTCAGAAAAATAGGTAGTCATCATCTAGTAGCTGAAAGTGGAGTTCAATGAGGGCTCTGAATAAATATCATTTAAGAGAAACGCTGTCATATTTAGTAATATGTCGCAGATGAAATATAATAAAACTTTGGGTTCAAATAGGTCCCCCAAATAGCAAGTCACACGGGTAGGTGCTCTACAGAGCAGGTATGATTTGCGACCAAACTACCGCTCACATGGGCAGCTTTTTTGTGGATTTCTCTGGACAGAAGTACAGCATAAACCTGCTCTTTTATGAATGGTGGTTAAGGAGTCTTTCAGACAACTCAAGGTGGCTAACATAAGATGTATGCTCTCTCTTCAATTTCTTTACCATCTGTAAGTCACAAATTCTGTGGTTCTTTTGTACAGTTCCACGACCCTTCCTCTGCTTGTGGGGAGACATGTTGTTTTCTGAGGAAAGAGGAGACACAGGAGCAGAAACTATCCAAGAAAAAAAAAAATCTGCTGAGTAAACCAGAAGACAGAGCAGAAACTATTTTCTGTTAAGATAAAGGAGAACAGCTTGGTAAGAATAGCAACGCAGTTAAACAGTTGTTTCCAAGGCTAGGAAAAGACAGGCATTCTATGTGTTGGAAGGAATGCGAGTTTCAGATTTATTAGCATGGATTTGTGGGTTTAGGGTTATTTGTGTTTGTGGTAAGGAGTTCAGACTGGAAGTCTTTGTTTACTGCCTGAAGATTTAATAAGCCAATTTGTTTCCTGTTTTCTGTCTCATCCACAGACAATATCTTTCTAAATAGGATACTAGATTGCATGCATGAAGTTAAACAAATATGGAGTAGGAAAATTGCCTCATTGAAATAGATCTTGGGATGCCCTTAATTTGCAGGAGTATTAAAAAAGTCTCAGAATGGCTTCACCAACTGAGGAGATAAATGTTTAAGGTGATATTCCATGCTAAATAAACCTCTGTTGCTGGAATAAATTGTACTAATGGCAAGTTCAGTAGAAGACCACCTCCCAACTCAGATCTGCACCGAGTGATGGAAAAAGAAAATGAGTTGAATGAACCAAATAAACAGCGAGAGATATCCTCATGTATAACCAAAATTTAGAAAGAGGGTGTTCCTGAGTTTGACTTGGATTTGCATAACACACAAAACAGGGAAGAATGGTTGGACTCTGTTTTAGAAAGTTAGGTTAGCTACAATCTTGCGGGTAAGATAATTTCACAGATAAGATAGTTTAACAAGCAAAGGTTTTGAAAGCATACATGAAAAGAAAATGGAATCATCAAAAAGTAAGCAATTAAAGCATTTCACAAGAATTTTGGAAGAACACGGCCAAGATACCCTCACAATCTGGCAGCTTTCAGGAGGAGGTGGAAAGCAGAGATAAGGATAAAGCAATGGGAAGAGAGAGAGGTCCAAGGGCAAGGTTCCTGTAAGGACTTCTGCAGAGTCAGCAAACTTTCCTGGATTAAAAGAATCCAGGATTCTTTGGACTAAATCCTCAGCTCAAGGAAGAGCGCCTGCTAGGGACCCCGAAGGGGTAACATGTGTGTGAAAAGGACTTTGATGTCTGATACCCAAAGCTGGATTTTTGCTGTCAGAGAATTCTCTAACTCAAGTCAGAGAATTGAGATAGCAAACAAAAAATGGCAGTGACCCTGCTTTGAAAATAAAATCTTATCTTTGCTAGTATTTTATACTTATCAAAACCTCTTGTGACCTTTATATTCTTAATTACTATGCGTCAGTGATACACTCAAAAAGGATTGTGAATATGACAGGAAGTGAGATGGGAGAAAGGGAATATTCTTAGGCCGTGGTTCTGAAGAAAGCGAGGTTGGATACTATTCTTACTATGGAGCAAGGGCATCTGGTGGGCAGGGCCAAAGAGAGGTTGGACGGGGGCAACTTTTTCTGGAAAGTTGTGACCACTTGTTTCTACTCACAGACTACTGGCTCGTCATCTTTTTAACACTGGAATGAAGCAGTGTAAGTCCTATTATGGGAGAGGAAACCAGGGCTTGGAGACATGGAATAACTTGCCAGATAACCACCAGGGGTGAAGCTAGACTTTGTGTTAGTTCTGTCTGATCCAAAACCCATGTCCTCCAACTGTGCATCCTACCACACTGCATTTTCATCATTTTTGAAGTGGTGTGCACTATCAAATGTTTACTTCACCCAGATGAAACATGGGAGAAAAAATACATTTCAGTTATTTTTAGCTTACCTACCATTTTACATTGCTTATCACACTGCTCCATTCTATGTGCAAAAGTAATCAAGTTAAGTATGAATTGAGCTCAATGTATTTTGCTATCTTGCATCAGTTCTGCAGTTCCATTAGTGTATCCATATAGCCTTTTCACCGAGTTTGAAGGAGGTGAGTACAATTAGGGGAAATCCTAAGTTGCAGGGAGTCCCTATCTCTTAGTAACCTCTCAAAAATCAATTGCTCAAGTCTTATAGTAAAGGGAGAAGTACTCCCATTCTGCCAATTCCTGGATATAATATCATATCGGAAGAATTACATGATAGAGCAAACTCTGAAAAATCAGAAACACTGAATGTTTTAAAAATCAAAGAATAAAACCCACAGAGGCCGTGATGGACCCATTCATTGGCTGTGGTTCAGCCACACGTGTTCCTGGCTGGCACAGATTTTTAGCCCGTTGAATGGAGACTGGTTTCTATAGTCTTGACTTTTATCACTTTGCTGTCAGGGTCCACGTGATTTAAACTCGGTGGTCACCTCTCGGCTTTTCATACGATAAGTCAGTTTCTAGAATTCATTGGGTGAATGGCACAAAGTTTCGTTTCAGGGAATCACCTTACTAAAAGACCATGGGGACTAATATAAGAGGGAAAATCCTCATTATGTATTTTCATCCTGTTTGATTAATTTTCCATTAGAGGGCTTACAAAACATTTTTATCTGTCATGAGAAATTTGGCTGAAAAGAGGTGAGAGGCCTCAGGTAATGTTTTTACTCTACTGAAATATGCATGAGAGGTGCTTGGATAAAAAGAGAGGTTCATCCTCCACATCTTCATCTGATTTCTTATCAATCTTTCTCTCATTTTCTGTGTTGTGTCCTTGCTGTTCAGAGCCTCCTGAAAAAAGCATTATTGTGGCAATTTAGTCAGCACATTCTAATTATAATGAAATAAATTTTTCTTCTGTATTAAAATTCATAAGAGATAATATTTTTTTAAATTTTTGACTTTGAAACAGTCTCCAATTTACAGAAAAATTGCAAGAAGAGTACAAAGAATTCTTTCTTTTCTTTTCTTTTTTTCTGCCCTGCACCATTTGGGATTAAGTTGGTGGGAGGATACTCGATTACACACAAAAACCTTATCGTGTATTTCCTGCAAACAAGAACGTTCCCTTGCATAACTGCAATGTCATCACCAAAATTAGGAAACTAACATTGCTCTATTATGATGCTCTAATTCTCAAGCTCCATTCAGGTTTTGCCAAATGTCCCAATAACATTCTATATGGAAAATCCAAATAAGAATCCCACCTTGCCTTTAGTTGCCATCTCCAAACGTATGTCAGATCAGAACAGGCCCTTGGCCTTTCCGCGACTTTCATGACCTAGGCACTTTTGTCCCCCAAATTTATTGACATATAATGGACATTGTGTAAGTTTAAAGTGTTCAATGGTTTGATATTGTAAAATGATTACCACAATCAAGGACACTACAAGGAAACTATAGGCCACTATCTCTGATGAATAGAGATGCACAAATTCTCAGCAAAATCCTAGCAAACTGAATTTGACAGCACCCCCGCCCCCAGCACACACACACACACACACACACACACACGCACACACGCACTCCCCATGTGGATGTCCTCCTCCTCAGCTGTTCGCATTCCGATACTCTGTAATGGGTTATCCCTGTGTGGACACAAATTCAGACTTTGATACTGCAAACCAGGTCAGCCCTGCAGAACCCCTCCACTTCCTCATCTATGGATGCTACTTCCAACTCGTCCAGGCTCCAAAACTGTGTGTCACTTATTCCCATCCTCCAAATTGTGCAGACACTTGCCTCATTTGACATTCCGTATTGGGCTGACTCCTGTACAGACGTCTTTCTGACTCACCTCTGGGTTCACTACCTCACTCTGGGCCATCATTCCCCATGACAACGATCTCTTCACACTGCTCAGGCTCTACCGCCCCGCGGAGGGCACTGCATTTTCCCAGGGGGCCCTTCACCTGACTCAGGCGCCAACATCCCATTGTGGGAACCGAACGCACCATGTCCTTCTTACCTTCTTGGGCTTTAGCACCCTGCTCTGCCATCATGGGCTGCCATCTCCCTTAAAACACAGGGCTGACTTGGTCAGCCTCACCTAACAGCATTCAGATAGAATTGTTCAAGAATTAAAGAGGAGACGGGAGGGGTGCCTTAGCTGGTTAAGTGTCCGAAGTCGGCTCAGGTCACTATCTCACGGTTGGTGGATTCTAGCCCCGCCTCGGGCTCTGTGCTGACAGCTTGGAGCCTGGAGTTTGCTTCTGATTCTGTCTCCCTCTCTCTCTGCCCCTCTCCTGCTCTCTCTCTCTCTCTCTCTCTCTCTCTCGAGAATAAACAAACATTAAAAAAAATTTTTTTTTAAAGATGGGCTGATCATTAAAAAAAAAATGGAGGAGAGGGGAGTGAGGGGAAGAGGGAGGGAGAGAGGGGAAAGAGCATTTTGGGGGAAAAAATGATGTTCTGAAGCTGAGTAACATCACAATTATAAGAGAGAAAGGCAATTAAAAGTCACATCATATAACAACCAAATTGAGTTTATAATACTTTCAAAACCAACAACATAAACTGGATGCAGTTGAACAGTGCCAGAACCTCACTGAGAAAAACCTATACAATTAAAACAAAATTGGGAGAAGGCATACTTCACGCTTTCAATTAAAGTGTGAAGAGATTTCGTATAATTTTTAAAACACAATTTACAAACTTTTCCAAAACTGAATATTAAGCATTGAATATCTTTATTTTCCAAATAATGTGTTATGACTTTAAGAAAAAGTAGAAACACTTTGGGGATGTTTGCATTTTTCCAGAGGAAGTCTTAGAGGAAAATAAATGTCAGTCCGATATAAAAACTAAGTCGTTTGCATAGCTACTATGGAGAAAAACACCAACACCTATTACTTTTATTACCAATAAAATGGAATTTCATTTTTAGAATTAGAATTTTCTCCCTGTCCTTGTAAATGCCACGGTTTTCTTTGCTGTGTGTTTTGTGTCTGCACAAAGCCTTTTGTAACAGCAGAAAGTGTCCCTACCAATTGTTCCAACAGCTTGAGGGACAAACATAACATGATATATTTAAGAAAAGAATTTCTCTCTGTAGTCCAGAGTTTTCTCTCACTCAGTGAAATAATTAAGGTTTGGGAAATGACTATAGTATGAAAATGAAGAAGAGAAGGAATATCACAGTTTGGAAGTTATTTGCATGTCAGCATAGAAAAGGGTGATACTAATAGAAAAGGGTTATTTGCACATCGGTATAGGAAAGGGAAAATTCTTGTGTAGTAATAAACTCATATTCTTCAGGTCTGTCAGGCTCTGAAATTAGAAAAAAACAAAAAGCTTAGTATATAGTGTTATTACCAATTTCAAAAGATTCTGATTTCAGGTCTATGTAAGCTATATAGAGAGCTTAAGAAGTGATTTAAATTATTTTATTTTATTTTTTAAATTTTTATTAAAATTTTTTTGATGTTTATCCATTTTTGAGAGAGAGAGAGACAGAGCATGAGTGGGGGAGGGGCAGAGAGAGAGGGAGACACAGAATCCCAAGCAGGCTCCAGGCTCTGAGAAGTCAGCACACAGCCTGATGCGGGGCTTGAACCCACCAACCGTGAGATCATGACCTGAGCTGGATGCTAAATGGACCGAGCCACCCAGGATCCCCTAAAAATTTTATTTTAAAGCACATCTACCTCATTCTTTGGTATTTGTTTAGAATACATTCAGGCTCCTGGATAATTAGCTTAACCACTTTCTTCATTTGCTTACAATAGGAGCAACTGTTCCTATAGCTTTATAGGCCTTCAGGGCCTTTAAAATATGCAGATGCCTCAGGGCTCATGGGCAAAATACTCAATGGCATAAAGTAAGCCACTCTTTCCTCGGGATGCCCCTAAGAGCATACTCTCAGCAAGCTGGCATGATCCCCTCATGGTGTTAGCTGACGACAGGAAGTTTTAATATAGTATCAGGGAGAGGGATAATAATTTAGGGTAGACGATTGTCTTAGAATAACTTAGAAAAATAGCCTGAGATGAGGATCCTTGTGCAGAAAAATCTATAGAAGACCCAGACCCTCCTTCCTGAGCCTCTGAGTTCCATGCCTGTGTTAGGTCATGGGGATGGTGGTTGGCCACAGTAAAATAACCTCAGGGTAGCAAGAAATGGCCCAGTGAATCCCTTAAGTGCTGTACATATTCCTCCTTACCTTCTTATGTAGAAACAGTTCTATCTCCTCTCAACTATCAGAGTCAAACTCCCTCATCAGTGAATGAACTCTTTCTTCACCTATTGATCTGCCATAAGAAGTGACCAGGTAGCAGCCAAAGCTTTAGGTGTAGAGTGGCTTTTACTGTGTCTTCTTGGTGGAAGTATTTCCTCTCTAAAATTCCTTGAGTTGATCACGGGGTGTGATGGTGAATGGGGTCATTCCTACCTCCACCCTGTGGGGACCAGAACCATACTTTCTAGTTATAGGGGACCCAAGACCAATGCAATCACCATCAGTTAAAATTCTATGCAGCATGCTAAAGTAGTGCCTCAACTGTGTCTCTAAGAGGTCATGCCACTGCTTCATCATACCAGTAGCTTCTGGATGGTGTGGTATGTGACATGACCCATAGAGTCCATGATCATGTGCTAACCATTGCCCTTCTTTGGTTATAAAGTGGGTTCCTTGTTCCAAAGTAATGTTATGCAGGGTGCTAAGCCAATGAACCAGAAATGTATAGAGTAAAGTCAAGCCCATCTCTGAAAGACATATCAGCCCTGGTCAGGATAAATGATTGCTTCTTCCAGGATGGAGGTATTCATCCTTGGATGTATACTTAGAATGTATGTTGCTGGTCTTGCCTTGGGAAGGAGGAAAATTCCTAGGCACTCCTAAGCAAAGCAGTTTCGATCACCCAAGGACAATGTTCCAAAGAAGTTTGCAAGTGTGAGCTATTACCAGCAACACCTACAGCAGCCAATAATAGAGATTTCCAAGCATCTGGACTTTTCAGCCCTTCCCCTCATCTCATGAGAAATAGGGCTCGTGTTCTCAGATGGCCAGAGAAGCCAGCCTGGTAAAGTAATCAAGTGGAATATGCCAAGTGGGGGCTGTGGCCAACTTGAGAGCTAACGCCCAGTCTAAAAGGGAGGTGCCAGTTTATCATTGCCAGAATTGTTGCCAGATCTCCTAACTTCTCATGACCACCTGACAATCCAGATCTATTTTCATGCAAAATCTCTCAATTTTTAAAATGTTGACAATCATATCATCAGGTTTTCGAATAGAAAACAGATGAAATAACCAAACTAGGGTAAACGCCGGAGGGAGAACAGTGGACAGTGGATCTATAGGAGCAAGTGGAAAATGTACAGCACAATGACAAATCTAGAGTTTTTGAAAACACTCTGAATCAATAGCATGCAAACATTGTAGTCATCTGCTGTGGGCCACCATAACAAAACACTGTAGACTGGGTGGCTTAAACAGCAGGAATTTATTTTCTCCTGGTTTGAGAGGCTGGATGTCTGAGACCAAGGTTCCAGCATGGTTGGTTTCTGATGAGATCTCTCTTCCTGGTTTGCAGTTGGCCACCTCTCACTGTGTCCTTACAGGGCCTTTCTTTGGTGTGTTCACAAAGAGAGACAACCAACCATCCCTCTGTCATCCTCCAACCCCCCCCCCCCCCACACACACACAGATTGAGAGAGAGAGAGGGAAAGGAGAAAGACCTTTGTCCTGTCTGTTTTTATAAGGACATTAATCCTATAGAATCAGGGCCCACTCTATGACCTCATTTAGCCTTGAGTACTTTTGGAGGCCCCATCTCCAAATACAGTCACACTGGGGGATAGGGCTTTTAACATATAAATTTGGGGACAGGGGCACAAACATTCAGTCTATAACAGGCATCAAATAAAATACTCAGATAAAACAAAACAAAACAAATGAAACATGTCCTTCAACTAGCACTGGAACATCGGTGTTTGACTACAGGTACAAACACAACCAACTGCCTACATATAAGGCTGACCTTAAGTCGGCTGCATTTGTGAGTCCTAAGCCATGATGAGTTAGACAGTATTTGAGGATCACAACACTTGTTTTACTGTTTAATTGATTACCCCAAGTTTTCACCTGTAAAAAGAAATAATGAGAAATCTGGAAAAATTATAGAACTGGAAAATATGTTGCATGCTTTTCACTTGAGATGAATTATTTGGTTCAACAAATATTGACCCAGTAATTTTCTTGTTCTTTTGATTTCAGACTGAGCTCTGCATTTAAAAGCCATACACAGAGGAATAGAGAACTAAAAACAATGTAGAACTGAGGATAGAAATAAGGTGTGTAGTCACTACCAGTATCAGAGTAAGATGTCTCGGCCGATGTATTTTAATAGAGTTTTCAATTGGAAACCATAAAGGGGCTCAAAAAGCTGAAGGCTTTGTCCTCCAGCACCGAAAAGTAATTGCTCTATATCTACAATGACATCAAAAGTGTGGTCCACAAATACTTGAACATCAAGTTTTGCAGTATTAGAAATGCAAACCTTGGGGCGCCTGGGTGGCGTAGTCGGTTAAGCGTCCGACTTCAGCCAGGTCACGATCTCAGGGTTAATGGGTTTCAGCCCCGCATGGGGCTCTGTGCTGACAGCTCAGAGCCTGGAGCCTGTTTCCGATTCTGTGTCTCCCTCTCTCTCTGCCCCTCCCTCGTTCATGCTCTGACTCTCTCTGTCCCAAAAATAAATAAACGTTGAAAAAAAAAAAAAATAAAAAAAAAAAAAAATGCAAACCTTGGCCCTACTACAGACTCATTGAATCAGAAACACTGGGGATGGTGCTTAGTAATCTGTTTTACCAAGTCCTCCAGGTGATTCTGCTACATACAGCAGTTTGGGAGCCATTGCTCTATATTAACAAGTTGATGGAAACGAGTAGAGGCAGGAGGAGAAGGGTAGAAACTGACATTTCATGGGGCTTCTACAATGTCCCAGGCACCTAATTAGGAGACTTAGTGGTGGCAGATACAAGCCAAGTATACCCAATTCCAAAGACTATGTGTTCACCTCCTTTAATCAAATTCCCTTCCTATATTGAGTGTCCTTCTGGGCCTAAATCTTTCATATATGGTATCTTAATCTTTACAATGGCTCCTGAGAGGTAGGCTCTATTATTCCCATTTTATAGGTCAAGAAAGTCAGGCTAATAGAAGTTAAGTCATTTTCTCACTTTGGGATGGATGGGATTTACACTCAATTTGAATGGTCGTGTTCTTGCCTTGCCTCCTGCTGCCAAGCCGCTTCCTTAGTTTGTTAAATCTTCTGCCTCTGGTTGCCATTACCTACCTACTTCTCATCTGTTTTCTGTGTTACAGAATTCAGTCTTTCTCAACTGGCATGTCTCAGCCGACCCACAGAACATAGGAAATGATTTGAGTGACTATTTTCTCAGTTCTCTCAAGGATGGACTTTAGTGCCAGGCTACCTGTGTGGTTGGGGGTGGGGGGAACCAATTCATTACCCACAATGGACACCTTAGGCATGAGGACTCAATTCTTTCACAGAACCCCCTGAAGAAAGCCTAGAAGACATATGGAAAACCATTCTTATTAACCCATCTGGCATTTCAATTTACTCTTTTCAAGTCCCTCTTTGACTATCTTCGTTCAGTCAGAAAATGTACCAAGAGAAAGCACAGTATAACTGTGAAAGGACTGAGCTGAAGGTCAGGAATTTTAAACCTATCACCTCTGCTAGGTAGAGGTGTCTCACTTGATAATTCATTTCTATTCCCTGGCCTCTGTTTCTTCATGGGAAAATGTTGTCGGGATTAATGAGCATCAAAGACCATTCCATCTAGCTCTAGTATTCTAGTGTTCATGAAAAGAAATCAAGCACTATTGTCAAATCATCCAATCATTCCAATGAAGAAAAAAGAATCCAAAGAAGGGAATATACAGATCTTGTTATTGTGGATCTTTTTGTGTAATCCCCTGGGACCCTTTGGATATTATTGCATATCGTTTTCTTCCTGATAGTAATGGATTTCAGGACACACTTATCCTTCCACAGTGTTCACTCTTCACCAATGTAGCATAAAAATGCACAGGTTTAACTGTTTCTTTGTGTTTCTTTGGCTCCCATGTCACATAAGACTTACATTAAATAAATTTGTTGGCTTTTCGTTTATTAATATATCTTGGTCACTTTAACTTTCACACCCAGCCAGCAACCCTAAGAGGATTGAGAAAAACTTTTCTCTCTCCTGTAATACACACAAGTATTTTCCTTGATTATGTTTTTGTAAAAATCTTTGTTCATAAAATATTTTCATTTAGTATTCGAGCTAGGATTAAAGGCAAGTATTACGGTAACCCTAACAGTTCTTAAGAAGTCATTATGATGTCCCAAATGTGACCTATTCATGGCACTTCAATTGATTTAGTTCAATTCAACCAATTTTATTCTGTAGCATTTTCCCAAGTGCATCCCTGTAAACATTACATTAACTCATGGAAAACGGGCTAGAAATTCCCTTCCAGTGGAAAAGTTAATGCCATGAATGACTAGGCCTGCTAATTAATAATTTTAGAGGTTATGGTGAAATGTTCCTTAGTAGAAAATTCCATTTTGGAAGAACAGAGTCCATTTTTATTCATGATATAAAACTTCTCATATCTCTAAAGGCTTAAATCAGAAGCTATTGTTGGCTGACTTTTTAAAATGTTTCTCCTAGAAGGAGAACAGTAAAAAGTATTGCCTTTTATAATAATTCACCAGCTAACAGTCCATATATTCATCAAATTAAAAAAGATGTCATAAAGAAAATTCAAAATATACTAATCAAGCAAACCTAAGCAAGTTTGCATATTTTTGCAGAAAATTAGATTAGTCAAAGTAAGACTCAGAGAATGTTCCAAATCTCTGTCAACTGGGTTGTTTGTAGGTTCATCAGAAGAGGATTTAAATGACCAAAAGGAGGGGGCAAGGAAGGAAAAATCTCCCAATGCTTAACTACTTGCAGGTGCTATCTTAGCACCCAGCCAATAAAGAGTTATAAACAGTACATTCTTTGTTTCATGTTGAGGTCCCTCAGTATACACAGGGAAATTCAGCATGGTTACTTTCAGCATATGACAATTGGGACCAAAGGAACAACTTACGAAGGACAAAAAATGAGAAAGTGGCACTTGGAGAAAGAATTTGGTATCAAGAATTAAAAGGAATGACCTCTTATAACCATCCCTAGGCTAGCCAACTGTAATATTTATGTGCTAATAAGTACTTTTGCTATAGCATTTAATCTGTTCAGATATTAGGTCAATAAAAGCATATGCTGTGTTGTGTTTCTTCCCCCAAAGTTGCAAATGCACAAATTTGCCAAAATTATGTAAAGCTCTCCCAAATAAAATCAGTGTTTTTTTCTCTTTCTAAGAATTGGAAGGAACAACCTTCAGGCATGATTAACTAATTGTGACAGACTATACAGACATGAACACTAAGCATATGCATGTCATAGGTATATAGGGTGTTCTATTGTGATTAAGTAGAATTAGGAGCAAGGTTTCTCTAGCATATTGAAAATTAAGCTTAATTGTAGTTGGGTTAAATGGCAGGTAGTTGTGTGTTTTTTGTTTTGTTTTGTTTTTTTGTTTTTAGTTTTTGCCATTTTCCTACATATAATCTATTTTTAGTTTTTGCTATTATCCTATATATAACCTATTATATGATTTTGGCACTCGTTCTTTTATTCATTCATTCAGCAATGTTTATTGAATACTTACCATGCTAAGCAATATGAACACAAGTAATAGGGCCGTCAAGATCCTCACTTTTGCATTTCAGTGGGGGAAACAAACATTAAACACACAATTGAGGAAAATTAATGACAGAGACTCAGAAGGTGAGAAAGAATCACCACATGATGAATTAAGGAAAAAATATTTTAAACAACCAGAAAAGACAGAGGCTGGTGTGACTGGAGTGAGGTAAAGAGGAGGGTACTGTAAAATACATAGGAGGGGCAGGGCCATGGGGAGTTTTGTAAAATCTGGAGGAAAGTTTGGATTTTACTCCAATACAATAGAATGCCATTGGAAGGTTTTTAATAAGAGAGTACCATGAGAAAAATATCTGTTTAACAATGATATCTGACAGCTGTGTGGAGAATATATTTGAGAGGTACTTCAATTGAAGAAATAAAGATACAGATTAGGGAGCTATTTCAGTAATTCAGGTCAGAAATGTTGAACAAAAATGTGTTTTGTAGGTAGGACCATCAGTATTTGCTCAAGATGACCCCCAGACTCTGACTTTGGATGGAAAATGACTGTGCCATTTCCCAAAGTGGGGACTACTGGGTGAGGTCAGGTAGATGGGGGTGGCAGTGGGATTAGGGAAAGCATTGAGAATTCCATTTTGTATGAGTTCTCCAACTGCAATTGGGTGTTCAAGTCTGAGGCTGAGAATCAAAGTCTAGACTAGAGATATAAATTTGGGAATTTCCAGTATATAGAAGGTATTTAAATTAATGTGAATAGAATTTACTTTCACTCTAACTGAGCCTCTAATGAAGAAGAAAGAGGGACCAGAAAGGAGTTTTAATTATGCCCATATGTTTTGGTTGAGAGAAGGGGAGGAACCCATGAATTTTTTTTTTAATGTTTATTTATTTTTATTTTATTTTTGGGACAGAGAGAGACAGAGCATGAACGGGGGAGGGGCAGAGAGAGAGGGAGCCCCGTTCGAGACGCGGGGCTCGAACTCACGGACCGCGAGATCGTGACCTGGCTGAAGTCGGACGCTTAACCGACTGCGCCACCCAGGCGCCCCTAGGAACCCATGAATTAAACCATGCAGGAGAGGCTGAAGAAAAGTGACACAGTGGGAATTGTGAAGAAGTTGGTTTTAGGAAAGAGAGTACTCAATTCATATTAAACATGTTAGAAATCGTAGTGCAGCAGAGACACTTTGTAACAACTAGAAAAAATCAAAATTTTAACCTTTTATTCCCACTTATCCATTATTTGTAATCAATATTAATATTAAAAGCTTTCCCTGTGCATACAGACTAATAAAGTACCTGTGTCATCATCATACTCACCCACATTCATATATATTCACACAGATTCTGGACCTTGCAATAATTTGAATTCCAAAATTCAAGTTCCCTGTTCTGTTCAAGTGTTCTACGCAGACAATCATGCCCCTCCCCCAAGCCTCTACTCCAGAATTCTGAGCCCTAGCTCAGTGGGTTCCTTGGGAAGATAGCATGGCCATTTTTGCTGGCTGAATAGGCCTGAGGAGATGAAGAGAAGGTCAAGATTTGTGGCACAAAAGAGGGACCAGGGACACACAATTCAAATGGGCTTTATATTGCAGACACCATAACTCAGAGGGATCAGAGGAGAAAGACAGCAGTGAAGGAAAGGAGCTGACTGAATTCTCTCCGACTCTGTAAAGTAGGTTTTATTTTTGTGGGTTAGCTAAATCTAAATCTTAGTAAGAGAGTATAATACACTGTGAGTAAGAATCAATTAAACAGAATCTCCCTTGAGAAACAACAAACACAAGGGTTGCCAGAGAACAGCAGGAGAGACCATTTTAGGGAATATTTCAGCCGGGAAGTTGTATTCTCTCCACCATGGATTTGAGGAGTATATAAAACGCCACCCAGCACAGCAGAAAAGATAAAGAAGGCATTCTCCCGGATGACAGTAATGTAAAATCTTCAGCTTCAGCATGAATATGTGAAGTAGAAAATGGGTGGGGTGGGGGTTGGGCACTTACAGAAACACAGCTGATGAAAACTCTATGTTTATGTCTAAATTGTGAACAATTGGTTACAGACTGAGAATTCATGCCTGTAACATGTCCACTGTTTGGCAGGAAAGTGATCCCTTTCTCCATAGATTAGCATGTGACACAGAAGACACTGACAGGGGACCCAGAACTGGAGTGACCTTGGAAGAAGGTGACCTGAACAGGAACCAGTATAGCCACATTGCCTTGACCACACCCTCCCAAGGGTTATACAAGTGTCTCTGTGAGGAGGGACAAACATTGAACTCCAAAAATGGTGGGAAAGAGTTATAAAACTACAAGTCACAAGCTGTTATAAGTTATAAAACCATAAGAGAACCTACAGAATGTCACAGGAGGAAGGAGAAACATAAAGGGGACCCTAAAGATGCAAATGACAAACTTCAGAACCAGCTTTTTATTTTATATGCACATGCTGATGTGTACTTTGTTCTAGTTCCAAAAAGATAGGGAAGTATTTTTAAATTTTGGTTAATGCTCCCCACTTCTTTTTCCTCCCCCATATAATCTATTCCTTAAATCTTCCAGGGTCAAGGAGACCTAGAGAAACTATGTGATTGAATATTTGATTCAGGGAAAAATTAAACTTAGCAATACAGTTAGAAGTTTATAATTCAGGCAGCCATGATAATTACATTACTTGCTGATACTGACAACTTGGCTGAAGCTTCTCCTCTCCAACTTTTTGTAGCGGACAGAGAATTCATGACCCAGCTAGTTAGGGTATCTTGTTTGAGGGCTTTCACTCCAGCCTATCAGCTGATAGAATGCTGGAGATATTAGACCACCTCTGGGATTCTTTTTCAGCCTTGTTCCCTGAAACAAGAATCAAAAACACATATACAGGAGAATGAGGGACCCTAGGATCCAGGGCTAAAGTGTAATGTAATAACATGAGTGAATGACCCAAAGCATGAATCTTCTCATTATGTTCCTAGCTCCATAAAAAGTAAATGGCTACAATCCTACATTGGACACTAGATCATTGCAGGGCTGAAAACAATGTTTTGTTGGCATAAGATTATGTATTTAACAAAAGAAAGGTTTTTTTGAGTAGAAAGTAGAGGGTGACATCGACTATTTGGATTATCTAGCTACATTGCTTCAAGATGAGCTTTTTCCCCCTACATCTTATCAAATCCTTTTGAGTTAATTTGTATTATATTAACAAATATTCTAATGATAAGCCACTTTAGTAAAACAATTAAGTTGTGCTATTAGGACAAATACAAACAAGTAAAATCATGCTGACCTTTTTTGTTAGCTACATAATTTGTTGACATTCCCCTTGGCTTTAGAAGTCTGTTTAGTAATTGACATCTTAAATGAAGTCTGCACTAAACAAGGGGAAAAGGAATGGAAAAATGTCTTTTGAAGTTAAGTACTGTTAATGGTCTGGATTTCAAGGCAGTTTCTTTAATTAATTGTGTGCCTGTACAATCTGATTACATTGATTACAAAACATTACTTGTTTTACTCCTTGTCCTGTGATATCTATCTATCCATCTATCTACAAAAACGTATATATACTTGTGTATACGTATAGCTCTGTATCTCTTTCTTTTCTCTCCTTCTCTCTCCTGAGTTGAATTCTGATGTTCTTTCTATATTTGCCAAAGGTATAAAAGAGAGAAATGCCCTAAAAGTATATATTTTTTGTACATAATTTTTTTCCTAATGGCTCGAAAAGTGTGTAGGTGGAGGATTTGGTTTTACCCTGAATGAATCATATCTTTAGAATCAACTAGTTCCTAGTGGAAATGATTGTGGGGGATTATTCTCATTTTTACATGCTGAATCTACTGTTATAGAAGCTCTGGGCTGATTCCCAACTTAGTCGCTGACTCATTAGCTGTTATTATCCCCCACAGGATGTGAGGAGGTGGTATGTCTGGAAGCCATGAACATCCCTAAAGCATCACCCCACCTAACCCCAGGACATAGATTGAGTTTTCTGCAGTACATGGCAAGGACTGGCCCTGTATTTCGTCTATTCCTTCTGGAAGCTGAAATAATAAACCATTGTGAGGATGGGTGTAATCGCTTCCTCTTCAACACAGTTAGATAGTCTGTTGCTAAATATTCTATCCTCCTGCCTGTAGTTCATCTCATTTATTCACTCTTTTCTACAATTAGCATATTGGTAAACTTTTGTATGTAGCGGGAAGCATGTCGGAATTATGTGCACGTATAGAGTAAGAAGCTTATAGTCCTTGGAACAGGTAGAAACCTGAACTGAAAAGAGTCTGTAAAAGATCTGTATTTTGACCTTGTGGAATGATTGTAATGGGTGATTTGTGCCCGCCCCCCCCCCCCCCCCCATTCATAGGTTCAAGTCCTAACTCCTGAATCATAGAATGTGACTGTTTGGAGACGGGGCCCTAGAAGAGGTAACTAATGTCATATGGGTGGGCACTAATCTAATCTGACTGGTGTCCTTATGAGGTGAGGAAATCTGATTATGGGCGTGCGGATATCTTTTCACGTTAGCATTTTCACTTCCTTTGTATATATTCCCCAAAGTGGAATTGTTGGATATTAGAGTTCTACTTCTAATATTTTGAGAATGCTCTATACTGTTTTTTCATAGTGGCTGCATCAGTTTACAATCCCATCAACAGTGCACTGCACCCCTATGTTTAAAGCAGCATTATGTACAACAGCCAAGATACGGAAACAACCTAAATGTCCACTGATGGATGAATGGGTAAAAAGGTTGTGCTATACAACACACACACACACACACACACACACACACACACACAGTGAAACATTATTCAGACATGAAAAAAAATGAGGACAGCCTACATTTGCAACAACATGGACCTTGAAGGCATCAACGATAAATGAAATAAATCAGAGAGAGAAAGACAAATACTGTATGATCTCACCTTACGTGGAATCAAAAACAAACAAACAAACAAAAACAAACGAACTCCTAGAAAAAGAGATCAGACTTGTGATTATCAGAAGTGGAGAGAAGGAGGGGCACCTGGGTGGCTCAGTGGGTTAAATGTCCGACTCTTGATTTCAGCTGAGGTTGTGATCTCATGGTTTGTGAGATCAAGTCCTGCATCAAGGCCTGCATCAGGCTCTGAGCTGAGAGCACAGAGCTTGCTTGGGATTCTGTCTCTCCCTCTCTCTCTGCCCTTCTCCCGATCTCTTTCTCAAAATAAGTAAATAAACTTAAAAAAAAAGAAAGAAGTGGAGAGAAGGAGGAGGGGGAATTGGTGGAAGGTGGTCAAAAGTTACAAATTTCCCCGGTTATAAGAAGTACTAAGGATGTAATGTACACCACAGAAACATAGAAACACAGAAAAGAGGTGAAGAGAGAAAGTCCCGTGAGTTCTCATCACAAGGATAATTTTTTTTCTTTTTTTCTTTTCATCATATACACACGTCTGTATATGAGAAGATGGATGTTAGCTGAGCCTGTTGTAATCATCTCACAACATATTTAAATCAGACCACCATGATGTACACCTTAAAATTATACAGTGATGCAGTCAATTATTTCTCAATAAAACTGGAAAAATTATCTTCTAAGTTTTTGGGAACAAGGAACCACGTGCTATTCAGTTTTGAATCCCCAATTCCCCTCCTATCGCTAATGCCAAGCACTGAGTGTGGTACACAGAAGAAATCAATAAATATGTATTGCACTGGAAAAAAAAAAAAGAAGAGGAAATTTGGACCCTCAGAGAGACATCAGGGATGTGCTCACAGGGAAGACCACAAGAATGCCGTGAGATAACAGCCATCTGTAAGCCAATGAGACAGGCCTCAGGAGAAACCAAAGCTGCTAGCACCGTACTCTTGGTTTTCAGGGTTCCGGAGCTTCCAGAAAGTTAATTGTGATCAAGTTAGTTTCTGTTGTTTAAGCCAGCTACTCTACGGTATTTTGTTACAGCAACCATAGCAAACTAATCCATTGGTGTAAGAGGAAAAGCTCAGCTTTGAAGCACTAAAATCTGAGTAGAGCTTGCAACCCTCGTGTCATGGGGGAAATTGTTTAAACTCTCTGAACACCAGATTGCTCATTTGTAAATTGAAGAAAATAATAACTATCAAGGTTAGCTTGGGGTCAGATGAATGTAGGTAAAACATCAGACATGAAGCAGGTAGATAATGTAATTATCTATTTATTAGAGGTAGGATATCCATTTTATCCCCCCTCTCTCCCTTTCGCTCTCATTTCTTATGCTCCTAAAACAAAAGTATCTTTCATGGAATCAAATACCCAGCTAGGAAAATGTATCATGCTTACCAGTTCAGCTCAGAAATATGCAAAAGGTGAAGTCTGTTTAGCGTCCCAGAACATTTTCCTTTTCCTCACTCCCAGATCTGTGAGTCACATTTTGTGTAAAAAGTTTTCAGAGTGAAATTATTCCTTGGCAAATCATGTTGTTGAACTCACTTCCCTATCACTCAGAGATGACCCTTATCTCTTTCTTGGCTGAAAGAATGTCTTGTGGAGGCACTTAATCTAGTCCAGAATGACTCTTTGTGCTTCTCGGGGATTGCCTACACTACACTGCTCTTAGCGTACCTACAGGTTGTGTAAATACTACTGCTCATTTTAAAGAAAAGGACTGTTGTTTATTTTCTTGGTTAGTTGACATTGGTAAATCCCCTCAGTGTGGTTTTATAAAGAGAGACCCAGACAAGCATGCCATTTCACCAGGGAGTATAAGTACAGAGCATCGTAACATCTTTTGAATCCATTGAGAACATCAAAACCATCAGTCTGAGAACTTAATAGATTTCCCGATGATATGAAATATGTTTTAAAAATATATGCTCGTATATATATGAGGGCTTATAAATATGCCCTGTTCCTGCCTACCCTTTCCCACCCACATCCTCCTTTCCCTACCCTCCAAAAAGCAATCACATTTTAAATGTGTACTTTAAATGTTTGCGTTGACAATCAATTTGACTTTAAGGTAAGAAAAGAGATTTTTAGTAGCCGCTGAGCTGGTGAAGTCACTCTCATGTTTGCTCCAAGATTTAAGGTTTTATATTGTCATCGTTAACTAGTATAACATTGAGGGAATTTTATTGCCTTTTTAAGTACCGTTCTTATTCCATTTCTCTCCTGCTCTTCTAAATGTTGATGATAGTTTTGATTTTCATTTTGTCTGACTTATCCAGGAGATGTATTTCATAGTTGCTTTTCATGCTGTAGCATTTCGGCAACAAATCTCTGAAGAAACGATTTCATTTTCATGATGCTTCCAGATGACAGGAGGATAATGCAATTATCATAGGTGTCCATAACATCTGTTAACAATGCATCTAATTGACGTGTTTGGGCAAATCCGACCTGGGTGCCTCCAATGAGCTACGGTGACTAGTTGACGAGTAAGTAACAAGCAGACAAGAGAGGGCACATAGTTTCATGTCCACATGCTAGCATGAGGAAGTGGCCGAAGGGTGGAGTGTGTATTTTGGTCAAGAAAATGTTTTAGTGATGTTTTCTTTTCCGTGTTGATTATAATTCAGCCATCCCAGAAATCTAAATATATTCAAGTTTGCAAGTATTGTTGGCTTTGAAAACCCTGATTTTTTTCCCTCATATACCTAATAAACAGTACATGGGTCTTCTTTTCTGAGGAAAGAAAAAATAATCAAGCTTTATAACAAAAAGAGCCCTATTTGGGATGATTTATGTGTACTTAATATTAGGAAGAAAGGATTCATTTGTTTTAGGTGGTAAAGTAATGTGGTATTTGGGGGAATTGGTTTTCAAAAAGCATAATTTTCTAAACATGTTGCCAGAAAATTCCAGGGGTGGATAACTGAGATGTCACTCATTATCATTGTATTTCCTACTTCTGTCAGTGGGAACAAAATTAATACAAAGACATCTATGGTAGTGCTTCAGAGTTTAGAGCCAATGGCTATTGTTCCTCAAGAGGCTTTGCTTTTAGAATTTGCCCTGGGAATACCTCTGTCTCTTCACTGAAAATTTGCACCTACGTCCCACAGGATGTCCCTATATGAGTCGACCCACATCTCGTGGCTGATGATCATTCCCTCCAAGTCCACACTGCCTTTAAGATAGCAGTGAGATGTGCAGGTGCCTCCACGTCCCGTAGACCAATATGCAGAATTTTCAGGTGTGCACGGAAGGAAAAAATCATGCATTTTAGATACACTTAAGAGCATAGACAACCCTGAGGTCACACACACTCTTTGGACACACTAACAGACGCTTTGTTAAAAATGTATTAGGAAGATAATACATGTCCATAAATCCAAACACATCTGAAATCTGTAAAGTTAGAAGTTTTCAAAGGTAATAACTTCCAGAGTTTGGTATATTTTTCTAGCTGTTTTGTTTGGCCTGTGAAAGGAAAAGTACATATATTTGTATATTTTTTTACAAAAATGGAATAAAATTGCACACATTTTTGTAACCTACTTTTTACCATATTTAACAATGTATTATTGAAGTGTTGTATCATTACACAGAGGCCTGCCTCATTCTTTTTCGTGTCTTCATGGTCTTTCATTTTAACACATGCTCCAAAATACATGACTCATCCCTTCATGACAGATTTTTATTTATTTTTCTTTTATAATTTTTTTTAATGTTTATTTATTTTTGAGAGAGGCAGAGAGAGACAGAGTACAAGGAGGGGAGGACCAGAGAGAGAGGAAGACGCAGAATCTGAAGCAGGCTCCAGGCTCTGAGCTGTCGGCGTGGAGCCTGATGTGGGGCTTGAACTCACGAACTGTGAGATCATGCCCTGAGTCAAAGTCAGACGCTTGACTGACTGAGCCACCCAGGTGTCCCTCATGACAGAGTTTTAAATAATGAACTGGTTAGTTTCTGTTTGCCTACCTCACAGAGGGTTCTCTGTTCTTACAGTAGCTCTCTATCTGCGGGAGGCTGACCCTTTGCTGCTGATTGTACTTAGCCAATGGGATTTGGGTGTGTGAAAAGAAATCGTGTCTTTTTTTTCACTCCCTTCCTCTCTGAACTGCAGGTTCTGGAAGTGACTGAGCTCTTCCATAAAGATCATTCCTTATGGACGGCTCTTTTGCCGCGCCTCTGCTCCAGTGCTGGTAACATATTATCTTCCTCTGCCTAGAGGTGACAATGGCTTCCTGCTGTTGCTAAACTGCTGCCCGACCATCTCTTTCTGTTCCCCTAACCAGTGGTGGGCTGCGAAATGTTTGGTGTTTGGCAATTTCTATGGGTGTATAACTTCCACAATGACTGATTTCAAGATACCTACTTGAAATTACTGAATGCAATATTGGGAAAAGTTGTGCACAGTCAGCTCTTGGGAGCCAGTGTGAACCAGCTACAGAATACCACCACCCTGTCCATCCTGGCACTTTGTAAGTTGCTCACTTTATGAACTTGAATGACCCGAGTTGATTCTGTTTCCTGCCATTTCTTTGCCATAAATAATTTTTTTTCTATTACAAATATTTGCTGTGTAACAGCAAATGTCCATCCATATACACATGAAATATATATGCCCAAATCTGAATATATATATTTAGGAACATGTGTAAGAATTGCTGAACATTGAATTCTGAGAATTGGGTCAAAGGTATGTCAATTCAACATTTTCATGGATTTCCTCCAATTGCTTACTGACTGCAATGTGATATCAACTTATAGTTCCCCTGACAGCTCTAAGAATGCCTCTTTCTACATAACCTCATCCACACTAGGTAATTTTAATTTCTTAAATCTTTACTAATATATTAGTACAAATGATACTTTTTATGCATTCATTTACATGTTATTGATTATTTCTGGGGCTGAAAATCATTTTATAATTTCTCATTTATTGAATTTATTGTGTGAATTGGAAGACACAATAAGCAGGTGTCTGAATCCACTTGGAAGTTTAGTGGAGGTTTGGTGACTGTGCCATTGGCAGGAGTAAAGGAGAGATGGCTATTAGTTTGTCTGGGAAATGCTGTGTGAGTGTTTCCCATTGCTATGGACAGACCTCTGTCCCCACTCCCAAATTCATATATTGAAGCCCCAACCCCTAATGTGACTGCATCAGGAGATAAGGTCTTTAGGAGGTGATTATCTGATAAAGATTATGCTCTTATAAGCAGAGGAAGCGATCTCATCTCTCTCTCTCTCTGCTCTCTTCCAAGTGAGGACACAGCATGGAGGTGGCTGGTAAGTCAAGGAGATCTCACAGAACCCGACTGTGCTGGCACCCTCATCTCAGATGTCCATCCCCCAGAACTATGAGAAATAAAATTCTGTTGTTTATGTCACCCAGTCTGTGGTATTTTTGTGGCTTAATCTAAGATACACATGGATCAGAGGTGGGCAACTCTCAAGAAAGAACAGCATGGACACGTTTTAGATCCTGGTCAAAAGCACAACATGGATGTAGTGTCCTAGACTCCTTAGGGGCTATGGAAGAAGGAACTGACAACCCAGGGGGGCAAAGTTCCCACTAATGAGGGCTCTTGAAGGAACTCACAGAAGTGACCAGGGAAGAGTCAGGGTCAAATATCTCTTAAGCCCAGAGAAGCACAAAGGCATCTTAAGATGTCTGGTCCATGTCTTCATCCACTGATGGGGAAGAACTACCCTCACCGGAAGTATTTTACAGGGACAGTGGAAATTAGCTCTCTAATCATTCCCCACGAGTCCCAAGTGCTCATGGGAGTGACTTCCAAGCCCAGACCTTCTTGTGAACTCCAAATCCATGTTTCTGAATCCCAGGAACCTTATCTATCTGCTCACCGCTTAAGATGTGTTTGAAAATGCAAATGTGCAACATCAAAATTAACTCTTGCCATTCCTGCCATTATAGTTTCTGTCAAAGTTCAATAAAGAGACTTGCTCTTTGTGCTCTCGCTCATTTTATAAACTTGGGAGTCAGAGTCATCTTTGCTACTGTCTGCTCATTTACCTCATCTCCGTTCCCCAACTAAGCTATTGAATTGAAACTCCTAAATATATTTCACACCCGCTCCTCTTTATCGTCTTAGTCCTAGCCACCTTTATCTTCTTTGCAGAGATATTGAATTAACATAGTCACTGTATCTCTTTGGCTTCTCCTGGTTCATTATCACACACAGCAGCCAGATCTTAAAATACTTATTGGGTCAGGTCTCCTCCTTAAAATTCTTCAATTGTTTCCACACGGTCTTGGAATAAAGAGCTACGTTCTGAACATGATCTGCGAAGTCCTGAGTAACCAGCACCTGCCTACATCCCCAACATTCACTTTTCCCATGCTCACCATCACCCATTATTCTTCACCCCCTACAGCCTCCTTTCAGTCCTCAGAAAGCCCAAGCTCATTTCTGACCAGACCTTGGAATGTGCTCTACCTGATACAATCTTCTCTTTCCTCTTTGGCTAACATCAAACTCCAACTGAAATGTAATTTCTTTCCTGATTCCCCAAACGAGAGTATATTCCCCTAGTATGCAATCTAGTAGTACTTTATTCCCCCCACCTTTATGATGCTTATTGTAATCTAACTACATAGTTATGTAATTCTTTGTTTAATGTTAGTTTCTGATGCTAGATTATAGAGATGATATCTATTTTGTTCCCTGCTATATTACCAGCACCCAGTTCAGTGCATGACACACAGAAGGGACTCAAATATTTGCTCAGTAAATTACTGAAAAAAATTTGTATACTGGAATCATACTAGAGAAGGTCTAAGAGAGTGTATCCGTAAGTCAAAGATATATAATGATGCTCAGCTTCTGTCCTTCCTTCTGTCTCCTAGCAAAACAAACTTCACTTTGAGCCTATACATCTTCCTTGAGAGTTGGGACTCAGATACTAAGAGGGTACCCAACATAGACATAGAATTGCTTCCAACATTAACTTGATATAAGCAAAGATACACCCATCTTCATCTAAAGTCTCGTGCAGATCCTGGATCACCCTTACCAAGAACATCAATCAGAGGTGGCAGCAAAAGGAAGAAACATACTGATTTTAACACCATTTTCAGAAAGTCCCGTTACTAACTATAACATATGATTACCTTAAAATGAACTTGTTTATTTAATGTGTGCCATCCGTAACATGGTGATTTAACTTTGTATTGAGAAAAAAATTTGCTTCCACTTTACTTTTCATTCCAGAGGAACCACAACAATCCTTGCCCAAATATGGTGACATAGCACTTTAGGTTGAGGAAATTCGCTTGAACTTATAGTTTGAAATCCAGACTGGATGTAACAAGACCCAGTGAGTCAGTGTGTGTGATTGTTCCAGAAGTTTGGATTAAGGCCAATTGTTCATAGCTTCCCATTTCCAATGAGATTTCAAAGCATGAATAATTTTAGGCTCATCATTAAATAATAACAATTAAAAAAATCCAAAAATCAGGAACAAATTTCAGTTACAGATGTAAAATATACAAATTGCTTAAAATAATCAGAATTTAGGCTACGTTCACCTAGATTATTTTTAATGGCAAAGTCCCCATATCATAAAACCTTACAAGACAGGAATTAAAGACAAGGTGTTAACTGTTCAAAATAGGATATAGAGTCACAGAAACTTGTCAACACGCTCAAAATTAGAATTTATATAGTCACCATTTATTTTTGGACTTTTTCTCGAATGCCAGGTCAATGTTTATAGAGCCTGGGCTGTGCTTCGTGGCAGCTAGTACCGTGTGGCATGTGGCTGCCTTAGATGGTGTTTCCAAGATGATCTCCACTTCAGCTCTGCCCTCCCAGCCCAAAGTCTCTTTCATACCTGCACAGGGCCTGGAATTTTACCATTAGATATGAATATCTTTACATTCCCTAGGGCTAGAGTATACTGCCTTCTATGAAAATCCAGACATTGTTAGCAAGGGCAGTTAACACATCAGCTTGTCGTCAATCACTGCCAAGTTATCTGGAAATAAAAGACCACACGGTCCATTATCAATAGTTTATTCTTCTTACTTCCTCAAATTAATTTTTTTAAATAAAAACATTTTATTTTTTAAAAAATAAATAGCATCTGTTTCACTCTACTTAATAATGAATGCTATGTGTAATACAAAAGGCCTTGTAAAGTGCCCTGCTGTTTGTAAAGCATTTTGACATACACTCTGTCTTGAGACACAGCACAGAAGTTTTGAGAATGAAAGGAGGGAGGCATGCCTGGAATAAACTGGCAGACGTGAGGAATGACAGCATGAGGACCCTGTGTAGCAGGTGGGTGGGGGCAAGAAAGTTATAAAGAGAAAAGGACAGGAACACACAAGAGCCTTGAAATGGTCTTTGACCACATTACAGTTTTTTTCAAGAATGCTTCTGATGTTGGGTTTGCATATGCTTATCATGTGGGGACAGATGGAATTAAAGTGATTTTGAAGAGTCAGAGGAATAATCTACAGTTAGGTCTATCCCTCTATATGATGCCACCATAACCAATGGAACAGTGAAAAGTTTAGTAACCAGCTAAAAGGTCTATACTCTCTATAGAAAATAAGATAAAATAAAGTCCTTTTCCTGTTTTTCATGCTTGTATTGACAAAAGCTGTGGCTTGTTCTTCATCTAATATAATCATCTTCAATCAGAAAGCCTTGTAGGGCACCTGGGTGGCTCAGTCAGTTAAGCATCCAGCTTTAGCTCAGGTCATGATTTCACGGTTCATAGGTTCAAGCCCCGAATTGGCCTCTGTGCTGACAGCTCAGAGCCTGGTTCCGACTCTGTGTCTCCCTCTCTCTCCGTTCCTCCCCCACTTACACTCTCTGTCTCTGTCTCTTTCAAAAATAAACATTAAAAAAATTTATAGAAAGTCGTGCTACCTAACTAGTTTTCAGGAGTTTGCCTTGTTCAACAGAATATATGGAAATTTCACCAAGGCACATATTAGAGATGAAGCAGTTAGTCATCTTTCAGTAGGCTTATGCTCCCTTTAGCAGCAACTGGTGATGTTTTGACTTTGAATTATTCCTGTAGAAAAAAAAAGTAATGCATCTATATTTTGATGGAGCAATAATTTCCCAAATTGAAAGTGACAACTTAATCCTTTTGAGTTTCTGCTTATAAACTTTTATGTGATATGTCTAAAGAAGCCCTATACAGTGAGGTCATGGTATACGTCTGGTTGAATAATGCCTTCTTACTGTGTTTTGATATGCCACCTACCATGTCTGGACAGCTCATTACAGTGGTAGATTTAAAGAAATTCACATCTTGAAGCAGGCTGACATGAGGCTTTTCTAGTAAACTCTAGAAAATTCTATCTGTGGTAAGATAGTTGAATTATTAATGTGATGAACAAAAGTTTATGATATAAGTTGAAACATATCAAAGTCTAAATAGTAAAAATTTCCATTATTATGTAACGTCAAGCTTGTAACCTCAAGCAAACATAACAGTTGGCAAATGCAGTCATTCATTTTACCCATATTAGCACATATTATTTGTCCATAATAGTACATATTACTTGCAGCCATGTATTATACTTTTTCTTTTAAAAAGATTTCTTTCAAGTGTGGAGAGTTGAGTTAATCATGATGGCCTACTGTTGTCACTGGACAGGCAAGCGTCTTCTCTTTTTCATTGATATCGTTATATTTTTCCCCAGTCTCTACTCAGCAGGCCTCTACTTTAGTACATATCATTTATAAACCAGGATTTTTGTATATCTTTGAAAAATATACAGTGTTATTTGTATTATTGAATGTTTTAAATTCCACAAATAATATTAAATCACAGCAACACATTCTACCTTTGGCACTTTTTTTTTTTAATTTTTTAATGTTTATTTATTTTTAAGGGTGGGGAAGGGGAAGAGAGAGGGAGACAGAGGATCTGAAACAGGTTCCATGCTGTGAGTGCAGAGCCCCATGTGGGGCTCGAACTCACGAACTATGACATCATGATCTGAGCAGAAATCAGAGTCAGCCACTTAACCAACTTAGCCACCCAGGCGCCCCTACCTTTGGCACTTTCGATGGCACTTTTAGCACTGTGTTTTGAGACCTATCCACTTTGTTGTATGTAGTTGTAGTTTACGGCTTTTGATGCTGCACAGCCTCTTGTAGACAGAAAATAGATGGGTCTTGTTTTTTTATCCATTCTGATACCCTGTGTCTTTTGGTTGGTGCATTTAGTCCATTTACATTCAGTATTAGTATAGAAAGATATGGGTTTAGAGTCATTGTGATGTCTGTAGGTTTCATGCTTGTAGTGATGTCTCTGGTACTTTGTCTCACAGGATCCCCCTTAGGATCACTTGTAGGGCTGGTTTAGTGGTGACGAATTCCTTCAGTTTTTGTTTGTTTGGGAAGACTTTTATCTCTCTTTCTATTCTAAATGACAGACTTGCTGGATAAAGGATTCTGGGCTGCATATTTTTTCTGTTCATCACATTGAAGATCTCCTGCCATTCCTTTCTGGCCTGCCAAGTTTCAGTAGAGATATCGGTCACGAGTCTTATAGATCTCCCTTTATATGTTAGAGCACTTTTATCTCTAGCTGCTTTCAGAATTTTCTCTTTATCCTTGTATTTTGCCAGTTTCACTATGATATGTCATGCAGAAGATTGATTCAAGTTACGTCTGAAGGGAGTTCTCTGTGCCTCTTGGATTTCAATGCCTTTTTCCTTCCCCAGATCCGGGAAGTTCTCAGCTATGACTTCTTCAAGTACCCCTTCAGCACCTTTCCCTCTCTCTTCCTCCTCTGGAATACCAATTATGCGTAGATTATTTCTCTTTAGTGCATCACTTAGTTCTCTAATTTTCCCCTCATACTCCTGGATTTTTTTATCTCTCTTTTTCTCAGCTTTCTCTTTTTCCATAATTTTATATTCTAGTCCATCTATTCTCTCCTCTGCCTCTTCAATCTGAGCCGTAGTTGTCTCCATTTTACTTTGCAGCTCGTTGATAGCATTTTTTAGCTCCTCCTGGCTGTTCCTTAGTCCCTTGATCTCTGTAGCAAGAGATTCTCTGCTGTCCTTTATACTGTCTTCAAACCCAGCGATTAATTTTATGACTATTATTCTAAACTCACTTTCTGTTATATTGTTTAAATCATTTTTGATCAGTTCGTTAGCTGTTGTTATTTCCTGGAGATTCTTCTGAGGGGAATTCTTCTGTTTGGTCATTTTGGATAGTCCCTGGAGTGGTGCGGACCTGCAGGGCACTTCCCCTGTGCTGTGGTGTATAACTGGAGTTGGTGGGCGGGGCCGCAGTCAGACCTGATGTCTGCCCCCAGCCCACCGCTGGGGCCACAGTCAGACTGGTGTGTGCCTTCTCTTCCCCTCTCCTAGGGGCGGGATTCACTGTGGGGTGGCGTGGCCCGTCTGGGCTACTTGCACACTGCCAGGCTTGTGATGCTGGGGATCTGGCGTATTAGCTGGGGTGGGTAGGCAAGGTGCACGGGGGCAGGAGGGGCAGGCTTAGCTCGCTTCTCCTTAGGTGATCCACTTCAGGAGGGGCCCTGTGGCAGCGGGAGGGAGTCAGACTCGCTGCCAGAGGGGTGGCTCCGCAGAAGCACAGCGTTGGGTGTTTGCGTGGTGCAAGCAAGTTCCCTGGCAGGAACAGGTTCCCTTTGGGATTTTGGCTGGGGGATGGGTGAGGGCGATGGCGCCGCGAGTGCCTTTGTTCCCCGCCAAGCTGCACTCTGTCGTCCGGGGCTCAGCAGCTCTCCGTCCCGTTGTCCTCCAGCCCTCCGTTCTCCGAGCAGAGCTGTTAACTTGTAACCTTCCAGATGTCAAGTTGCGCTTGCTGTCAGAACACACTCCGGCAGGCCCCTCCGCTTTTGCCAGCCAGACTCGGGGGCTCTGCTTGGCCGGCGGGCCACCCCTCCGCCCCGGCTCCCTCCCGCCAGTCTGTGCAGCGCGCACCGCCTCTCCGCCCTTCCTACCCTCTTCCGTGGGCCTTTCGTCTGCGCTTGGCTCCGGCGACTCCGTTCTGCTAGTCTTCTGGCGGTTTTCTGGGTGATTTAGGCAGGTGTAGGTGGAATCTAAGTGATCAGCAGGACGCTCGGTGAGCCCAGCCTCCTCCTACGCCGCCATCTTCGACACTGCACAGCCTCAAAAAGTAGTTCATAGTATCTGCGTGCCATATTTTACCTAGCCATGGCCATGTGAGTTTTCTCTAATTTTCAGGCCACCAGCTTGGGTAACCGAGTAGATAGGAATACCATTCTTCATACAGAAAGTCCTAAGAAGGAGCAGGTTTTATGGGGAAGACAGTGGTTTTAGCGTTGAGGTTGAGTTGCCAATGGAACATCTAAATGATATAGAGAGGAAGCATTGGGGTTCCCCGCCTTCAGGGGAGCAAGCCTTCAGGTTATAAAAGCCTGGATCTCCTGAGACTAGTTTATGCTAGTGATCATGATTTTAGAGTCCTCAGCATAAAATGCGAAATGGATGAGATTACCTTGGACAAAGGCAGTGTGAGGTGTGAGAAGGCTCCACAGCTGTTGATAGAGCTCAAGGCCACACCAATATGTAAGTGTGGGCAGAGCCAGGGACATTCAAGGCCCATGAGATGTGGTGGGCATGTAGAGACATGATGCACAAGACCGGGGGTGGGGGGTGGAGAGTGGCCAGCAAGTCACTCCCTATAGGCCACATCTGGCCAGCTTCCTGTTTTTTTGAAACATGTTTTATTGGAACACAGCCACACTCATCTGTTTTCATATTGTCTGTGACTGCTTTTGCGATAAAATGGCAGAGTTGCGTAGTATCGACAGAGACTGTATGATCTGCAAAACAGAAAATATTTACTATCTGCTTCTTTACTGAAAACACCTGCTGATCCCTGAACTAGACAGTGAAATTAAGGGCTAAGACAAGTGACTCTGGGATTCTTTATATTTCTTCTTTGTACTCAAAACAGGCCGTATCATTATGAGAGTTTCCTGTATGCTCAATAAGCATAAATTTCATACTTGTGTAAAATGCCTCATGTTCCTTCATTTCATTTGAACATATCAGTTTCTTAACATAAATCCACTGGAGTTAGATTTGTTCTTCTGGAGAAAATAGGACTTTGCTTCTGTTTGCTTGTTCTTCCCTGCATGGTATGATTAAGTTTGAAGTTTCCACCTTTTATATATTTGAGCTCCTCTGGGCATGATTACCCATGATTTTATGTAGTGTAAATGCATCAGTAAGAATGAAAGCTCTTTTCCATTATATTTTGTAAAAAATGCATCATAAAAGTGACTGAAGCCTAGAAGTGCTGGAAAGTAGATATCTGTCAACTCTCAGATAAGCAGCTGTTGTGTTATACTTCAAGTTTGAGATTCTATTCTCACATAGCTTACTGCTCCCTATTTTCTTTTACACTATTTGGAAGGAATGTATTCACATTGTAGCACTCAGCTTTCTGAGTCGGTCCTTTGAAGCGAATCTGCATCAGAAACAATTTATAAATATGAGAGAACCCAAAATTTTGTTTTTATTAATGAGTTTTTATTTCCCGCCTTTTGGTACTCTACTTTTAAAGAAACCGTATTTTCAGGACGGCATCATCGAGCTAAGGCATTGTCAACTTTTGTAGATATTGAATTCCAAGAAAAAAAAATGCTTATTTTCTTTGCCTGAACGAGTATATGGATTTTTAAAGTGTTGAATGGATTAAAGAGTACTTGATACACAGGTGTGTGTATAACCAGATCCTGGATTGAATTTCCAAGTTTAACAAAGATGTTAAAATATGATGCATATATATTCTATAATATCATGGTTCTGAACCCTGACTGCACACTGAAATCAATTAAGAGCTCTAAAAAATTAAAAAAAAAAAAAAAACTTATGCCCAAATCCCACTCCCAGATATTTTGATTTAATTAGTCTGGAGTACATTCTAGGAATTGGGACTTTTCTTTAAAGCACCTCTGTGTGATTCCAATATGATGCTCAAATTGAGAACTAATGCTGTAAATAAACACCTAATAAAATGAATGGCTGGGTCATGGGAGGAAAAATCTGAGATCATAATAGAAATGTCATTCTAAGAACTTGTTACTTGAGCACTATTGGAAAGAAATAGACAAAAATCTTACTGAATTGGACAAGTGAAATTACCATAGCAAGTTATAAAATATAGAAATATACATTTCTATAAAATATGGAAATACAGAAATGCAATCTATGAATTCAGGAAAGCATCTATGTGTCATCAAAATCTTGTGGAGGAATTAATAAAATGAGGAGGGAGTTGTAGCAGAATATTTACATATTGCAACCTTAAGAATCCCAAAGTGGTTGGATTGTGAGCCCCTCTCTTAGTTACCTAAGTGGTAGACTAGCTCTCCCTTTGCTACCTCTACAATGAGAAATTCCTAAATGTAAATGAAGCAAATTGTAATTAAGGTGAGAGCAACATATGGCTTGACTATGTAGTTCTTAAATTTTAGTAAGCATCAGAATCATCTGGTGGGCTCCTTTAAACACAGTTTGCCAAGCCTTCCCCCAGAGATGCTGGTTCAGTAGATCTGGGGAGGGACTTGAAATTTTATGTTTCTTATAAGTTCCCAGGACCTACTGATGCCACTGGTAGAGGGCTCGTATTTGGAGAGCCTGTCACGTAGCAAGTTGCCACCAGGGATGAAGGCCTGAGCAGGAAACTGGGAAAGGTCTTTTGGAGGTAAAGGGATAGTCTGCACTTTGTATTGGCTTCAGGTGACAAGACCATGCAATGTGTTGGTTCACATTGGCTTTGTGTGTGGCTGAAAAGTGCTAATTTGGTCTGTTATCTCAAAATTGTAAGGTCACGTCCTTACCTTTAAATCTAAGGTCATGAGAAAAAAGTGCCACATCATTTAGATGTTTGTGTGGATTTTTCTTATTTCGTATCAGTGGCACAAATTCTAAGTACTATACTTTTCCCCTGGTGCTATTAAAAAAGAGGTGGCCACTTGACCCAATCATCTTATTCCCTCGAAACTGGATTAACTACCCACCTACAGACATCCCCTTGATTTTCAACAACTACCATCTGGTACTTGGTAATTTAGCTATGACAGCTGGTTTCCTTTAGCCTAGTCATACTGGAGAATGTGTTCATTCCAGTACAGTTTCGTGTGCCAGGTTTGACACCTGATTGGGAAGCAGAGACCTTTTAATATAACTAAGGCTCTGTTCACACTTTTGGGAACACTTTATCTATGGCCGGCACCCATTCTATGCACAATGCCTCCAGGAAAAGGAGATTTCTCATTCCAAGTGTTCATGTGGCTGGAAAATGAGGCAGTCCATGGAGGATGTGTCTCCTACAAGGAAAACTCTTGCTACAGTCATCAGGATAGTTACCTCAAGGGAGAATTTCAGAAAATTCAAATAGGCTTGACAGACAATGAACTATAAATTTTACAAAAACTTACACTGTTTTGTTAGCGCCAAGATGAATGGCAATGTCTAAACCTACCTTAAGTACAATAGACATTTGGATGGATTTGACTTTGAGGTTCATTTTTTGCCACCCCTTTTGAAACCTAAAACACAACATGTTACTCTAAGATAAAGAATCCATTAAAGTATAAAGAGTTCTCCATGCAATAGTAATCATTTGCTTCGTTTAAGATCTGAGAAGAAAAATAAAAAATTATTTTGGTCTTTAAATAAGGGAGAACATGATGGATGAAAACAACCTTTTAAAAACACCAGACATGCTCTTGAAAAACAGGTAAATGAGAATAGAAGGCTGCATTAGATTTATTCTGTGAAGCCATCCTGCTGGAAACTCACTGCTAGCAAGTGGGAACAAGATGTTATTTGACTTGGTCTGGCTATTAACCAGAATTTTCGGGAGCACAAATTATAAGTGGTATGGTTATTTTTCTGTTTGGAAACACCCCCACCCTGCATAATTCAAATGCAACAAAGGAAACACTTTTCCCCTCTCTAGATGCCTAACAAAATGAGTCAACATTTTGCCGAATACAGCTCCCTGATTGTGAAGTGTCTAGTTCACAATCTGACAAAAATAAACAAATGAACCAAATTAGGAAAAGAAGCTCAGAGACAAAATTAGTAGGCCATTTATATGAATCCTATGTGCCTGGAAAACAGGTGAGAATGGGCCTTCAGTCATGCAGCAATTCTGGGGAAAGTGTTCCAGCTGGGAACAAGATGATTAATTAGAGGTGTGCTTTTCACATCAAACATACACACACTTGGCTCCGAACAATTTGTCCCAGGTGCTTCTTGAATGATGGGAAGAATTGCATGTCTGTCCCCAAAGACTGAGAATTCCAGAATCTCAAGCACAGCTTTTTGTTAGAACTCATGCTTTCTTAAAGTGAAACAGACAGCAGTAACATGTGGTGGAAGTCAGTCTACAGTGCAATCAATGTTGAGTGAAGCCTTGTCTTCCTCTGGTGGCATTTGCCTTCGATATATAGGCGCCAGATAAAATTTGGGCTCTAAATCACAGATTTAAAACGGAAATCTTCCCTATGAAGTGCGCTATGCCATCAAATAAAAGAACGAGGTACCAGTGAGTTTTCAAATTTTAGTGCACCTGAGATTCCGCCTGGAGTAAGTGTTAAAAGAGCAAATTGCCAGGCCATAGCTCCTAGAGATTCTGATTCAGAGCCCAGGACGCTGCTTTCAGTGATCCCGATTCTGTTGGTTTAGAACTATGTTTGAAGCAAAGTTAAGAACTACTGCTTTCATGCTCCTTTAAGGAAACAGACCCTGTCTATTTACAAGTGTAGAGTTTTTCATTTTATCCATTCAACAATATTTATTGAGTACTTAAGCCCTATACTAGGCTATGGGGATACAGCGGTGAACTAAACAACAACCAAGAATGACAGCTTAGAGTCAGGCAGCTGATAGTCTTGTCTAGTTCTCCAGCTAGACATGCATCTCAGCATCGTATAGATAATTGTGAAATTACACCTTTGGCAAGTTCTATTAGAAGTGGTACACGGTGTTATGTGAGCAGACAAATCAATATGATAGGATGCATCTCATTAACTCCTCAAGGGTAAACAAAACTAGCTCTTAAGTTTAAACTCTGAAAGGTTTCATTTCATGTCTTGCTCCTAGGGAAGCTTATCTGTCAGCAAGCTATTCATGCCCCGCTGTGTTACAAGATGCTAGAAACGGCACTTATGTTCTACATGCCCATGCTGAGATAACATCTAGGGCTCTAAGCCACAGGCTGAAATCAGAAATCTTTTCTTTGAAACGAATCATGCAATCAAATGAAAGAGTCCAGTGTTAGCATCTGTGAGGCACCCAGCAAAAACTCGCACATCGTGATCTAGAAATGTAATCTTCGTGCAAAAATGGTGCACTCTGAAATAAGTGGATCGTGAAGACTTCAGAATCTATTGCTAAATCCTTCTATCTCCAAATGCCCAAAGTTGTTGGATAAGCTGATGAGGGACTGTGGCTGTAATACCCACCCATGTGTATTCACTAGGTTTGTTTTGAGATGTAAGTTGTGGAAACAGGTAGATTGCAGACAAAAATGCTTTCCATCTAAACAGAGTTGTAACATTATTAAAAACCTGACAAGCCACCATTCTGGACTATTCCATCAAAAAGTTATCACCTTAAAAATCGGCTGAAAAAATGGTTAAGAACTGAAAGGTCTTGTGGGCTAGATACTGTTGATGCAAGAACTCATTCATGAAGCATTTTCTTGGCACCTCTTCGATGTCAGGTCCTGGGCTAAGTACTGAGAATGCTGTGGAAAGCAGAACAGCATGACGACCCTGCAAAATCTAGTACCGCTATGAATTACTTGTAACCATAATGGGTGACAAATGCTTTATTGAACATTTATCAGGTGCCAGGCACTCTTAGGCTTTGGGGAGTGGAACATGTATTAACAAGTTCTTAGTCTAGGGGACCGTATCTCTCAGTGGGTATCTCAAGTTCTCTTCTCTTGCTCCTTGCCAGGCATGTTTTGTAAATCTTTCCAGCTCCTTATCATAGCTCTCATTCTCTCTGTTTTTAATGCAGATTTATTTAATTTGATCTGAGCTCCTCCAGGCTTAACTACCCACATCCCTCCTGTCCCATATTCTAGGATCCTTAAAAGAAAAAAAGAGGGATATAAATATGTAAATATTTATATATAAATAACAATTTTTCCTGTCCCAGAATGTTTAGAAATAATGCACACAAGATACCAGAGTGCATAGAAGATGTGGATAAATGGTCCAGAAATACTATTAGGGCTTTGATTGTCCCTCCTTGTTCTGATATTCTATAATAATAATAATCGTGTATTTAGGAAACATTGTTTCATTTGAACAGTTCAAAGCAATTTGTAACCTTTATTATTTATTATATAGAATAGATTGCAGAAATAATTGTTTTATGGATGAAAAGATTGTAGCACAGAAATATCCAAATGCTCAAAGTCTAGTGATTAGTTAGCTCCAAAAGAAGAATAAAGCACTGATTTGCTATCTGAAGGGGGTCATGCATAGGGGAATATATATTTCTAAGTGAAAAATAAAATTTGTATTTATTTTTTCAGGTGTTTATTCTACATGATGTTAAGCAGGCAGATTTTGACTTTCTGAATTCACAGACCAGATCTTTAAACAGTTATTAAAATGATTTAATATTTTGAAGAGGTGAATTATCTTCTTACTACCTGAAAAATAAGTTTTTAGATTGATTACTACACAGCATCTATTTAACATTCTGTTTGTAAAAATGTCAGCAAATTACTTTTTATACCCTTAGTACATTCACCACCAAATCCACTTTGAAAATCTGATTGTAACTGTTCTTTCTGTAAAAAAAAAAAAAAAAAAAAAAAAAAAAAAAAAAAAAAAAATCTATGATGAAAGAGAACAAATTTCTCCAATATCTTTTTTGATGTGATCTGAGTAGTTCAAAATGCATGTGCTTGGTAAAGCAGATGAAAAAAAAAAGTTGTTCAAATAGAACCTTCAATCCTGTAACTGGTTTTAAAGGCCCCTGACTAGCAACAAATTCTAGAATCTTCTTTAACAAAAATAAGTCCTCTTTGATTTGACTCCCCTCCGGGACAGACTTTAAAATAATAAATATGCAGAGTGCGGTTTCTCTAATTTTATGAATCAGGGTCTTTCCCAACTGTATTTCTCAGAAGGTTGGTGTTATCCAAGAGCTTCAGCCCCAAACAGCTTTTCCGTGGAAGTGCCTTTGCTAAAGTGACTGGTTTCATGAAATGTGGCTTTGAGAAACCAACTGTCCCCTAGAACGTGTGGAAGTGTAGTTTGAGGTCACATACTGTGTAAACAGACCCCCTGAGTTTGTTGGTAGCTACTGACAAACGCTGTCCTTAATTGCCTTTATTCCCCTTGACTCATTCCTTCTCTCTCCAACTCTCCAAGGGCTAGAACCCCAATAACCCACCTCGTACAAATTTTGCAACTTGTTTCAAATGATTTATATTATTGGGAAGGCCAGATGTAGAATATTAGATCATTACATACTACTTTAATTCATTACATTACTTTCAGTACATGTGTGGATAATTTGTAGTCTGTGTGTGAATAATTGCACGTTCATGCAATAAGAAAATAATAACATAGTAAGATTCTTCATTAGAGCTCAAATATTAGACTGTTCATTCAATTATTTATATCAATTAACTTTGTACATATTGTGCTTACCACGTGCCAGAAGTGATTCTAAACACTAGCCACTTGGGGCGCCTGGGTGGCGCAGTCGGTTAAGCGTCGGACTTCAGCCAGGTCACGATCTCGCGGTCCGTGAGTTCGAGCCCCGCGTCGGGCTCTGGGCTGATGGCTCAGAGCCTGGACCCTGTTTCTGATTCTGTGTCTCCCTCTCTCTCTGCCCCTCCCCCGTTCATGCTCTGTCTCTCTCTGTCCCAAAAAAATAAACGTTAAAAAAAAAAAAATTTAAACACTAGCCACGGATTTGCTTGCTAATCCTCACCCCAGCAAAAAAGACAGTGTTAGGATTCTCTCCATTTTACAGATAAAAACTGGAGGCACAGAGACATTAAATCAGCAAATAAGTGGCAAGATTTGTCCCTAGGTGGTCTGCCTAGAGGAGACCACACTCTCCTCTGTGGTTACTCGGCAACTTGTAGGAGAATGTAACTGGGGTTTAAGCTTAAAAGAATATGTCAAAGGAATACACATTAACAGGTGAGTCAGGCTCATTTTGCTTCTTGTTTCATAGTAGTAAGCTGCTCCCACTGTATTTTTTTTTTTCAACGTTTATTTATTTTTGGGACAGAGAGAGACAGAGCATGAACGGGGGAGGGGCAGAGAGAGAGGGAGACACAGAATCGGAAACAGGCTCCAGGCTCTGAGCCATCAGCCCAGAGCCCGACGCGGGGCTCGAACTCACGGACCGCGAGATCGTGACCTGGCTGAAGTCGGACGCTTAACCGACTGCGCCACCCAGGCGCCCCTGCTCCCACTGTATTAATCTTAGATTTTTCAGGATAGACAAAGTCCTTAGACCTAACTTCAAGCCAGGAGAGTATAGTCCACAACATTTTACAGGTGGGCGAAGCACAGCAAAGCAACATTGCCTGGACGAAGTGCCTCCCAGCCAGCAACGCTTACTCTGTGCGCTGCCCGCTAACTCTCAGCATGAGCCGGGATATTGTCATGTCTCATGATCGGTGGAGAAGTATTAAAGCATTACAAGAGAGCTCTGGGTGAGATGTGTTATTAATAGCGACTTGAATTTCTTATTTTCAGAATGTCTTTTTTATGCCAAAAACTCAGTTCTTGAAAAATGACCAAAACAAATGTCTGCATGGTTTTTATGAGAAATTTAGATAGATTGCCACTTCAGGGCTGAGTGAAGTAATCCCAAACTCATGCTCATGTTTAGATCATCTGTAGGGCAGTGTCACGATTCTGGTGTTTCAGTATAATATAGCTTGTGCTAAAACCAAATTAGGCTTTCAGCATGACTGAAAGGAAGTAATGTCTATGTACATGGGGAGGGTTCACATTTTTTCTTTGGTCTTTATTCTATAGTCTTCACAAGACTGGCTAAATTTTCAAATATATAAACCATGAATTCATTAAGGCACTGTGCTGAGAGACAGCCCTTGACACAAGTAGAGCCTGACAAAACAATGGCCCTGTATGTCTAATGCAGCATATATGCATAATATAATATAATTGGGTTATTGTATTAGGTGATATATATCATTATATAGTAAACTGAATATATATATTATATCATATATAATATATATTATTATATGTATAACTATGCTATACTTTTAAAAATATACATAGATATATATAATGCAATAGGGGCAGTATGCTGATAGCTTAACAGAACACCTCCAGAAACAGAGTCATCAGGACCAGAGCATTTCAAAGCAAGAGACAATAAGATGCAGTGAAAAGGGCACCGGCCTGATGTTGTGAATCGAAAGTGCAGCCTTGACGAAGTTCCATGTTTATGACCTTGGGCAAGTTTCTCATCTAGAGACAAGTCTCAGCTTCCTCACTTGTAGGATTAAACAGGTGGGACTGGATGGGCTCTCAGGTCCTTTCTGGTTCCAAGGAGGGATGAGTGTCAGGGCAGTTGGATGGATACAAGAAATACAGAGGTCCTGTCCCTACCTCGTGTGCAATTTTTCTACCATGTGACCTCTGGTTTGGACATACACAGGAAAGTCTACATTTTAATCCAGTGTTTCTAAATTCTCTTAAATTATTGAATGAGAACAGTGTACACAGGGAGGGTTCACATTTTTTCTTTGGTCTTTATTCTACAGAATGCAGCTGCCATTGTGTTATGTCACCAAAGCAAACCTTGTTCTTCCAGCATCATCATCACCTCGTCCTTCTTTAGGGAGATGCTTTGGTTGCCTTCCGAAACACCTACTTTGGCTAAGGCAGGGATCCAGGGTAGTGCGGCAAGGGGGAAGAACCACAGTCTGATTTTGGTTTTGCCTGTATCACCCAAATGACCAGGATGTAGACATCACACCGGCACCCTGTGTGATCTGTCTGAATGACTGTTGGACAAGGGATGAAGGTGGCCCAGAATGTCAGATCAACAACATCATCACTGAGGAGGTAAGTCCAAAGATCGGCCCTGTTTGTAATGTACTGAAAGGTGTCCCTCCAAAGTTCATATGTTAAAGACATAACCCCAAGTACCTCAGAGTATGATTATATTTGGAGATAGAGCCTTTAAATACGTAACTAAATGAGGTCATATGGATGGACCCAAATCTAACACGACTGGTGTCCTTGTGTGAAGGGCAAGTTACGACACACACATAGAGCTAGAGGTGACCACGTGAAGGACACAGAGACAAGGCAACTACAAGCCAAGAAGAGAGGCCTCAGAAGGAACCCATCTTGCTGACACCCTGATCTTGGACATCTGGCCAATAGAAGAACAGTGAGACAGTAAATTTCTGTCCTCTAAGCCACCTGGCCTGCGGTATTTTGTTATGGCATCCCTAGCAAACTCATACAGTACCCAAAGTCATTCTCACCAATTCAAGCACAGTAATCCTTTTCTGTATCTATGTCTATATCACCCATAGCATCTAGTTAATATCTTTAAGAGGTTTCTTATAAAAATATTTTATTTCTAGTCTAATGCCTTTAGGGAGGAAATGCAAAATATTGACATTTAACAGGATTACATTCTAACTGCATTGTGTTTTCAGGAGTCATGTTTCCTTTGAATCTTGGAAAAGTTGATGGAAAAAAATATACATAAATGAACTTGATGTTCCTGTCATTTGTGGAATATCACCTTGTGGATGTATTATTGTTTAAAACATCTGGATAGACTAATTTATTTTCTTTTATGAAGAGTGTGTGGATTTAAAGCAGATCTCTCCAACTTAGCAGCACAGCATGGAGCCTCGAGCATCCAGCCTTTGTCCCACCAGCAGGGAGCACAGCACCTAGTGAGGAAATATAGTTTATTTAGAGGAGATGTAGTTTATTTATTTTTTTTTTTTAATTTTTTTTTCAACGTTTATTTATTTTTGGGACAGAGAGAGACAGAGCATGAACGGGCGAGGGGCAGAGAGAGAGGGAGACACAGAATCGGAAACAGGCTCCAGGCTCTGAGCCATCAGCCCAGAGCCCGACGCGGGGCTCGAACTCACGGAAGGTGAGATCGTGACCTGGTTGAAGTCGGACGCTTAACCGACTGCGCCACCCACGCGCCCCGAGGAGATGTAGTTTAACAAGGGATTCCCCTCATGGCCTGGACAGGTTCCCAAGCGCAACAAAACTGGGGGGCCTAAATGGTTTTGTCAGAAGCAGTTAACTAGAGAAGAGGTGTGAGGGGCAAGCCACTGTTCTATTCCATTCAGTGCTCACCCGGCAACCTTTCTACGAGCTTTAAAATCATTTGAAGTGTTGAGTACAAATTCCATTTCTTTTTAATGTTTATTTATTTTTGAAAGAGAGACAGAGACAGAGCATGAACAAAGGCGGGACAGAGAGAGAGGGAGACACAGAATCTGAAGTAGTCTCCAGGGGGCTCGAACTCACGACCTGTAAGATCATGACCTGAGCTGAAGCCAGAAGCTCAACCAACTGAGCCACCCATGTGCCCCTAAAATTCCATTAAAACTTTTTTTTAAATGTGTATTTATTTGAGAGAGAGAGACAGACAGACAGAACGTGAGTGGGGGAGGGGCAGAGAGAGAGGAAGACACAGAATCCAAAGCAGGCTCTAGTCTCTGAGCTGTCGTGAGGCCTGAACTCACGAACCATGAGATCATGACCCGAGCCGAAGTCCGACGCTTAACTGACTGAGCCACCCTGGCGCCCCTCAAGTTCCATTTTTAATAGGAGTATCATGGCCAGGACTTGAGAGCAAGGACTGGGTCCAATATACTTGTTTGTCTCCTCTCCGCTCAGAAGCATGAGGGGAACTTGCCTACAGCCAGTGCCCATGTGTCTGTTGAATTGAATCTATTATAAAAGTGGAAAATTTCCCATTGTCATAGGTGCCACAGGTAGCTGTGAATGTGTGTACATGTATAGTATGAGTATTCTAGGTATAGTATTTGGAAGTTCCCATAAATAATTTCTTAAGTATAAATTTCCTTCTTAGTGAAAGAAGTATTACCATGATTTTTTTGATCAAGGGAAAAAAAAAAAAGAAGCAAACAAGTCTTTCAGAGCTCAGTAATGTAGTAAAGTGAACTCAGAATTTGGGAATGGTTGCTCTGAGGCCTTTTCTTCAAGAGCCCACCAGGGACCCCTCCTTTCCAGAGCGGCTAAATGATGATGCATTTCCAACTAACTGCATTCAAGCGTCTGGAGAACTAGGACTAAATCATTGCCCTAGAATATAAATGAATGTTCTCTCACCAAAGGACACCATAAACAGATGTTATTCCTCCCCCTTCTTTAACTATAAAACACTTTTGTTGTTGTTTTAAAAAGGATCTGTAGTCATATTTCAAGGGAACTTTCATTGCCTTAGGGGCAAAGGGATTAATATTTATTATGTGGTACTACTTGCCATGAACCTGGCATATGTTATCTCATTTAATTCAGAGTAACCCTTTGAGTAGGAACTAGTAGCTCTCATTTAAAGTTGAGGAAACAAAGGTTCAAGAGGATTGTAAGGCCACTGAGGGAACAGATACGCAGGCCAATTTTCAACCTGGATCCATAATCCTTCATAGGCCTTGCTCCTTTCTTCTCCATTCACTGCTTCCCAAATTCCCTAAAGCTGATTGTTAGACTCTAAGCATAATCCACAAGAATTAAGTTACTTTTCTGTTTGCTTAACACATCGTGAAAAACTGGCTAGAGAGGTTTTCACCAAATTTGGAGGCGATTATGGGATGGTCTGACTTTAAAAATAGACCATGTGGCACTTATGAACGTCACTATAGGGGAAACTGAGGAACTCATGGGTAATGTCTTAGGGCAAGTGGAGAAACGGTTCTTTCAAGGACAAATAAGAGGAACATCCCATAAAAAGGCATTTGATGGTTGTCTAGAGGAGGGCTGCTTAATCAAGCATGATTGAGAAGGATGCTGTGCTAATCTGCTCCGTGGCCATAATAAGCACCACACACGGGGTGGCTTTAACAGCAGAAATTCATTTTCTCACAGTTCTGGAAGCTGGAAGTCCAAATCAAGGTGCTGGAAGGTTGGGTTTCTTCTGAGATCTCCTTCTCTCCTTGGCTTGCAGGTGGCGGCCACCTTCTCTTGTGTCCTCATGTGTGTGCATGTCTGTGTCCTAATCTCTTACACTGACACTAGTCATATTAGATCAGGACCCACCCATATGACCCCGTTTTCCCTTGATTTGTGTCTTTAAAGACCCTTTCTTCAAATACAGTCCCATTTGAGGTACTAGGGGTTAGGATTTCAACAAATGGATTTCAGGTGAGACACACATTAGCCTGGAACAGATGTCTAAAGAATATCTAAGTGCCAAAAAAGGGAGTCAAGACATTCTTCAGAGCACCTGAAAAGACAATGGATGATACACCCAGGGCATGTCAGAGGGAGCCTGCTCTTTTCCAGAAAGAGAAACCAAAGCCCAGTAAGAGAAACATACTATATGCCTCAAATGTCACGGACAAAGAGATTATTAAAAATGCAATTAGGGGGGCGCCTGGATGGCTCAGTCGGTTGAGTGCCCGACTTCAGCTCAGGTCATGATCTCGCGATCTGTGAGTTCGAGCCCCACATTGGGCTCTGTGCTGACAAGCTTGGAGCCTGGAGTCTGCTTGGGATTCTGTGTCTCCCTCTCTCTGGCCCTCCCCCTCTCATGCTCTGTCTCACTCTCTCTCTCTCTCAAAAATAAATAAACATTAAAAAAATGCAATTAGGGGTGCCTGGGTGCTCAGTCAGTGAAGCATCTAACTTCAGCTCAGGTCATGATCTCATAGTTCATGAGTTCAAACCCCGTAAAGGCTCTCCTCTTCAAGGGAAAGTTCCTATTGGAGCCTCAAAGCCTCCATATCTTCAACAAAACTGTATCTGTAGTTCAGACACTATTAAAAATGTACTTTCAGGACTTACATCAGTGATTTCAAGGTGGTGTGATAACAGGCGAGCAACATAGATCCCCTGGATAAGGGCAATTTCCTTCAACTACTTTTTTACTCTCAAATTCCTAACGTTTCCTACAGGTGTCTGTTTCGCCAGGAGTAAACTACAAAGTCAACATTCCAAAGTGCAGGTGTTCATTTCTGATCGATACATTTCAGAAATGAACAAAGGAGGATCCAGAATGAGTAGCAGCATACGTGCCTCAATGCAACTAAAAGTACCAGAGAGATATTTAGATAAACTTCATTACAAATGTGAAAAAAAATTGAGGTTCTATATTCACTCTGTCCAATAGAAATATAATGAGGATCGTATATGCCTAATTTAAAGTTTTCTAGTAGCCACATGGAAAAAAAAGTAAAAAAAAAAAAAAAGAAACAGGTGAACTTAATTTTAGTAACATTTATTTAATCCGAGATATCTAAAATATTACCATTTCAACATGTCATCAACATAAAAGTAATGAGGTATTTTGTTCTCTTACTCTGTACTTTCGAAGTCTTTGAAATCCTGTGTGTGTTTTATACATACCACTTTTCACTGGAAATACTTGATCTTTGTTTAGATTTTATAAAATTTCTGCCACAAAAGTACATTCATATAACCACATTGTTTCAAACTTACTTTAAATCATTTTATTGAATTTATTATGAATTAAACTCATTTAATTATAATAATTTAATCAAGCATGAGTTTATAAATTTAAATTTAAATTCAATAAAGGTAATTTTTAAAAATTTAGTTCCTTAGTCCTACCAGAGACATTTCAAGTGCACATTAGCCACATGTGGCTGGTGGCTACCATATTTTCCAGCACAGTTTTGAACAAAAGGACTACAATTTCATAAATAAATAACTACAATTAAGGAAAAGTATTAGGTTCCCCAGTATTCTTTCGTGTTCCTGTTATGATTTAATGAGGGTTAATAACTTTTCTGACCTAAAGAAGTCATAGTAAGAAGGCAGGGTGATCTAGTAAAATCACACAGGAGGTTGGATGACAGCCCTGTCCTTGTCCCAACTCACTGCAGTGGCCTTGAGCAAATCACCTCACTCCTCATGCCCTGGCTTTCTCCTCTGGCAAAAGAGGGAGTTGGTCTAAAATCTCTTCCAGCTGTGATTTTTTATAACCTTAAATTCGCTGAGGAATTGAAGTTCGCTTGTATGAGAGTAATTCTAATAGGAGAAAAAGATTTTGTTTACGTTAGAGAAAATCTATCTTCCTCTATTTACTCATTACATTCCCAGCACACTGGACAATACTGATGGACTACGCTAAATTTTGTCAAGCTATCAGTGGTTAAGCAACTGAAGGCCAAATCATCCGGAAACTTCACATCCCCTGAGTCAGTCAGAGAGCATGTGAGAGATGTCTTCTTCCAGGGGAAACCAATTGAGTGCTAGACCCTCCCGTGTCCCTTTATGTAACGGCCAGCTCGAGACTTTCTGGGGGCCTGTCCTGCATCAGGCAAGGCTTTCCAAGTTTTGAGATTCATTGCCCATAAAAGATGAACAAGGCTTTTCAATCAGATGCCTTATTAAATGATAGCAGCTTTTATAGTAAAAGGCATTGATTAAATAAGTGACAATTTATTCTTTCTTTGTTTTTATGACCTTGAGTTTTTAATTTGTTAACATTTTAAAAATCCTGTATTTTTCTGACTAAAATAGAAACATTGTATGGATTTATTTAAAATTTTTGAGGCAGGCAGGATGATACAAGAAACAATAAAATCTTCCATAATCTTCCTACTACACAGAAATAAACATTTTCAGGTATTTCTCTTTGCCCTTTTTTTCTACATCTGCTTTTGTTTTTACATTCACTTCTTACAAAACTGGGGTCAATTGTATATAGGTGATGTGATGGTTTTTTGATGTGTCAGCTTGGCTAAGCTACGGTCTCCACTGAGCCAATCAAGTGCTAAGAAGTGCTCTAAGTGGAGATGAAGGTCTCTAATTAATCTTAAGGACAGGAGATCACTCTGGATTATCTGTGTGGCCTGATTCCATCAGTTGAAAGGCCTTACAAGTAGGCTTTCAATTTTTTTTAATGTTTTTTCATTTTTGAGAGACGGAGCACGAGCAGGGGAGGGGCAGAGAGGGGAGACACAGAATCCGAAGCAGGCTCCAGGCTCTGAGCTGTCAGCATAGAGCCTGATGCAGGCTCCAACTCACGAACCATGAGGTCGTGACCTGAGCCAAAGTCAGACACTTAACTGACTGAGCCACCAGTCGCCCTACAAGTAGGCTTTCAAAAGAGAGAGAGAGACTGGAGGGAGACCCTGCCTGTGAACACCAGCATCAGTCCATGGGCTACAGTGTGCCTGTAATTACCCCTTCCTGACAGCCTACTCTATGGATTTCAGACTCAGAATCATGTCAGCCAATTCCTTGCAAAAAACCTCTTCATATATGTACCTGCTACTGGTTCTGCTTGTCTGGTCCAATCCTGGTTGAAACAATATATATAGTCCACTCACTGAGCGTTATATCTGGAGCGCTTTCTCCCACCACTAAATTTCCTTCAAGACTATCTTACTATCTTCGTAACAGTTCGCTATAAGGATAAAGCCATATCCTTATTATTTGACATTTAAGTGACTTGTAAATTTTCTCCATTATAAATAACACCGAACTGCAAATACCTGTACACAAATCTTTGTGTACATTAGAGATTCTTAGAAGGAAGATCCTGGGACTTTTTGAGGATAAATCGCTTTTTCGAAAGGCTGCATCAATTTACATTCTCAGTTAACAGCCATATAGGATCTATCTCATAGTACTCTCAATAACATGGAGTATTATTATAATTCTTCAAACACGCTTATTGTTTTAGGCAAAAAAGGTATCTCATATTGTTATGTACTATGTGTGTGTATGCATGTACGTATATATCTATGAAATGTGTATACATACATACATGCGTACGTATAAAAATGACAGTACCAGCTGTCCTTTAAAACATTGGGGGCGAAAATTTCCATAGTGGGCGATCAGTCAGGGTTCTATCACAGAAACGGAACCAATAGGAAGGACTGACTGATTGATGACAAGGAATTCGACTATCTATGATTGTGGAGGCTGGCCAGGCAAGTGCCCCAACCACAGGACAGCCATCGGGGAGGGCAGGCGGGATCTCTCAAGTCTGAGCTGAAGCCGCACTTCTCTCCACAAGTGGAATTTCTTCTTCAGGGGGAGCCACAGCTCCACTCTTAAGCCCTTGCCTCTGATTGAATCATGCCCACCTAGATTACTGAAGGTAAACTCCTTTACTTAAACGTGAATTGATTAGAGACATTAATGACATCTGTGAAATAGTCACAGCAGCACCAAGATTAGTGCTGGATTGAGTTATTGATTGAATAACAGCCTAGCCAAGTTGAGGCAAATGAGTAACAGTGGGTTATGTGAAAAAGTTTCCTGCTCCCCACACAGCGTGTTACCTTCTCCACGGTAATTTTCAGTTACCATAACATTTTATTCTTCCAAATCCCAACTACCAAAAAGTACTTACCTCAGCAGGTAAATATGAAAACCTTGTAGATGCAGAGCACCAGGCTGGCAGCAATATTGTACTTGCAACCTTCCCTCCACCAAAATGTGAGGAGCACCTACTTTGTGAAAATCACCATGCTGGCAGGCTTTGTGGGCGCCACCAGAATGAATCAGCCATAAAGGACAGGTACAGTTATGATGCAAGAGGAAACAAAGTGAGAAGCACTTTTAGTGAAACAGCAAGTGTATGGGCTATTCTAAAAGAAAGGTGGGTATTTTGGATGGTGGGATAAGGTCAGTCTTCATGAAAAAGGGGGAATTTCACAAATAAATGCATAAGGTATTGAGAGCTGGGCATTTCCGATGAAGGAGGAAATACTAGTGATAACCACAGAGCTAGAAACTTATTAAAAAAAAACAGGAATACATGGTATTGGAAGAGAAACAGCGAGGAAAAGTTAGAAAAGGTATGTGGGGGGGCCAGATGTCAGAGTTTTAGATAGTGCTAGGCTAAAGGATGTGGGCTTCATTCCATACCCACAGGCTGGGGGAGGGGGCAGGTCTGTAGCCTGAGTTCTATAGTATGGGCCTCATGCTTAAGTCTGTAGTGATGGCCCTTGGACCTGGGTCCACAGGGGCCAGGCAGGTGCAGGGGACCAATGGGGTGAGCCTGGCACCTAAATCCTCGAGAGCCAATCTGATGTTAGGACCTGCTCAGAACCTGGTATTACAGGCACCAGTCTGAGGCTGGTTTCGCACAAGGGCAGGCCTGGAGCCTGGGGTGTGACGAGAGTCTGCTTATAACCTGGATCTCAGGGTGGTCTGGTACTGGGGTGTGTCAGGGGCCTGTGGCTGGAGTAAGTCAAAAGTGTGGATCCTTAGTAGTTGGTCTGGAACTAGGCCCAGCCAGGAGCCTGGGTTTGCAGGTTCCTGCCCGGCAGTTTAGAATTTCTGAGGTCTCCATGGCATAACCAAAGTATAAGAGTTCCAGTAGAATATGGAGGGAATCTTGTCTGTTGGCTTTCCTTAGAAGAGAACTTTATTGCAGTCCAGGTGCTTTTGTGGACAAGATCATCCAAGGGAGGTTATACTCTCTAGAACTATGGCTCTCCACCTGACAGGGCCTACATGGGGCCTGATTCAGTTGGTGCATGCATCAGATACTCCACTAGAAGAAAAACTCCTCCCTTAGTATCAGCCTAGTCCTGAGGTAGAAGCCTGTTCCAAAATAGAATGCCATAATAGGTTTCCTGGGTCCAGCTTATGGAAGGGCCCTACCTTGAAACAGCTTTGGAAACTCATTACCACTGATGTGGAATCACAGGAGTGTGGCTTGAGGTCTGGGAGTATTTAGTCTGGGGCTTTTTACACATACCTGTCTGGGAAAAAGAACAAAGTAGACTTGTACTTGGACACTCTGGGGTACTTTGAGTTCATATTCTTATTCTTTGTATCGTTAAGATTTTGGGTATATCTTTTTATGTTTTGGGGATATGTTTTCCTGAATGCTTGCCTTCTAGGACTGAAGAGCAGTTTTTCTTTAAGCATGCTAGAAATTCATTGTTCACAGATGAAATAAGCTGTAGACTAGACACAAAAGTACAGTAGCAGAGTCGATATAAAAGATTAAGAACTTCAGAACTCAGAGACATAGGTAAAACCTGATTAATTAAATATGCCAGCAATATGTAAGTGCCTAGTTTTTGGAGCATAATAGCTTCTTAGAGGAATGGAAGGTATATCTTACATTGTAAACTATTGTGATCTTTTTGAAACCAGTAGAAGCATATAGTTGCTTTTGCCCTAAAATAGGGTATCCCAGGCTCAACACAATTGACCTTGGGGACCAGATAGTTCTTTGTCATGGGGACTGTCCCGTGCACTGTAGGATATTTAGCAACTCTGTAGCCTTTACCCACTAGATGCCAGCAGCATGCCCATACCTGTCATGGAAACAAAAAATGCCTCCAGACATAGTCTAATATCTTTTGAGGGGCAAAGTCACCTCTGATCTAGACTATGTCCTTTCAAACTGTGGTCACCTGTTTGGGTTACTTAGCAGTGTCCACACTGAGGAAACTGGGGTAGCTCATCAGGTATATGCTGTGTGCTATTTTCTAAATTTCATTTGGCTAAAAAATTAATATCAAGACTTCCAGCTGTCTGTGAGACTATGGGCAGACTTTGGGCTATGCAAACAGTCAGATCTTGTGTGCAACACAGAGTACACAAGCAAATGTACATCCTTCTTCTTTCCATACACCCAACAGAGAATTGACAATTTCATCCGACTTTCACAGGGTTTCGAGACCCAAACAAAATCTAGAATCTCTGCTTTGGTGAATCAAACAAGCTAGGAGAGTCTCAGAAGAAAAAGAGAAAGCCAGGACTAGCAAAGGTGGAGTGTCAAGTTCATAATGACATTTTACTTTAAATAATTGACTCTGTATATTTTAAAGATTATTTTGACAGTTGGTGGACATGCAGAAAGAATTGATGGCTAAATAGCACCTCGTGTGTAAGTTCTTTTCATCTTTGCATAGAATCCTACTCTCCTTTTTAGAAGTGGCATATAATAATACAATTTAATCACATAATACAATTTTTGTGTAAGACATCATTCTGGTATTGAAGGGTATTATAAAGGTATCTATTTATATCTATCACACAGCTTTTCTTTTTTTTTCTGATAAAATAGTTATAAGCTTATTTGTCTGTTCTCCTCTTCATCCTCACCTTCCCCTGCTCTTCTGTGTCTTGCAGAGAGATACATTTCTTAGGCTCCCTCGTCAACTGGTTTCCAGGTAGACTTGGCTAATGGAAGGCATTGAAGACCTGGTCAAGGGGAGAAGAACTGGATGTAACTGGGTGGGAATTCTGGCTGCTGCTGTATCACCCTATTGCTACAGATCCTGGAAGACAGTTACACTCCCTGTGATGCCGGCCATGCATTTGACCAGATTGCTCTGAATTGTGGCAGTACACTTTCTCCCACCTTCTGTCATTATCTCTCCAGCCTTAAGTGCACGACGGGCTTTCTGCTATTGCTTATCCCTGGCTTGCCTCGTAAACCTATTTGTTTGGTTAACTCTTTTGTCACCTACCTAATAAATCCCCTCTATTAAACTCCCTCTATTGGAAATGCTGGAGTGGTTTGGTTTTCCTTAGCAAATACTGAATTATACAATAGGATAAAATAAGTATGTAAATTATTTGAATAAGGGGCACCTGGGCGGCTCAGTTGGTTGAACGTTTGACTTCAGCTCAGGTCATGATCCTGTGGTTTGTGAATTTGAGCCCCACATCAGGCTCACTGCTGTCAGCCTGTCAGTGCAGAGCCGGCTTTGGATCCTCTGTCCCCCTCTCTCTGCCCCTCTGCTGCTTGCACACTCTCAAAATTAAATAAATATTTTAAAAAAGTATTTGAATAAAAGGCAGACTAAAGGAGACATAGTGAGAGACAACGTGCCTTAGGTTTTTAAGAACAGGAGTGAGTATATCTAGATGTGGTGAGAAGCTCCTTGGAAAGGCTCCCTGAAAGAGCTGGTCTTTGAGCTGGTCCTGAAAGGGTAGCAAGAATATTGGTGTAGAAGTGGAGAGGGTGACGAGTGCAAGACAAAAAGCCCAACTCCATGCTGAGGGAACAAAATAAGAGAAGGTACCCAAACAGACACCTAAAACCATTTTGTGGGAGGAGATTCAGGAATACTATAGGTTGACTAGAGTAAAAAAAAAAAAAAAAAAAAACCAAAAAAAACCAAAACAAACATGAAATGGGACCATGCTGAGGAGGGTCTAAATACCAGGGTAAAAAGAATGCACTTTCTTAGTTCAATAAGCCCTGGATGTTGGATAAAAAATGAAATCTTTGGGGCATCTGGGTGGCTCATTCAGGTAAGCATCAACTTCGGCTCACGTCATAATCTCACAGTTCCTGAGTTCGAGTCCCGCATCAGGCTCTGTGCTGACAGCTCAGAGCCTGGAGCCTGCCTCAGATTCTGTGTCTCCCCTCTCTCTCTGTGCCTCCCCTGCTCATGCTCCGTCTTTCTCTCTCAAAAATAGATAAACATTAAAAATTTTTTTAAAAGGTGAAATCTTTAAAATTATGTCAATATTTCTTAGTCAACATTTGTTTTCTCATTCTTTCAATGACTATTTGTTGAGTGTCCAGGTTCTGGAGCATGCAGTGAGAAAAAGAAAACAGCTTTAAAAAATCCCTTACAGAACCTGTATTCTAGTGAATTTGTTTCATATTTATGAATAATTTTGATCACCCATAGTTTTGATTTAAACATAGGTTAGAAATGGTATTAGGAGATATTGGATGGATGCTGGCTGGGTGAAAGCCAGGCAGAGTAGGAGCATTTACCATAGAGGCATCCCTCTTTCTGGGACCCACTCAGAAGTAATTACTAGCCCAAACTAGACCACTTTATTTTAAATTACAGATGTTGCCTCCTGAAATATTCAAGGCCTCTTGCAAAAGAAAGGTTCTGACAGGAGTCAGATCAAAGACAAGACTGAAATAAATCAAAAAGTTTTTCAATCAAAATAAATGCTGCTTTCTTTAATCAAAAATGTTGGCTGCAATTTTTGTCAAGATAGCAAGTTCCTCTTCTTTTAGGAGGGCAGTTAATAACAGTGCCAACTTCAGCCGAAGCTGAAAAGGAGGCAAGTTTTATTCTTAACACCCAACTTCCAATTGTTGGGGATTTGCTTGCAGGTGGTATTTATTTCCTTACCGTCTCTCCTCTATTCAGTGTCCCCACACTCGTTTATGTCAGAGAAAAATCAAGCCTTTCTAACCGTATTGGGATGGAATTTTATGCACCTAGACTAAGCCAGGATCATCCCTCACTGAGACTTCTCAGTGGTCTTCTCACTGATATTCCATATCTAAATAACTTCATCCCCCTTATCTGTATTTTCCCTTGCTCTGTGATATATATATATATGAGATCTATAAATCTCATATATATATATATATCTAATATATATCTCATATCTAATATATATACTCTATAATATGTATTTATATATTAATGTATACACACATATGTATGTATATATTTAAACCCTTAGATCCTTTCTATGGCTTCCCACATCACCTTCCTATGTATCTGGCATCATCCTGCACGCCACCCGCCCCCCCCCCCCCCCCTCTCTCTTTCTCAACACTTTCCCCTGATTAATTTGAACTTCAGTCCTCACTTAGGGCTCTTTACTCAGGGGAGTCCTTGAGAATATTTGCTAGTTTAGGTCTCCTAGCCCATTGCACTGTCTCCTAGGCCCTGTATGTCTCCATCATGACATATAACATGCTAATAGTTAATTAGTTATTGTATGTCCTCTCCCATTGAACCTTAAGGTCTGTGACAGCTGTGATTGTGTTTGATTCAAATCTATATTTTAAATGCCTAGTCAAGTGGATGATACATGGTAATTTCCCAGTAAAAGTAGATTTACTTGATAATTACTACTTATTAATGAAAGGAATGAATTTTGTCTTTGGAATGGGGCTTGTGGGCTCCTTCCCCATATCTTGTATATTTCAGGTATTAGGCTAGGTTATAAAATAAGTTCAGGGAATAAAGATGAGAGCCTCAAACCACTAGCTGAGAATTCTGTGTCTCTCAGAATGTTTCCAAGCTGATTTAGGATTCCAAATTTTCAGAAGAGATTATACAAATAATGTACAGTATTTTGAAAAATGAATATGTTTCATACTCCAAACAGATTTCTTTTGGACCAAACACTAATGAATTTTTCTATAATTTTTTCTTTAAATGGCTGCATGGGAGCCAAATAAAAGATATTGTTTGACTAGCAAGCTAGCAATGTCAGCAGGTGCTCGTTAGCAAGACATTTCTGCTGTGTTATCATAATCTAAATTAGTGCAGGTATGCTATAAAGGGTTTCTGTGTCTGAGAATTTCTCCCACCTCCCCTAAAGTATCTGGAAGTTACCATCATAGGCAACATAACAACAGTGGGTATTGCCCTTTATAACTCAGCATTCTTATGGCCTGCTGTCTCTAAGGATGCCTAAATTTTAGTTTACCTCACAAAAAAGCAGATCAGATGTTTTAGTAAATCAAGACTAAAATAGGTAATAATAAGGCTCTTTCTTTGAATCACATGGCATCCAGGTACTGGAATCAGAAGAAAATATTCCAGGATAGGAGCCACTTCTATAACATGTAAACTGGATCTATACAATGTAAACTGTTAATAATATCTTTCCTCAGGGATAGGGCTGGCCAATTAGTTGTGGCACTCAAAATTGTTTAAGAATCTCCTTCCTTCACATATCCTAAGATGCTATCCTGTCACAGAAGGACTTTATACTCTGCAAGGCACTCACAAGTGAAGACATTATTCTGCGTTGTGAAATCTTGCACAGAGGAAATTTACAGGTTGAATGTGGTCAGAGGTAGAGTTTGGGATTAAAACCCCAGGAATTTCTTTGGTTTTGGTGCCAGGCAGCGCTCTTCCCTTCCCTCTGAGGCAATCGGCTTTAGGAAAACCTAACAAGAAGGCCAGTGTGGCATCTCACTGTGGCTTTTAGAAGGATCTTCTTAAGTGGCATTTACAAAAGTGACATTCATGTAAAGGTTACATCCTCAAGTGAATAGATCTGCATTCAGTGATTTAACAGTGAATGGAAGCTTTGGACTTTGGTCAAAGCTTTGGACTTTGCTCAAAGCAGAGTTTGAGCTGATTAGAACACTCTCCCAGCTGATCAAAATCAAACTGTGTTATTTGTGATTTTCTACTATTTTCACAGAGGAACGTTCACACTAAAAATATTCTAGAGGTTGAATTTATTGTTTTAATTATGTTTTTAGTTTTATTTTTTTATTGTTTTATTTATTGTTGTTTTAATTATTGTTTTAATTTTTGTTTTAATTATTGTTTTAATTATGGGTCCACTGTCCCCACTGAGGCTTTTTGGAATTCACATCAAAGGAATATAAAAATGGCACATTGCAAATGTTTTGACTGAGAAGTGGATAGTTTTAAATTGTAATGTAGTAAGTTTACTCTTTTGTTCGCTCTTATTTCCTAAATGACTCAAATGTTCAACCAAAAATATTGAGGCATACTTAAATTCAGACCAAAAATTGATCTTTCACCCTCTGTCCCTGCTTCTAATACATTTTTAATACAAGGCTTCCCCCCCCCGTACCTTTACATATTTAAGTTACTTTATTATAATTTTAGTGCCCAGAGAATATAAAGGTATAATTAAATCAACCCTAAGAATGGGATTCGATCACATCACAGAAATATTAACATCAGAATGAAAGCAACAAAGCCTCTAAAACTAATTGTATTAGTTTTTCATTTTTCGACATGATTTAAGATGCGTGTTTTAGAGAACGAGGTAGTCCATAACATAGCGTCTGGCAAGCTTAAAAATGTAACTACTGTGATACAAATATAACAACCATTATTGAATCTCACAATTTCTTTTATAATATTGGTTTATAATATAATATTGGTTAAAACATGAGCTTCAAAGTTGCATATTTAATATACTAAATGTAGCTGGGTATTTCTTTAGGGTACATATACTAACATTTTTAATGTGTTCAGCTTTGAGATCTGACTTCAAAATTGAAGGGGAGCAAAAAGATACTCTAATTTGAATATTGCCAGACCTAAAATTTTGTTTTAAAAATTCTCTATGCAATTTCATGAACTTCTCAAGCCTGGAGAAGCACTTTATGGATTCATTGAGCATCAGCACAAACTAAAGAGTAATGAGCTCATTTTCATAGAATGAAGTTTATTATAATTCCAGCTGTTGAAAACTTGCACAGCTGGATACTGGCTGCAACACAGAGCTCTCATCTGCTAGTGAAAAAAAGTTCCAATTTAAACTTGTAACAAAGGGCTCTTTCTATAACTTTGAGGAAACTGTTTTTCACCGAAATCCATGCGTGTGACTTAATATAAAACTAAAACATGACCAGCCCTTTCAAAAATGCATGTGTACCCATTTATTTTAAGAAAATTAAGGTTAAAAACAGCTTGACAACACAGCTTATTCTGGTTAAATAGAGGGCACTCCAAAAGGAAATAATATTTCGGGCCAAATCCTAGATATGGCAAATTGGAGTAAATCATCCCAGATTCTGCACAAGGCAGTGGGAGGGGGGTTTGGGAGGCTGCCGTTACAAGGATCAGAAGATATATGAGGTTCAGGAAATTTGAGGCAGAGAAAAGTGGGTGCTATGGCTACTATAAGAGGCAGATTCATTCATTCATTCATTCATTCATTCATTCATTCAACAGTGTGAGGCATAGCCTTACAGTCAGGTAGAGATGACAACCAGCAGGTAGCTCTCCTTGATTCATTTACCTGGTGGTCATTGAGTATCCGTTAGCATAAGTAATGTCTCACGTGTTGCTTTCACACTGCTTTCTGTGTTTTTATCATAGCCTTATCCACTCTTGAGGTCATCCTTGATTCCTCTTTTTCTTCCACACTCCGTATCCAGCACATCATCAAATCCTGTCAATTAGCTCTTCCTATAACTCCCACCACTATACCCTTGTCCAAGCTACCAGTTCCAATGTGCCATCTGCAATACGGCAGTCACCCTGTCTCCCTATCCACCTTGCCTGTAGCTAATTGTCTACATAGCAGGACAGTGATGCTTCTAAAAACTTAAGGACAAACATCTCAATCCATTGCTCCAAACCCTCCATGGCTTCCTCAAACACATAGAAGTAAAATTCAAAATTCTTACGGAGGTTTCTATGGTCCTGCATACTTCAGCCCTGGCCATTCAATCTCCCTGTCCCTAGGTCCTGCCAAGCTCCCTTTCATCCTCAATGACCCAGTCACACTGGATTCCTGAATGTTCTTCCAATACATCAGGCACGTTTCTACCCCAAGGCTATTCCTTCTGCCTGGGATGTTCTTTCTCCATATCCCCTACTTCTCATGGCCCTTCTCCCTGTTATCTCTTAAGCTCTTGACTTAGCTGATGTCCTTTTGTGATACCTTCTTCTTCTCTTTGTTGCCTCTTTGCCATCCGACCCATCCTCTGCCTACTGCCACCAGAGTGACCTGTCTACAGCACAAATCTGACCAGGCCCCTTCCCTGCTAAGTCTTTCAGTGGCTACCACTGCCTATGTGAGGAATTATACTCTCCAGACTTAAGAACTCTTCCTTTGGCCTGCTCTGCTCCCATTTCTCATCTTCTACTTCATAATCCAGCCACACCAGCCCATTCCTTCCCCTTACCTACCACACACTTCTACCCCTTTGCCTTGTTTTACAAGTATATCCCACCTGCCATGCTTTCACTTTCTCCCAGGGAAGTTCTACACCAGTAATTCACAGTAAGAATATGAATGTGGACGGTATTTATGGAAGAAGAAAGGCAAGCCCAGGTGTCAAAGGAGAAGACCTTGGATAAGTAAGAGGGAAAAAGGGGGAGCCTTCCAGACAGGGCGACCCTTGACAGGTCAGAAAAGTTGCAGGACAGCTCCTACAGGCATCGCTCCCAGAGATTTGCTGAGGCAACTGGAGAATGTAAGATGGAGACAGATGTGAAAATCAGAACAGGGAAGCAGCATGGCTGAGGTCCAATTATGGAAGCCAGGCAGAGACAAGGGACAGGGCTTGTACTGAAAAGCGCTCTTCAGAATTATAGGAATTAAAATGTATACATGAAGTCTCTAGCACAGTATTGGGCATATAAGTTTCCTTCAACTTGTGAAAGTTGTAATTAGCAATGAAGATTGTTAAGTCTGTGATCAAGGTAACAATGAAAGGAGAGTTTTCCTGCTGGAGCAGGTAGGAAGTATCTGTCTCAAGATAACCACTTCCAAACCCAAATCCAAGGCATGTTTATGGATTTGATGAAATTACTTCTGAAATCTATGCACTTAATATATATATATATATGGTTCTAGTTTTAATCAAACTAATACACTTTTAGGATAGTCTTACAGATTTTCTTCTTTCTGTAATAGTTTTAGGTTTGCAAACATATCATGCAAATGATGATATTAAATATGATTTATAATTTGCTTGAAATGACACAGTGAGTGAGTTTAACTATGCCATGTGCCCTTTTGCTACAGTCCAAAATAGATTAATCCAGCCTTGTATCTTGTGACAGAAGACTAAAGATGTATATTTAACTCCAAACTACTGCAGTGTAAATGTCTTTAAGATTTAAATGTATGAAGTGGTAATATTCCTTCGGCGATAAAAACTTAAGCATAAACAACTCAAGTCATGGCAAATGGTATGTTTTAATGTATTGAAGGACATTTTCTGTGAACCATGTAGCATACAGGAAGTATAATACAAGTGCTGGCCATGTGTCTGGAATGTCTACAATAGAGTCCCACTATAGCCTTCAGACTTTAGAGACTTGTAAATCCCCAGTATGTGACTTTCATTTTTTTAAAGAAGCTGACTTTACACATCCCTTGAGTACTATGATTTCGGCATTACAAAGACTGACCTACCAAGTGAAATTAAAATCTTTTAAAATGTTTGGTGGGGTGGGCGAGCGGTTCTGGAGAGTTGCAAAAATAAAACTTGTCCTGCTGCATTCCTGGGACTTTGGAATTCAATTAAGATTTTTTGCCAAGCCACAAAGATGACAGATCAAAGCACAGTGATAGCTCAAGTCCGTAGATAAAGGTGTTTGAGGGGACAAGGAAAATCTAAAGAAATAAGACAGGTTGACATTATTTTGAGCTTTTTGTTTGAAGTATATAGGCTTTATTTAATTCCTCCTAACCTGTCTTCTGTGTGTTGGACAGTCGGTCATTCATACGACATCCTTCTCTTGCTGACTCAACCTTAATGGAAGCTGTGTGCAGCAGGACTGGCTACATAATTTTCAGGGTCCAGTATAATAAAACAGTGCAGGTCTCCTTGTTCATAAGTAAGGAATTTCAGCAGGGTGACAGCGGAGCATGACACGGAGCGTAGCGTCGCTCTAAGTATAGGGTTTTGTGAAGCACACAGGTTGCATGCCCAGGAAGCTGGCTCTGATCTTTAGTCAAACAGCAGTAAGAGAGGACCCCGCCTCACCGGTTCACACACGAACTGCCAGAGAATATTCAGTAGTTTAATTAAGCTATACAGTAGCCCTTAACACCACTTTCTGAATTCCTTAAACTGCATTCTAATTTCTTCCAGCCAATCGGCACTGTTTCTTTCTAATTACAAGAATTAATTAAATCCTTTTTTTATATAATATAATTTATTGTCAGATTGGTTTCCATGCAACACCCAGGGCTCATCCCAACAAGTGCCCTCCTCAGTGCCCATCATCCACTTTCCCCTCTCCCCCACCCCCCACCAACCCTCAGTTTGTTCTCAGTATCCAAGGGTCTCTCTTATGGTTTGCCTCCCTCCCTCTCTGTAACTAAGAATTAATTAAATCCTATTTTGGGGACAGATGTACTATTTTGCTCTTTATTACTTCTGTGCAAGGGAGGACTGCCATAAATGTTTTGTATTTATGGAGAGCTGTTCTAGATGCTGTGACAAAGCAGTGAACAAAGTAAAGCCTTTGCTCTTATTAGCACATATTCTAATGGGGATGTTTCCTACTTCAGCAAAGACCTCTGAAATTTTTCTTTTGAACAGTCTGTAACTAGAAGGGCTTTTTCTTGAAATAATTGTGCTTTTAGTTTTGATGAGCTTAATTTTGGTTAGAGGAAAATAAACATTTTTTGGAGTAAAAAAAGCGATGATTTGAGACAGTATGGCTTAGTAAATGCCCTTTAATTAATTTATATCATTGAATATGTTTTATTATAAGAAAAGCAGGAAATTGTTGATCAGAAAAATGCATGAGGACCTTGGAAACTCATTACCATTTCCATTTAATTGGTGACTTCTTTCTTATATCATCCGCTGGGGGTCTTCTTTTTGTGATTTATGTCCAAGTGTTGGGTAAGTTTTCCTATTTTTCATTATATCCATCTTCCAGAGTGACCATATACAAAGAAACAAAAATCAGACAACAAAGGAATAAATGTCTAAAAGTTTTTTTTATGACAATATCAAATTTTTCTTCTCTTTTCTCTTCATTATTTCTTCCTTTTTATAAAATTTGCCTCACTGTTTCATTTGCTATCTGATTTGGGAATAGGCCCACCCATAATTTCACATTTAAGATGCTCGATATGTACATAATTCTCATAATTCTCGTGAATCACAACGACTTTTTAAGTATTTTATTAGAGAGAGAGAGGCTCTTTTGAGGTCAAGTGGATTTCTTTTCCTCTGTTTGCGGCACTCCTATTGAGTTCAGTCAACAGAAAAGTACTGAACCAATCAAACTAATCATTTTTATTTCAGATGCACTGGAACTTCACTGTCTTAGAAGTATGGTATCTTTTTTGTCATTATCAAACTGTATATTCTGTTTTGATAAAAAGATGAATGAGTGTTACTGAATATCAAGAACTGACAGAGATGTTAGTTTTATTTTTGACTCCTAAAAGTGGTTGGAAGATTTTAGGTCTGTAAAAGCAAAGAAATACCTATCTGGCTATACGCTCACTTCAGTAAACAATTTGTTCTTGGAATTTGCAGCATTTCTGATCAGGAGATGTCAGAAACAACCTCAATTTCTATAGCATTTGACTTCAAAATTGACCATGTGGCTTATGGCCATCTTGTTTCCTGCAAGGATAGCCCAGGAATTCATTTTTAATAAAGAACCTATTTAACTTTCCATTAAAGAACTACAAATAGTCCCCCAAAAGCATGCTGACCACAGTCTGAAAATATGAAATGTTCTTTGGACGGTTTTGGGTGTGGATGAGAGACACATTTTCATATTATTCAGTATGTCATCATCAAGTAATGTTTACAAAACCCAACACCCTGGGGATGTGTGCAAGGTTTAGCAAGCAGATATTAGCAGTCAAGGAAAAATTATGACTGCTGCCTGAAAATATTCCTTCTGCTTCTCAGTTACATACAAAATTGTCAAGATATCTTCTTTTTTGTTCAGTGTAATTTGCCTGGTTTATAGGATAGTTAATCCAAAGACAAATTTGAAAATTGCTGACAGAAATCCTTTATAACTGACCATGCAAGAATCTTGTGTCCATTTTTATGAGTGAGTTTTGTTCTACTGAGAAGAATCTAGCTGTGGGCACTCTAAGAATACTATTTAAAATGATTCCTTATATTTGATTTAACATAATATTGTTGTGTTCCTTTCATCCAGATTCTCCATTCTACCTCTCCACTTCTCTGCATATGAAGTTATTGAAAATGCTGATTGAATCACATAGCAACTCCGAAAATATATTAACTTCAAATTCTTAGAACTGACAAATCCTTTAAGTTGAAATAGATGAAATAAAGTGAATCTTTTGTCTTGATGTTTGATATTTAGAGAGCAAATCCTCCCCCTCTACAAAAAGTATAAAGGTTTTCAAGGCTGGTTGAGGTGGTCTTTCCAGAAAGACTATAGAGCTATTGGACCAGTTTTAAGTGGGCAAACAAAAATTTAAAAATAACTAGTGATAGTGATGTCTTAACAGAAGATCAGACTCATACAGAAATACTTATATAAGACTCCTATAAAAATAAATGGAAAAGTGCCAATGGGCACTTTTACTTCTGAAAGAGTTTTGTTGTAAAGAGTAATGTTGATTGGATCTTCATAATTGATTTTCTTGGATTCTTACTAAAAAAGAAAAATTTAAGGATAACATAACTTAGCAACAGATCTAAGGTTTTAAATGAGGATCATTCCATTCTGAAAAATCACCATTGCTCTCAGTAACAAAATTTGTTTTGATGGAACGATTATTTAGCATGTGGATGGTAATGACGTCTTTTTTCCTCTATATGTTTACCTTAAGAAATTGTGAATCTTTGGCTCTTTTAACAGAAAAGGAAGTTAGAGAAGAGAGAAACTAAACTCAAAGTAGTTGGATATAACAATAGAACAGGATAGAAAATCTAGAAACATATTTGACAGCATGTAGTAATTAAGTGTTTCATATGAGACTAAATTAGTTATTGTTGTTAAATCTCTTACGGTGCCTCATTTACAAGTTAAACTTTATCATGGGTATGCATGTATAGGAAACAACATAGTATCTATGTTGTTTGGTACTACTCATGCTTGCTCAACGAAAATCTTTTCTGATGTTATTGAACTATCTGCTAAGACTTCTGTTTTTCCTGGTATCATTACTAGGTGTATGTGCTTGGTGGCACAGTTGAGAATGTGGGAAGGGAATGTGCTTTTAATAAAAAAAAAAAAAAGTCTGCTGAACCAGAAAAGGAAGTATGAGGTTTGTAGAATTGAATTCCTTCTGAAGTAAACCTTGAAGTGTTTATATCAGTTTACCATTGGTACAACTTCATTTAAGCCTAACAAACTCTCAAGAGTAAATGTTTCTTTGATGTTGTGAGCCTCATAACATCTGTTCTGATGCATTCAGAGCAATGAATCTGAATGAATGCAGAAAAGGTAAATCCCAAGTACTCATTAAATGCACTATTTATAAGTAAATGATTAGTGGTTAGAGAAAATGTTTTGCCTTTCAGGTGCTTGGAGTAAAAAAAAATTCTGTGAATGTAGGTTATTGCATTTTGCGGGGGAAGGAGTTCATGGAATCCAAAACATTTTCAGATCACAGAAAGTTAATTCGATCCAAAATAACTGGGTTTCAAAGGTGAAGTGATTCCGGTGCAAGCGTAAACATTCCAGGGAATGTGGTCATGTGCCTGTCAATGCCCAAACTCTGACATTAACTTCCTCTCGATACCAAGGGGATAGTAGATTTTTCAATAATGAAAAGTTTACTTACCTATGGCTTGCCGAGAGGACTCTGTATTTCTGACTTGTTCAAAGCCATAGTTATCTGAGACTTGGCAACCCCGGGGTCAGCACAGCTGGCCTACGACCAGAAGTCTCAACTGTTTGGTGAGCTGGTGGCAGGGCTAAGGCTACAACTCCCTGTCCATTCAATAAAACACCTAGGCGCAAACTCTTTTGCTCTGGTTTGTGAATAGGAGGTGCGATTCAGGCTCTTAAAAGCCATGCAGGCCTGCTTCATGAGCAATGGTCTTGTTCCTTATCCCTATTCATTTATGTCCATCTGCTAGTGAGAGGGATGAAGAAAAAATGGGACTGGGTTAGCCACCAGATATTTTTAGTAAACTGAATGCAGAAAGCTTTCCTTTCATCATAAAATAGGAAATGGGGGGCAGAATTGGAGGAGAACTATGATTGGGTGTGAATTAGGACATGGATCCTATACATGTGGTCATGAGATCAGCATGGGTCCCAGATAGCCAGGTTCAGAAGTCACTGGGGTGAAAGCAGAAGTCTGTAAACTCTCGTTTCTTCGATTCTGGCCTGTTTGTCTTTCCCTTTGCTATGATTAGAAGGGCTTTATTAATGTGCTCAAACTTACTTTTTCCTTTGCCTGACATGCAGGTGGAAATCCAATTAATAAAAATTAGTTTGATGGCGGGGGGGACTGTTTTCATGCCTAAAAATGGAAAATAAATGTAAACGTAAGGAAAGCAGCTTATTAAAAAAACTATTTTAGCTCTGTTGCAATGCACATTGGAAAATATGATGAGCTGTATTATTTGAGGAAAAACCTCCAAGCCAATTATTTAAATGTGGACAGTGGTTGAGAAGATTGATTTCTGGTTAATAATGTCAGAGGTTATTCCCACGACTCATGGATAAACTGAATATTATCTTTAAAAAAATCATTAAAATGTCAGATTGACACAACAGGCATTTTGACAACCAACACCAAGTTGCTCCTTCCTTGAAAGAACAGATGTAATTGCCATATCCTTTGGGTAGGATAAGGAGGCCTCTGGTCTCTTTCAATTCAGTATGATGAAAAGGTTACCTGAATCACTTTGGTCAGAAAGTTCCAAGGCCCGTCTTAGGAGTAGACACAATCGGTGATTAAGAATGTCATGTAATCCTAGGATTGTTCAAAAGGATTCCATTTGCCATTGCCTCTTCCTGCCCAATGCCTGACACCTGAAATCTTATCACCTAAGCTTCATCCAATTTGCTTAAAGCTTTGATTTTTGCCAAAATCAGATAACCGTTGAAAGAGTAACATTAGAGTTGTAATCAAGCATGTCTACTGGTGTTTTTCAGAGGTCTGCAGACCCAAGGAAATTCTCACATAACTGTATTTCTGCAGCCATTAGTATTTGTGAGTTATGAAGTCAAAACTTTTGCGCTGGTGATTGATAACCATTTCTTTGGTAGGAAGTGAGAATTTTCTTTTAGAAAGAGTTCTTAATGTTTTTCAAGTTTAGAGACATAGAGCTGAGTGCCAGTGTCACGGGATGGTCTGACTATAGATTTTGCTGGGAGGCAGAGGAAGGTGTCTGGGAAAAAAGCAGTGTGCAAGGATGAAAAGGAAGCGAAGACATATGTCCCTCCTTTGGTGCTATGCACGGGATGGCCTTTGAGGTAGAGTGGTGTTCTCTGACTGATGCAGATAGTGGGCTGAGGGCAAATGGAAAGCCAAGCTGGTGGTGAAACCAGGAATACATGTAGGACAAAGGGTGGGAACAGAAGGTAGGAAAGGAGCCATCATGGAAGGCCTGGAAGTGGATCCTTGGCATTGTCTTTCCTTTAAAAAAAAATCATCAATGCTGTCTCTCTTTCAGCAAGCTGTTTATCTTGAGACTTCTGCATAGCCAGCTGAATGGAACATGGGGCCAAGAGAGTGGAGAGGCTGAATCACCAAAGATTGTGTCACTTGTCCAAGATCACACAGGAAGGTAACGTAATGCCAGAGTCAACAGACCACAGAGTTGTCCTGGCTTCTTGCTCACAGCTTTGGCCCTCAGATGCTTCACAGTCCTTAGTTCCATCTCAAGCAGGATGTGCCCCAGGATTATCTGATCAGATTGACAGGAAAAAGTTTCACACTTTCAGATGGTCTTCCTATATTTCTCCCTACCCCTCACTTCCTTGCAGATTTAGATTCTTACTCTTCTCATTTCATTGTGAGGGTGTTTTTTTTCTTTTTAAGGGTGGAAATATTGTATAAATCATCTTTGTCTTCAAACTTTATATAGAGATCATAACCAAACAGGTGTATCAAGACCCTCCTCTTTTTCCCATCTAACACACAGGAAGGACCCATTGCCCTATAACTCTTCACTCTGCCTACAGTGCTTCTTAACCTGAAAGCCTAGGCCATCTAATGGAGCCTATGGACTCTTTCTCTGGATAATGTTTCTTTTTTTTTTTTTTTAAGTTTATTTTTATTTATTTTTGAGAGAGAGAGACAGAGACAGAGACAGAGAGAATGAGCCGGGCAGCGGCAGAGAAAGAGGCAAGGAGAGACACAGAATCAGAAGCAGGCTCCAGGCTCCAAGCTGTCAGCACAGAGCCTGACATGGGGCTTGAACCCACAAACTGTGGGATCATGACCTGAGCCAAAGTTGGATGCTTAACTGACTGAGCCACCCAGGCTCCCCTTTCTCTGGATAATGTTTCAAAATGCTTAAAATAAAACACAAAGAATGACATAGTTTCACACGGGAAGCAAATTGTATTGAAGTACAGTTTTCAAGCCATTAAAACACCAACTTTTTGAGATAGCCATATATGTGCAGAGTCTGCATCTATCCTCAAGTCACAGGACATAGCAAGTTGGGCCATTATCGTAATTTGAAAACGGCATGAGAGTAAGTGGTATGTGAAGATATCTGTAGCTGCTGCAATGTGACATAAAAGTATCTGTGATTTCTGTTCCTGGTGAGCAATAGTAATGTGGTTTGTTGCTTACACTCATAATTGAAGGCAACGATAAATTCCAATTTGCGGTGAGTGAAAATAAAGTTGTCTGTGTTTTTGTAAAAATTTTGGAAAACTTTTACATGTTATCATTTTATTTTTGGGAGAGAGCGAGCGCTAGCATAGGGAAAGGCAGAGACAGAATCCCAGGCAGGCTTCATACTGTCAGCACAGAGCCTGACACGGGGTTTAATCTCACAAACTGTGAGATCATGACCTGAGCCAAAACCAAGAGTTGAAGGCTCAACCAACTGAGCCACCCAGGCGCCCCAAGAGGTCTATCTTTTTTTTTTTAAATTCAAGTTCACAGACTCTGAATTCTATTCAAGGACCCCAGATTGAGAACCCCTGGCCTGGTAGATGTGATGAAATATTGGGTCTGCTGAATTTTCTTTTTTGGGCTAATTATGAGGACAGGTTTGTGTATGGAAGATTCAACTAAATTTTTAAATCCTTGCTCCCAAATTCCTCCCCCCAAATTTTAATTTTTCATTTACAAAGTTATACCTAAGCAGCCTTTGATATTATGCCAGGAAAGTGGGCAAGATTGATTCCAGTCATAACCTTTTTTCCCTCCATTCTCTTGATGTGTTAAACATCAGAGAGGCTGAAATTGGTGTTGCTGCCTTAGCCAAGGTAACTAAATGGCCTCTGTCTTGGGGGCTCAATTCCCTACTTCCTCTGGCAACTCTTTAAGCAAGAGAGTGTATATAGCACGCCGTTCCCACATGTTTATGTAGTTTTTCTTCAAAGGACTTCTTAAAACAGATGTTGCCTTTCCATAAGAGAAGCCTCTGGATGTGTCCATAGAAAGCAGATCATGCCATTTCTGACTGCATTTTGAGGAACAAAATCCAATTCGACTGATGCTGGTTTTTCCATCGGAATTCTTGGCTACAGTGTAACATAGGTATAAGCACATGCCCACCTAATTTCATTTTCAGCCTTCCCAAGAACCTATTTTGAGTATATTTACTTTACATTTCTATTCTAACCTTTCCTACTAATCCAAACGTTGTTCCACTTACTTATTATTATTGCTTTATAAGAAAAGTTCTCTTATTGGAGGATATTGTCCTTAATGCCACGCTTGCCACTGTGTGAGTCAGAGGCAAAGGACAAAACTCCAAAGGGTATGGGCACATGGATTCTTGAATTTTATCATTAGGCAAAATTGTTCCTAAGAAATCAAGAAATTTAGAACATTTAACAAATATAATGGTTCCTATAATCGTACGTTAAAAAATAAGCCATTTCACCAAAATATATACCTTGCTTACAAATTGGATGTTATTGTTTAACTAAAAGTACCACTACATTTTCTTTCAACCTTGCCTCTAAGTCCGTGTTCTTCACCATGGATGTGGGTGTTGCTTCCTGTTGTGTGTATTACCACAGCTCTCTTGTGTCTTTGTGCTATGACTTGCATGCTGTTGACATCCAGAGACAATACATCCTGTTGTTCCTCACTACTTTAGTGGGACAGCACTGAGTGGCTTGCCAGGCCTATGCTGGTAAGTGTTTAACAACAGGCTCTCCAGGGGAAATAAAGGCCAGATTTGTAGCATTTGCCAATTTTTGTGGTGTATCCTCCCACCATGGATGATTTCAGGCTGCTAAAATGACTTAAGTGAACACAGAGCTGGGAAAAGATGAGCACAGACACAAGTGAGCCAGGGCAAACCAGTTCCAGCACCTCGTTCTAGATTCCCTATTCCCTGTGGCTAAGAGCTGTATTTGTCTATATCTTCCCCCCACCCCACCTACTGCTCACTTTTTGTTCACACTCAATCCAGACAACAATATTAGAGAGAAGTGGGGGTGGGGGGGGGGTGGGAGAGAGATATTGAGACACATACACACACACACAGAGACAGAGACAGAGACATAGAGAGAAAGACGGTGGTGGTGAGAGATGCTTTCTCTCTTGAAGCTTCTTTCTGGCACTGTAGTTTTGGTAAGAGTCAGTATTATATGGTCCCCTCATAGGCAAATTTATGTTCTGTTTTAATGTTGTTCATTACTGCTAATGTCACCTACTAAATGACTCCAGAAGCTAAATGTGACATCTGTTAGAGATGCAAGTCTTACACCAACATGGATCCAAGTCTCACACCAGCCTTTTGTAGCCCACACATGTTCCAGTTAACTAGGGAAGGCATAAAAATTTTCTTCTGATGAAGCAGGATCCATGGGTCTTTTTTGGTGTTCATTAAAGTATTATCTAGAAGGAGATATCTTCAAGCATCTTTCAACTTCATCTTTAAAATACTTTCAATATAGTAGAATCCTATTAGGTGAAATCAGGGTGCATTATGTCTACCGAACTTTCCCAACCTACCAAATCTGTTGAAAGGAAAATTATGCTGACAGAGCATAGACCTACATTGGCTCTTAATGGTCACCACCTTCTTTCCTAAATGTTTGTAAACTCTCTGTTCTAAACTTATAAAAAGGATGCTGGCCAATGCCGTTTTTCTATTCCTTCTTTGGAAACTGAGCTTGTCAGGGACTCTGTGGTTGTTACCCAATCATCCTGTTTTTGTTTTTTTTTTTCCATTGACAAAACACTGCCCCAGATTCTAAACTCTAGTTATATATTGTATATTAAGACACAATTCACATACCATACAATTCACCTATTTAGAGTGTGCAGTTCAGTGCTTTTTAATATATGCACAGAATTGGGCAACCATCAGCACCAAAAATTTTACAATTTTTAATCACCCCTACAAGAAACCCTGTACCTGTTAGCTGTCATTTCCCATTCTCCCCTCCCCACAGGCCCAGAAAATTACCAATTTACTTCTGTGTCTCTACACATTTGACTATTCTGGACATATCATGTAAATGGAATAATATAATGTGTGGTCTTCTGTGACTTTTTTTTTCTTAGCATAATATTTTCAAAGTTCATCCAAGTAGTACCGTGTATCAGAATTCCTTTTGACAAAATGATTTACAAAATTTTTATCCCATTCTGTAGGTTGCCTTTCATCTTCCTTGATGGACAAAATTTTTTAATTTTGATGAAATCCAATTAAAAAAATATATTTTCTTTTGTTGCTTGTGCTTTGTGTCATTTCTAAAAATCCATGACCTAATCCAAGGTCATGAAGATTTATGCCTGTGTTTTCTTTTGACAGCTTTATAGATGTAGCTCTTACATCTAGGTCTCTGATTCACTTTGTACTATTATTTTTTTACATAGTGTGAGGGTGGTCAACTTCATTCGTTTCTGTGTAGATGTCCAATTGTCCCAGCACCCTTGGTGAAAAGACTAGTCTTTCTTCATTAAATTGTCTTGGCACTCTTGTTGGAAACCAAGTGACCGTTGGGTCAAATCTTGATTTAACTAAGTGAGACTTAAGAAACTCTGGGTCAACAATCAGGGGACTAACAACAAGTCAACTTTATTGCCAGTTCTCCAGATATCAGTGAGGTTAATTTGAGTCTATATACCACAAAGGGAGGGTATATGGGTGTGTACCCATGTTAGCCAGAAAGAAAGCTCTAATGGAGTGCTCCAGGGTGTTGTCATGGACTTTGTTCTGTTTAGCATTTCGTTGATGACTCGGATGGGGAGACATGTTTATTAAACATTCAAAGAACTCAAAGCTTGAAAGAGAGTTATTCAATACCACATGTAATGGAATTAAAATTCAAAGTACTCTTCATAGTCCAGACAACTAGATTGAAATGAACAAAATGAAGGCAACCTGAGATAAATAGGAGCACTTAGTTTCAAAAATTAACTATATAGGGGTGCCTGAGTGGCTCAGTCAGTTAATCATCTAACTTCGGCTCAGGTCATGATCTCATAGCTCATGAGTTCAAGCCCCACATCAGGCTCTGTGCTGACAGCTCAGAGCTTGGAGCCAGCTTCAGATTCTGTGTCTCTGTCTATCTGCCCCTTCCCTGCTTGCACTCTCTCTCTCAAAAAGAAACATTAAATTTTTTTAAATTAATTATATAGGTATTGGGTTTTGGAGAACTGCCTGGAGGTTTTAGTTAATAGGATTATAGGTCCTAGATTTGGGAGTTGACAGTCCCACTGTAGTCTGTATTAATTCCTCCATATGTTCAGGGAGACCCTTACATGGGTCCTAAAATCCCCTTGATATCACCATGTAAAAACTTGGCAAGATGCTTATATAGCTAATAGGCTTTTAACTATTAATTCTGAGCAAGGTACATCAAGGCCTAAGTTCTTCTAATAATAAACAGGATATATATGTGTATACATGCACATATATATCTATATACACACATAAACATACATACATATACCCTACATACACACATGCACACATATGCATCCATATACCTATGCAAATAAATAGATGAACTGTACAGTTTCCAAAAATGCTTTGTTCAATGATTTCTTTTTGTACAATAATTATATGTCTAAAAGTTTTTGGTGAATAATAGTTTCTCTGTGTATATATCATTTGCTTCCTTTATAGATGTGTGTATTTTCTATATACAGATTAGGGACATTAACCCATATCAAGTTGAAAAAAAGTAAAGTGAAAACTTTTGCTAGGAGTTAACATGAGCCCTAAATTTCTACTCTAAATAATACTATAAAAATAAACAAAGCATTCTTTTCATCTCTACCCAATACCCCACCATCCCAGGATAGCTGTGTGGTGTTTCTTTAGCCTGGAATGAGATCATGGGCATCCCCATTCTGTCTTGTGGCTCTTCAATAATCTCAGGGACCTGAAACTTTGATAGTTAATAACCCTATACCAGATTGAGTGTGGCTAATTCTAACTTTATCCCTAATAGGGCTTGAAGGGAAAATGAAGTCATGAATATCCCTGCCTCTTGTATCCTTCAACTTAACTAGAATATATTGTTCAATTCTAAGTGCAAAGACACCAGAATAATACTAACAACCTAGGGAACACTTGAGGGAAGGCAAAAGAGACTGTTAGAGATATCGAAGCATGTCAGATGAGGAATGTCAGAAAAAAAAACAAAAAAAAGAAATGGTATACTCTGGAGAAGAAAAGATGTAAAAACATATGATGGTTATATTCAAATATTAAAGTAACTATCATGTTTTATAGAGGAATATGTAAACCTTTTATTTCTGACTCTGGACATCAATACTAGCTGGGGACAGTGGATTTGTATTATATTTTCAGACTAATGAAGCCTATTCTAACAACTGCAATTGTATGGCCAAAGAAAGGCCTACCTTATAAGGGATGAACACCAACTCTGAGCACTCTAAAGCAAAAAATTGGAAGCCCACCAATTGGGGAATGTATAAAGGAGATGAGGGAAATGATAGGTCAAGATCCCTTTCAAATATGAATGTCTACAATTCTCCCTATTACTGCCATAAAGCTATAAGCACTTGGCTCTAAACACAGGTTTTCTTGTTCTCAACAACTCGAGGGACTCAATGGTAGCGTTATACTCTGCTGCGCTCTAGGATATAGAGCTGGGCATCTCTTTTCTCATTTAGCCACAACCCATATCATCATATGTCACTTCTCTCCACAATGGTGTCAAAAAGGTTTTTCATCTTCCCCCACCCCATGTTTTAAAATTAACAGAACATCTGGTCTTTGGTTTGACATTACACTCATTGGAGAAGCCTATTCCATTTTTTAAAAAAATTGAATCATATTTTCAGGTTTTCCACCGCTGCTCCTTCTTCAAAGATACAGCTGAGCCTGTGCATGTGAATATGGATTCCTAAGAGCATCCATTTGCTGGCAGATAGTAAAGGTTGGGTGGGCCAAATACCTGCTTCTTCTTGGAAGATGTTACTGCATGACAGCAAAATGCCACTATAGAACACCTTTTTTTTTTTTTTGGAATTATATCCCAGTTAGTCTAGACTAACAATGCCAAATATAGTAGCAGTGCTTGTGTCAAAATATTCATATTCTGATATGACCAGTCTCATGTATATCCTGACTGTGAATGGAGTATAAAGAAGAATATACCCATTCTTTCTGATCCCTGGGCTTATTTCAATTTTAAACAAGGAAATGTGTGATCCTAAGGGTTAGAACATACGTGGTAGATATAGACACATATACATGCGCACACACATTTGGCAATTCAGTAACCGTGTGGCTTTTTTGTTACTGTTTCTAAAATTTGAGATACCAGCCTTCATAGACTAATATAGTGCAAGGTAACAATTCTTATCTTTGCCTTTTTTAATGCACCCTAACCCTTCTCTCTTAAACATGCTACACAGAATGCTAGTTACAGATTAACAGCAGGAAAGAGGAAACTCTACTTATTTTTCAATGCTGCCATCATGAAAATATAACAAAATGTGTTGTATTTCTGATGGCAGAATCACTATTGGTACCTGTCCTTCAAATGATTCTGTTGAAAAGGGAGCGTCACTTTGTCATCTCTTCCTATCACACACACAAAAGGAAGAGACATTTTTACATCTTTCAGCCAATGAAAGGAGGAGAGTTGGTGTGTCCTAGGCAATTATTCTCAAAGGATGGGTGAAAGTTTAGATAAAAGGTCCAAGTGATTCCTTCCTTCAGTCTGAAAGCAGCTTCTGCAGAAATATTTATAATCCACAGGGCATGAACCAGAGAGGAGATTATGCTTTGAAATATGGGAATATAAATACGCATTATCAGTTTATGGGTGACTCTTAAAAAAAGAAAACATTTTTGAAAACTCTTGGGAAAGCAGCAGGGTGAGATACAAAACTTGAATTCTCTGATGTGGAACATGTTACTTAATCTCACCCAGTCTTAGTTTTTTTAAACTGGAAAACAGACATTCTAAATGTTACAGAGTAGGATTATTAAGAAGATTTTATAAGTTAATATCTATAAAGTATTTGGCATAATTTTAGATGCTGTAGCTGTTCACCTATCTTCAGCTAATAGAAATAAATCTTTGATTTAAAAAATAAATTGGGAGGCGCCTGGGTGGCTCAGTCAGTTGAGCGTCAGACTTCTGCTCAGGTCATGATCTCGCGGTCCGTGAGTTCGAGCCCCACATTGGGCTCTGGGCTGACAGCTCAGAGCCCGGAGCCTGTTTCGGATTCTGTGTTTCCCTCTCTCTCTGCCCCTCCCCCACTCATGCTCTGTCTGTCTGTCTGTCTCTCTCTGTCAATAACAAATAAACATTAAAAATAATAAAATAATAAAAATAAAAAATAAATTGGAATTCATTATCTTGTTTTTTTGACTTTCTTATGGTTGAATACGTCATTTTTTTTTAAATTTTTTTTTTTAACATTTATTTATTTCTGAGACAGAGAGAGAGAGACAGAGCATGAACGGGGGAGGGGCAGAGAGAGAGGGAGACACAGAATCGGAAGCAGGCTCCAGGCTCCGAGCCATCAGCCCAGAGCCCGACGCGGGGCTCGAACTCACGGACCGCGAGATCGTGACCTGGCTGAAGTCGGACGCTTAACCGACTGCGCCACCCAGGCGCCCCGAATACGTCATTTTTAAAGGTAGCACATGCAATCTGAGGTTCAAAATAAAAATAATATTGGGTGGTTTTGAGGGGGTATGCATTTACAAGTATATATGCATATTAATAAACACACATATAATTCATTTAATAAACAGAAAAATAGCACTGAATAACCATCAGAGCCCTTCCCATGAATGTCTTCTTTTGGTATTGAAATATAATTGACATACAATGTTACATAAGTTTCAAGTGTACAACATAGTGATTCAACAATTCTATGCATTATGCTGTGTTCACCATAAGTGTAGTTACCATCTGTCATCATACACTATTACAATATTATTGACTGTATTCCCTATGCTGTACTTTTCATCCTCATGACTTATTTATTTTATAACTGGAATTTTGTACCTCTTAATCCCCTTCACCATTTATCCCATCTCCCCAACCCCCCCTCCTCTCTGGCAAATACTAGCACGAATGTCTTTTAATATCCCCCAAATTATCACATCACAAACTCGATGAGTTTGGACTGTGAAGTGCAAAATTTCATACCATAAACTCTACAGTCCCACTGGAGGCACAGAAAAAGCTCACATCCTGCTCCATATGGTAGACAGCCTTCCCAGGCAGCTCACTTGGAAAGGGTAACTTTGGCACTTCTGCAAAGTGGCCATTAGGAAGCTTTTGCTTTGCTGACAGTGAGTGCATCTGGGTGAGTTTCAACTTTAAGTGATCCCAAACTAGCCCAGACAGTCTAAAAAGCTGGTGAACATTCAGCAGGATAAATGGGTGTAGAGCTTTGTAGAAAGAATGGTAGAATCAGACGGAGCTGGCTCAGGAGAATGGGGGTCTTGCTGGTTGTTCAGTCTTGAGGGGATTGCTTAATTTCTCAGAATTTCCATCCTTTTATCTATCAATAAATGCCAGGCTATTTGCCTAAAATGAAAAAGATATCTTATATTTTAGCACTTCCTTCTTTGCACAAACTTCACATTAAGCCAGAAAAGGCTCTTCCCATCGGTGGTTCTGGCTTCCTGTTGGATCAGCTTAAATATCACCTCTTCAGAGAGGCCTTCCCTGACCTGTCCTGTTATTTTCTGTCTCATACCACTTGTCATAATTTAAAATCACTTAATTTATTTGGCTTAATTGTCATTTGCTCAGCTATCTGACTGAAATAGAAGTTCATTGAGGGACTGTAGCTATCTTGCTCACTATCAGACTCTGAGTGCCCAGTAAAGTGCCTGATAGGGTTCATTTACAGGTGTGGCACGGATAAATTCACCTTTGTAGGATTGTTGTACAACTTCAGTAAGATAATTTATGACATATTCCCAATTCCTGATAAAGTAAATACTTTTAAAAATTATTTTTAGGGGCAGAATTGGCATGAGATACATCTAGTTCAATACAGCAAATTAGCTATCCTTGGGTGGTAAAAGGAAAGTATACACAGGCCACTATCCTTATGGAGTCAAAGTCATTGCTGACCCACTGAGGGGCCAAGTTATGGAGGAAAAATCCCCTCAAACAGACAAGACACTTTCTATTTAAAGATATTTCAAGCTTTAGAAGCTCCAGCAGACATTTTTGAAGTTTTCATTTGCTAGAGACTGGCCAGGACAAGATGTTACCCTGAGCATTTGCTCAAAGATAGCATTTTCTGGCCCCACTTACAGTATGGCAAAGTTGTCATTACAAATCTCATTATGCCTCCCTTACACAAGTTTAAGATAGGGGGGATTTTCCTTTCACTTTTTCTTGGGGCAAAGAAAGTTGCTTCAATTAGCCTAAGCTGTATTTTCAATAAAAACTACTATAATTTAAAACCCACTGGAAAAGGGTAGTTAAACTATTGAAGGAAGCTTCTACTCTATTTTTCCAATTGATGACTCCATTCCAGGTCTCTTTAAATAAATCCAGGCAGAGTATGGGAGAAAGGAAGGTTCTGCAGATGTCTTCTTAAAATAGGAAAAAAGCCAGTAAAAACTAATGATCTAACAACAAACAGCTGCCAATTCTGTGTCACTGAGTCATCTTCTATTGGGAAGTGTTTGGATTTCATTAGGCTTTTAAGTGCCGCGGGCTGATTTATTATTTTCATTTTTATTTTCTTAGTGAGTTGTCATGAAACTTCACATCATTAATATGAAGAATCAAGTGCCAAATAAGCTATAATTTCCTATATGAGTACAGTAATGATGACGATAATAATCACTGAAGGCTCTCACATTTATTTATATCAACTGAACTGAAAGATGGTAAGAAATCATCCTTCAGAATATTTAATCACTTTCCTACTTCATCTTCCAATCTTTGCTCTCATTCTGATCTTTTGTAGCTTTGTTTCCTTTTGATACTCAACCTACATCCAAATTCTAGGCTCAGCCTTCTTCCTAACATTATTCAAATCATCACATTCCTTTTCATTTTTTTGATGGGAGTTTTCTGGGCAGTATTAACTGTGCCATCTCTAAGGATACCATCATGAAAATCACAACTAACTTTTGACAAAGGATTAAACAAATGGAGAAAATGCGTATTTCAGGACACTGGTCAAATGGAAAGTTTTAAGTATTACTCGAGTTTTTGTATGTTTTCTCTAATTAGGAAAGTTATTCTCTCCTATTTGTCTTCAGTTAATATGCACTACTAGTTCTCCAAATGGTCAGGCATTTATGTTCATACATGCCTACTTTCTCAGCGATGAAAGATGCTATTAAAGTAAATTGTTTCATGGTTTTAGGGAAATCCTCTCTAAAGTCCTTTTATCCACGAGGAAAGACCCCAAAGAGAAATGTGTTATGCCCAGTAATCTAAACAGCATGATCAACTACTATCTCATGTCTCAGGAGTTGAAATACTTACATTATGGTTGTTGTTATTTTTTTTTTCATTTTTGTTTTTGGTATGCAACAATATAAATATGGGATAGATAACTTCAGAGAATATTGAAACAAATGGAGATTTCAACCCTTCATCAGCAAGAGCAATATGATTCTGGTGAATGTTTAGGCCAAGTGTTTTTTGAAACTATGACTTGAAGTAAGAAATCGATATAGACTTCAATACGTACAAGGGCACACATCATGGCTAAAACTAAGGTTTCATGAAATCATACCCTCATTGGATATGAGAGGTGAGTGTGCTTGTCAGGTTTAAGGTATAATAAAGAATCAGTGTGGTTGAAGCAGAGTGAAGGAAGGTGGTAGGAGATGAGCTCCGAGGCATGAAGGAACCCAGGCGACAGAGGGTCTTGTAGGTCGCTATAAGGCTTTCAGCTCCTATTCTGAGTGTGTGATGAAGTCTTCTGAGAGATTTTTAGCTGAAGAGGGACATAGTGAGACTTGGTTTCAACAGGATCTTCTCAACAGCTGTGTCATGAATAGGCTGTAAGGGACCAAATATGGAAGCAGGGAAACCAACTAGGAGGCTCTTCTGATATTGTGGGTGAGGAATGATGGTGGATGGACCAGGGCAGTGGTGGTGAAATGGGTAAAAACAAAGTAGTCTGTCTCTGCATATATTGTGAAGGTAGAGCCACCTTGAGAGATTGGACGCGTCATATGAGAAAAAGGCATATGAGTCAAGGATGACTGCCAGGCTTAATCTGAGCAATTTGACAGATGGGGTGCTACTTACTGAGACTGGAAAGATAAAAGGAGAACATATTTAAGGGAAGAAAACAGTTCAGTTTACATTTGAGCTGCTTATTGGATATTGACTAAAAATATCTCGGAGGCTAGAAATACTCGTCTCAGATTCATGAGAGAGGACCTGCCTGGGTGTACATATTTGGGAGTTGTCAAAAAATGTTGATGTTTAAAGAACTGGTAGTAGAAATCTCCAATCACCAAATGAGTCAACATTAACTAAGAAAGAAAAGGTCATAGTTTGATTTCTACTGAAAACAACCCTATGACAAGGACTGGAGTGAATACAATGTAACTGAAAGGTGGGACCCCAGAAAACACAAGTAAGGAAGTAGGGAAAGGGAAACAAAGAGCTAAGCCAATTAAAGGAATCATGGGAGTGTTTACATCACAGGATTTAGCACCATTAATTGGAGTGGGCCAGGATGAAAACCTAATAGGTTTAGACTCAAGAGAAAAGAGAAGCTGGAAAAAACTAGTTTGGAAAACTTACTGGAGGAGTGTTGTTGTAAAGAGGAGCAGAGGAAAGAGAAGGAGGCTTGAGAAGCTGCAGGATATTCTTACTGTGAAATATACACTAGGAGGGAATGAAAAGGAGACAGCTGATAGACGTTGAGATTTCTGGCACAGGGAAGAGGCAAGTATCCATTGGTATGGCAATGCCAATTATGAAGGAGTCTATATCTGGCTCTACGGTTACAGGCCTTACGTGCATTTTGCTGATAACCTTCTCTCCTCCTAATCCTAGAGGATGAATACGATCAAAATCATATTTAAAACTGCTACTAGAGATTTTGTTTTTTTAAAAAATGCCATTTTAATGTGTAATAACCCCAGAGTTTGAATAGCAGTCATTGTGCTTATAAATTAACTCAGCAGAGATAAAGATTACCCTTATCCTTAGCAAAGGATATACTAAAAGCACATAGAGCATTTCATATGAACTTAAAAATAAAACCACCATGGTGTGTGCACATGGGTTATATGTGTATACATTTGTGTGTGCATGAAACAATTTCAAATACAGTTAAATTCTAAAAGACATATAGTATTATTAACCTTCTTCTCTCCCTCATGTTATTCATTGTCTGTATGCTTCTTGTGTCTGTCAATTGATTTTACAAATTAACTGCCTCTGATGACTTTGGAGTCGCTTAACAACAATTTAACTTACCAGAAAAAAAATTCTGCTCATGAGCCCTTGATGATAAGGTAGCATTGACATGTGGGTGTTTATGTTGTAGAACAAATGGAAAGTAGTGACATTACAAATCTTACAGATTGGAACAAAATTGTTATGAGCTTGTACAAAACATAAAAGGAGAAAAAGCTGCTTAGAAAAAAAAAGCAAAGCCAGGATATTCTCCATCCAAAAGCTTTATTCCATGTAGTTTTTCCTTAAAATGGCAACTTTCTTTTATAGTATATCCAAATGAGGAACTTTATCATACATTTACTTCATAAATATGTAGGTTTTTATGACAGACAATACCCTCAAGTGCCATTCATAGAGAATTTTCAGATATACACAGAGGTAATGTTCAACACCAGCATGTCTAATATTGATCTGACAAGGTGATTCGAGTTCATCTTTAGAAAACAGAGTCACAGAAGATGAGTCAATTCAGTTTGGAACTTAATGGAACTAGTTATGCAGAAAAGATACAAAAACAAAATTGAAGTGGTGCTCACACCACAGATGAGTGCCTTTCAGTATAATGTTTATATTGAAAAATTAAACATTAGCCAGCACGCGGATGTTAGACATCAACACTGTGTGTATGTGTGTGTGTGTGTGTGCCTGTGTAAAACTAGTTGGAATGGTATACAGTAAATAATAGCTATTTCCAGATAATAAATTACCATATGAAGTTATAAGAAATAATGTATTAAAATCCAATTGCATTTTTTTAATGTTTATTTTTGAGAGGGAGAGAGGGAGAGAGAGAGAGTATGAGCAGGGGAGGGGCAGAGAGAGAGGGAGACAGAGGATCCCAAGCAGGCTCCATGCGGTTAGCACAGAGCCTGATGCAGGGTTCGAAATCATGAATCATGAGCCCATGACCTGACCTGAATGCTTAACTGACTAAGTCACCCAGGTGCCCTCCCATTTTTCTTTAAAAATATTTGAGTAGTATTGAAGGTGTCTTTTTTCCTCTAGGAGGAAAATAATCCCCTACTAGAAGTCTGTCTTACATTTACCGTTTGCCTAGTTGCAGATGGCCCAAGGACCAAGCAGCTGACATGGGTGCACAAGGTCAGTGGGCAGGATCATGTCAAGGAGACAGCCACTGCCTAGCTCCGGGTGACTTCTTCCAAGAAAGAATGAACACAATTTCCCAGCTTTTAAAGAGAAGCCCCCTTCCCCCTCTCCAAATTTGGGTTTTCAGGTGAAATACCTTAATTTTAAATTATGGTTACATTTGGAAGACATTTTTTAGTCAGTCCACAGAAACCATGTCCGAAGAGCGGATTTCACCCACAGGCGGCCAGTTTGCAAACTCTGCTCTACGCAGACCACACAAAGGCAATACAGCAAGCCTGATTTTACCTTCTACGTGTCTTGCGAACTACCATAGATTCTCACACATACAGAAGGCATTCTTTGCCAGTAGGTTTCAGAAAAATAATTTAATGGTTAATTAAAAGTCATACACGTACAAGCCTGGGAAAGGACACAAGGGGAATCTTCTGAGGTGCTGGAAATGTTCTAGATCTTGGTGACCCGGGCCATGACACAAGCATTTCCATACACAAAAACTCATGGAGCCGCACACTTAAGATTCATGTACTTCAGGGGCACCTGGGTGGCTCAGTCGGTTAAGCCTCCAAATTCAGCTCAGGCAATGATCTCACGGTTCGTGAGTTCGAGTTCCACATCAGGCTCTGTGCTGATAGCTCAGAGCCTATCCTGCTTCAGATTCTGTGTCTCCCCTCTTTCTGCCCCCCTCTGCTCATGCTCTCTCTCTCTTAAAAATAAATAAACATTAAAACATTAAAAAAAAAGATTCATGCACTTCACACAATCTTCTTCTGTATGTGTGTGTGTGTGTGTGTGTGTGTGTGTGTGTGTTTATCTCCATCCCCACCAACAAACTACCAACTCTGAAACTTTAAAATAATCAGATGGCAATTTAAATGCAGGAGTAGACAGGGCAATGTCTTCTTCCTTGCGGTGTGCCTCTGAGACAAAGACAGTCTGAGCAACATGTGAGTTGTTATGTTTAGTGGGAAAGAAGACTTCACAAAACAAAAAGATGAGAGCTAGTCCTATCTCAATCCCCCCAGTATATTCCCTTTGTTCAGTGGCCAGTAGGCTCCTCCTTTCAATTTGAGTGGAAGCTCATTTCAGGTACCTCATTAACATTTCTCATGAGTCACAATGGACCAGGGATTTGACTGAATGAAAGTGAACTCAGGCACAGGTACAAATTCCTTTAATGCTGGTAAAGGGTACATCTGATTCCATATATATGTCTACAAGAACTGAGTGCCATGAGCTTCCTAGGACACTGAGGGGGCTGAGTGTCCTTGTAAAACATCCTGCTGTGGATGTTTCAGCCCCATCTGGATGAGCATCCCATCTAGTACATTAAAAAACTTCATTGTGGTCCTCTTGCAGAGTAGGGTGAGGTAGGGAATGGGTAAATGCTCTGACTGCATGCCTGTCTCCTCACCAGGTACAAGGAACTGGTATCGCCCCAGCACATTCCCAAGTGTGTATCTCAAGACAAGGAGGAAATCTGCAAAGTCCCAATTCCAGGCATGTCATTGCTTTCACTGGCCCAAGCTTCAGGTCTCCTGGGGTCTATGATTGCAACATCAATTTTGCCAACATTCATGAGTCCCTGTGGGGCACACAAAAATGGGCGAGCCATAATCCTTGCTGTATTCATTTGCCAGAACTTCAAAAACCAAGTTTCGTAAACTGGATAGCTTAGAACAACAGAATTTTATTGTCTCGCAGTTCTGAAACTCAGAAGTCTGATATCAAGGTGTCAGCAGAGCCAGCCTCTCTCAGAAGGCACCAGGGAAGGATCTGTTCCAGGCTTTTCTCCCAGTTTTTGGTAGTTCCTTGGTTTGAGACAGCCTAATGTTAATCTTCACATGGTGTCTTCCCTAAATGCATGTCTATGTTCAGATTTCTCCCTTCCCTTTTTTTTTTTTTTTGGAAAGTTTAATTATTTATTTGAGAGAGATAGGGAGAGAGAGAGAGAGAGAGAGAGAGAGAGAGAGAGAGAGAACACAAGCAGAGGAGTAGAGAGAGAGGAGAAGGAGAGAATTCCAAGCATGCTCTGTTAACATAGAGGAAGCTGTCATGGGACTCGATCCCACAATCCATGAGATCATGACCTGAGTCAAGATCAAGAGTCAGATGCACAACCGAGTGAACCACCCAGGTGCCCCAGATTTCTCCCTTTTTAAGGACACCTGTCGTATTGGATTAGAGGTCCACCCTAACCCAGTATGACCTCATCTTAACTAATTATACCTGCAATGACCCTATTTCCAAAGAAGGTCACATTTTGAGGCACTGGGGCTTAGGATTTTAATATACGAATTTGGGTAAGTGACACAATTCAGCCCATACTTGTCCTCCAAAGGGTTTATGATTCAGCTAGGAAGAGAGGCACATATGTCGCTGGAGTTTGTTATAAATCACCAGTTACTAGGATGAAATCACACGGGAATTTTTTCCCATAGCAAGGATTTTTCTAACAATATCTACCTACCAACTGTTTGTTTCACAATTTGTCTACATGGTAATAAAGAAAACTGCTTTACAGACACATCAGTATATTACCAATACCCCAACCACATCAAAAGTGATATTGATGAAAGCATTGTAGTTCAGTTTATCGCAGCCAAGGGGGAAAAGCCTTTAACAACTCAACCTATGTCTACATGACAGGGCAGGATGGGCTTTGGTGATGAACTGTTGGTATAATTAGCTTGGACATCCATTTGGATGATTCAAACTTCAAGGGACCAGGGTAGATGTTTGAAAAACTTATTTAGAACATTAATCTAAATTTAGGGTTCAAGAAAGGGGACCTAGAAATTAGAAGTCAGTGAAGATGGTTTTGACACTTTCTTCCTGGATTTTTCAGGCTGATGATGATCATCACAGAAATGTAGATATCTATATATCTATATCTATATCTATATCTATATCTATATCTATATCTATATCTATATCTATATCTAAATCTATATCTATATCTATATCTATATCTATATCTATATGATGGACTATTACTCAGTGATCAAAAAGAATGAAATCTTGCCATTTGCAACAGTGCAGATGGAACTAGAATGTATTAGGCTAAGCAAAATAAATCAATCGGAGAAAGATAAATATCATGATTTTATTCATATGTGGAATTTAAGAAACAAAATGAAACCATAGGGAAAGGGAAGGAAAAAAAGGTAAAAACAGATAAGGAGAGGCAAATCATAAGAGACTCTTAAAATGCAGAGAACAAACTGCGGATTGTCAGAGGGATGCTGAGTGTGGGGATGGGCTAAATGGGTGATGGTCATTAAGGAGGGCGCTTGTTGGGATGAGCACTGGGTATTATATGTAAGTGATGAATCACTAAATTCTAGTGTGAAACCATTATTATACTGTATATTAACTAAGTTGGATTTAAAGAAAATTTAAAAACGAAAACAAAAAGAAATGTAGATTAAAAAACAAAAGACTTAGGTAAGGTTAACATGTAAAATAGAATATTCCAGGTGTGGTGAAGCCTTAGCATAGGGACAATGAAGTGAACCCTGCATCTGTAGCTGTGAATGTTAGGCTCACTATTTAACTTGCTCCTATTATTGATGGCTTTCTACTAAGATGGAATCAGGTAGTACATCAACCCAATGCCACTTCATGTTCTTTGGTCACAGCCTATTTCCTTGGGTATAACTTGTTGCCCACTTTCTTGCCACTTGTGCTCCAACACCGGTGACATAAAAACTATGTCTGCTGGGAGGGATGCTAGCTCAGGTTTTTCACCCTACACAAGAATCTCAAAGCAAAGTTGTTTTTCAAACCATTTCCATACTGTTATGTCCTCTTATATGTGCTGCTTTAAAACAAACAGCCAATGTGATGATGACAGTCCCTTGCTTCAGTGGCTTCCTATTGCCCTTGAAGCCAAGTACAAACTCTGAAATGTTCTCTGCAAAGTCCCACAGGATCTGGCCCCAGTTCACTTGTCTAGTCGCAGGGAATGTTTTGTCTTTCAGTTCCCCAAATAGTCAAAGCTTTCTTTTGCCTCTGAGCACTTGTTCCCCTGTTCCCTGTGCTTCTGTATTTTTTTCCTTTTTCCTCCTGTATTTTTTTCCTGTCTTGTTAGCCACTACTGTTCCCCAAGTCCGCATTCCACACCCCTCTTTGTGGCATCCAGCACTTCCTCAGGGGTAGCATTACCATACTGTACTGTCGTTACCTGCTTACTTGTATGTATCCTTCCATTTGCTCTAACATTTCCCAAGGGATGACACTGATTCTTTCTTGTTTAATTTTGTATGCTCAATGCCAGAGCATACAAATTGACAGAGTTGGTACTAGACAGTGTTTTGAACAAATGAATAAATAAATAAATGAAGGAAACAAAGAAATATACTATCTGCAACATTTCTGGGAGATGAGTAATTACTCATATTTATGTGAAATATTTCAAATACCTTTTCTGTTCAAAACAAGTAAAACTAATGTATGTATTGAAGGTCAGAATGTCGGTTACCTTTGGGAGTGTTGACTGGGAAGAGGCACAATGCTACTTCCTGAGGAACAGAAAGTTTTCCCGATCTTGACTTGGATATTGGTTTCATGGGCCTTTGCATATAAAAAAAAAATTCATTGATCTGTGCACTTATGATCTGCCCACTTCATTGCATAAGTTAATAAAAAAGAAAGCAAAAAACAATTTTAGACTATTTTTATCTTACTCTGCCTTTCATTGGCTCAAGAAAGTCTGGGTTCTGATTTTAAAGCTAGTTTTGTAATTCTGTTTAAGATTGCAACCAAACCTCCTAGGACAGGTACAATGGGACCTTTGAAAGCCTTTCCTTCTGCCTCTGGGGCCCAGAGCAATTCCAAGCCAGCTAAGGGGTTATGGTTGCTCTTGTCTGAACATACTGTGGGAATCAGCTGTTCTCCAGGCTAGCCAGCACATGAAATCCCCTCTACCCCAATTCTAAACCCATAGCACCAATCAGATTGCTCTTCCAAAGCCTGTTTGCAAACGACGGTTTAGCAAACCCTGGAATCCTTTTTACTGTTGGTCACCCCAAACTGAACTCAACTCCAACATTAATGAAGATGGCCTCTAACCAGTGAGGAAAGTCCCCAATTCTCACACTGACTTCTTCAGAGGAACTTCCAATGAATTAAGCAGAATTCTTGTGCAATGAAGCCATCATTCCAGCATATTATCACTTAAAATTGCTTCAAGAAATAATTCCATACTACTAAAGGTATGGAGTTAATTTTCCTTTTGTAAAATTCATTAAATGTGTACACCTGTTTATAGAATTATTGAGTTACCTTCATTTATAGTTACATTTGCTCCTCATTCAACTATTAACAATTTTTTAAAATATCTTTACTCATTCTGATATCAAATTTGAGACCAACTGCAACATTTCATATGTGTGTGTGTGTGTGTGTGTGTATACAAATGTTTATTTTTAAAAGAGAGAGTGTGAGTCACGTGGGGGGGAGGGTGCAGAGAGAGAGCATCTAAAGCAGGTTTCAGACTCTGAGATGACTTAGCACAGAGCCTGACATGGGACTCAAACCCATGAACTGTGAGATCACCACCTGAACCAAAGTCAGACACTCAGCCAACTGAGCCACCCAGGTGCCTCCCAATTGCAACATTTCTAAATTAACTTTATTCTAACCTGGCTCCCCCATCATACCTATATGTATTTGTTGTACTTCAGCTTTGGAGCACCCAAAATCCCATCTTTGTCTGTAGCTATTTAGAGAGCTAAATAGGCTATGTGACCTGACTGCATATTGTCTTTGCATATTGGTCTGCAACATCATTCTGGCTTTGTTGAATTCTGAAGTTATTCAGTGTGGAGTAATGATCAAAATCAATTGCAAACTTGTAGCTGTCTTTGAGGAACATTTATTATTGTTATGAGATGATGTACAAACTATTGGTGCACTATTTATGAAGGCAGGAACATGTTTCTCTCTGAAGATTTTATCTTTTAAAGTGCATATAAAATTTCAGACTTGCTTTTCAGCTCCATAAATACACATATGGTTGCATAGAGTTAACACAGATCATCCATCTTGACTTTCTTTTGGTTCAAGCAGCCATGGAACTAAATTTCATATAAGCTGTATAAGCCTGTGTATTTAAATCAACTTTAATGGGTGAAAAATAGTTCAACTGCTTGATAATTCAGGACAAAAAAAAACTGTAACTTGAATTTTAACAATATATTCAACAAAGTTGAAAAACCCTCAGAAAAGTGAGTGGTAGATACTTTGGCTTTGTGGGCAGTAAATACATTAAATGTTTTTCAGGAGTTTCTATAGTCTAATTTGAAGCCATGATAATGAAGGTTCTTACTTTTAAACTTTGAAAAACAGGATATAACAGAATACTGAGTTATCTGTTTATGTAAACACACACACACACACACACACACACACACACACACACAATACAGAATCAGTATTGGATAATGTAGGTGCATAAGAAATTACTCCAGAACTTGATGGCTTACTGGCTGAAAATAATATTTATATTGCTCATGAGTCTGCAGTTTGGGTAAGGCTCAGCAAAGAAAGAGAATACAGGGATGTTTATAAAAAACAGGGAAAGGCATTAATTAAAAGTATTACCATTTGACAGTATTTTTGCCATAGTAACAATTGTCCCTTTTTCCATCGCTCTGTCTCCCTCCCCCACTCAAGCTCATAGCCCAGTTCTGTGTTCATATACCCAGGGAAGCATGGCTGTGTGGGAAACAGAAAGAGCTAGAAAGTCGCTAGCTTTTGTGTTTTCAACTGCTTGAACCCTTTAAGGAGCTCCCACCGAAGGCCTGGGATACAAACACCAGACAGAGGGATTGCTTCTGAGGGGAAAAAAAAAAAAAAATCAAGATTAAGTGAAAGAAGAATCCCTCCCCCAGATATTGGTTAGGGTCCTGGGAGGAAAACCTAAATCTCACAACTATTATAATTTTGGAAGTTGGCTCTCCAGGTGCCGGAGGGCTAAGAGAGCCAAGGGGTGCTCTGAGGTGATAATCTGGAGGCAGTGTCATCAGGGACTGTTGGAAGGGAGGGCTTCCTGGAGGTGGGGCTCAGACCCGGGAGATGGGAGCACCACCCAGTCGTGGCTGGCTGCTGTGAGGGGATCCGCGTGGCAGACGCTGGATGCTAGAGGACACTGGGGCTGAAATCTGAGCCAACTGCTGCTGGTGGACAAATCGCCAGCCCTGGGCAGCTCTGACAGGACAGGCGATAAACAGGAGGAAAGCCACTTCTCCCTTCCTCCTACCTTCCAGTTCCCTCTGCTGCTGCCAATTGGCAAGACCAGCAGAAAGGCAGCTGGCAAAGAAGTCTGGGAAATACAGTTTCCAGAGTCCAGTCCCATCGTCAGAGAGCAAGAGTGTAAAAGGGGTGAGTTTGGAGCTGAGAGGCAATAGGTAAAAAACCAGCATATTCCTGTACCTGAAAAAAAAAAAGTATAGCTAGATTTAAGAGGAAAGAAACTGGGAGTTGATAACAGGCAGATTTTGGTGGGTCCTGGGGTTTTGTTTCCTAGGTGGAAGCATAAAAACTGAAGAGACGGTGCACCTGGCTGGGCTCAGTCAGTAGAGTGTGTGACTCTTGATCTCAGAGTTGTGAGTTCAAGCCGCACATTGGGTGTAGAGATTACTTAAAAACTAAAATCTCAAAAAAGAAACAAAAATGAAGAGAAAGAATGCAAACAGGGACAGGTAACTTCTTAGTAGAGACATATGTAGATGAATACTTGAGGACCAAGTGCCCATCTCCCATCCCTGATGTCACATTATCACCGACCCCTGTCAACTCAGATACACCCTAGAAAGAAAAGCATTGTCTCAAGTTGATGGAGGTGAAATTCACAGGCAGAGCGAGGACTTGCTATAGAAATGAGTTTGAGCCTTAGAAAAATGATGGAAGTTGATATTTCAAATATGTCTGAGTTTGTAGGCTAATAGTTACACCCTCTAATAGTATATTTTCAATTGCGTAAAAACTGCAGACACAGGAGAAATATTGGAAGGTTCACACTGATTATTTTTGCAATTATTATTTCTAGAATCTAGCATTGTGACTGGTTCTTTTTTTCTTATTGTTCTTATTTCTTCCTTATTTCCTAGTTTTCCATAATAAACATGTATCACTCTTAGAATACAAATTGTTTTTTAAAAGTTTGTTGATGTAAATGTTACATTGTGGTTTACTATTACATCATGCTTCAAATACATTTCTGAATTGACTTGATAAAAAGTCTAAAGTTCCCTTCTTATTCTCATATTTTGTGTTGAGGAGATTAGAAATTAGCAGGTCCTATGACTTCCATTCTTTTTTTTTTTTTTAATTTTTTTTTCAACGTTTTATTTATTTTTGGGACAGAGAGAGACAGAGCATGAACGGGGGAGGGGCAGAGAGAGAGGGAGACACAGAATCGGAAACAGGCTCCAGGCTCTGAGCCATCAGCCCAGAGCCCGACGCGGGGCTCGAACTCACGGACCGCGAGATCGTGACCTGGCTGAAGTCGGACGCTTAACCGACTGCGCCACCCAGGCGCCCCTGACTTCCATTCTTCAATGTCGTCTCCTAAATCTCACGCACCTTATGAAGAAGACAAAAAAAAAGAAAAAAAAAAAAAAAGAAAAGAAAAGAAAAGGAAAAGAAAGGACCTTAGTCTTCATTTCTTATTTCATTTTGACAAGAAAATATTAATTCCAATGATTTTCTAGTTTGAAATTTTCATAGACTCTTTCTTTCACCCGTTGGCGCCAGGGTCTGGCTCTATTACGGTAGCATATGACTGATCTTGAAAATGTGGCAGAAATGATTTGCCGAATACCTTGGAGAACATGTTCCCAAAGTTCAGACAGTGTCCTGTTTTTGTCAGCAAAACATGGGCAGCAGGACAAGGTCTGGGAGATAAATATGATTAAAGGAAAGAAACAGAAAAGAAAGGTCAGGCACTTTAGTTCCCACATAGTCCTTTTCACCATAACACTTAGAGTGTAGAAAAGCTTTTATATTAAAGAGGAGAAGAAGAGAAAGACTCAATTTACTTAACTTTTGTACAGGCTTGACTCCCAGGGCAAACAGTGACCAGGGAATTTACAATCTGCATCTGCCTTTAGGCACTGTGTCTCGAAATCTGTCGTGAATTGCCTGTTTTATTGGTCCAGGAGATATCCAGAGACAGCAAGATGCCTAAGATGCCTGGAAAAAGAAGGTAGCCTGTGACTGGCAGCAGCCTGGGTTCTAAGCAGACCACAGTGGACAGAGTAGCCCTGTTGACCCTTGATGGATATACAACATGAGCAAAATTATCTTGGCTCTTTTAAGTCCCAAAGATTTGGGGGTTGTTTGCCATTGTGGCATGGCCCCGCCTCCTGAATATTACAGTACCCATCAGCAAAAGCATTTTAAAGAACCGGTGTTTGTGTTCTCCATCCGGTGAGAAAGAGCTGCTGGAGGTTATCATTTCAGTGATTCAGGGCAGGGGTTTTGATATTTTGATAACTTTCCCTATTCAATATATATACTATAATACAATAATATTTTGCTTCCATTTAGTATAGACACTTCACCTCTGTTGTGCCTTTTGGAAAATACTTTTAAGTTTTTTTAATGTTTATTTATTTTTGAAAGAAAGAGAGAGAGACAGAGCATGAGCAGGGGAGGGGCAGAGAGAGAGGGAGACACAGAATCTGAAGCAGGTTCCAGGCTCCGGGCTGTCATCACAGAGCCCGACACCGGGCTTGAACTCATGAACCGCGAAATCATGACCTGAGCCGGAGTCGGAAGCTTCACCGACTGAGCCACCCAGGCACCCCTGGAAAATATTTTTAAATCTTGTGTTCTCACTTATTCCTTTTCCCTTACAGTTATTTTGTAAAATCTATTTCATGAATGCTTCACGTATATTCCCGTGAATATAACTGACAGATTTCTGCTTTTTCAACCATTACATTTTAAAATTTAAGTGTCTGTATGTAATAAATCTAAGCACATTTTTCATTTCGATATTTAGGTAATTTATCTGGCAACCACACAATAACTAGAAGATGATACTCTTTTTTCCTTTAATAAATCCCACAAGGAACAGAACCAGAAACAGGAAATTAGCGTTTGAAAAATCAGCCATTGCGTGGCTGTGATCAGAAAGCTCTCCAAAGATAAGACTATTGTGGCTGTGAATTAATGAAAAAATATTTAACTCTTTTCTTTAGGTCAATCTTTCTTCAAAATCTTATAAGGCGTTCCAGACTACTAATGGTCTCCCTTCTTCAAACTTGATATTGAGATTTTTTTTCTCCTTCTTCTTTTTTGTCTTTTTTTTTAAATCATCCCATTTTTTCAGGTGCTCCCATCAGTAGGGTGAATTTAGGAATTGTTTTTGTTGGGTGTGGATCTTTTTGAGGGAACTGGCAAACCAGGTGGCTTTGAAGCCTCTGTTTTTCCATCAGCTGGGAGCAGTAACCTAATCCCTGCACGCTGACCAGATTTGACCTAAGCGAACACAGCTTGCCTCTATCACAGGATAAGGTTGGAGAGAAAGCTGGGCTGCAAGTCCCTAGCTGAGGGAAAGGGAAGGCGTGGAAAGATAAGAACTGTGGTTTCAAATATCCTTAATGGGAATTGTCCACAGTCATTTTTCATCCGGGGCTGGGCACTGTCGGGGCTTTGATTACAGCCTCTTCTTCCCTGGGAATCCTTTTGTTCGGTCCCTCTAGTGTTTGGACTTTGTCCAGGCCGGTTTTGTGTGTTTTCCAGGTAACGCTGGCCTGTCTCAGTACAGCCTGGAGTGACTCATACGTCTGTAACTGATAGACCACTGTCTGATTTTTAGCCATCCAAATTTTCCTCACATATCCATATCCCAAAAGGCGAAGGCGAGGGTTTGTTGCTTTTTTTTTTTCCTTTTGTTTTCCTGGCTGTTGTCCTGCTGGCTTGGAAAGCCTAAAATGCATTTAAGCCATGGAATCGGGCATTTTCATCCGTATTTTTATTGGTTGTTTTCTTTATTTCTTCCTCTTTTTTTTTTTTTAAGCGATGCCTCCTGAAAGTAAACCAACAGGTTAAAAAAGAGAAGGCAGTCAGAGAAAGGAATGCCATTTGTTTGTGGTTTCCGATACATGAGTCTGAAGGACCTATCACGTGGAGCCTCAGAGTGATTTTAATTAGTGGCATGACTGAAATGCCCCGTCAGCGTGGCACATTAAACCCAGGCCATACGACGAGTGAGTCGCCAGGAAGGGAAGAAGCGCAAAGACGTGCTGAGGCCAGCAGCAGACACAGACCACCACACTGCCTGCTTTGCCCCCCGCTCCACGCTGCTAACAAAAGGTAATTCAACAAGGCACATTTTCCAATTCTTCGGCTTGCGAAAACTGCTGAGAATATTAATGAAGCTCTACCCAAATTTTTGCCTGTTGCTAATGCAGCTCCTGAAAGTAAGAAAAATGAGAAACGGACCAGTTTTTTGTTTTTTTTTTTTTTTTTTTTTTTGGTCCACAACAAAGGAGAGTCCTTTAGGGATTTCAAGTTAATGCAAGTAGCCTTGTCCTGGCAAGGCCTCAGACCGGCTCACGGCTTGGCCCGAGCCCCCTTCACGGTCATGGAGCAGAGCAGGCTGTGTGCAATGGGGCTGAGTGCACGTGGTCAAAGACACCCAGAACCTTCATGGGGTGTTCATGAACCACATTCCGTACAGGATCCCCTAGTGCATCGTCAGTGCCAGTCCGATGTTGGCATCTCCATTGCTTCAGCCACATAGTGACCGTCTCCTTGTGAGTCTTGGGTGTGACCTTGTGCTTAGCCAAAAAGGCTTACAAATACTGGCTGTTGTCAGGGAGGCTACTGAAAACATAACGGGGAAGCGGCTTCCTCTTGTTCTAAAACAAGAGGTTCTTCCCCAGAGTGAATCATGTGCCACTGTGGGTGCCATGTTTTGGGTGCCGTTCAGGAATGAGGCTGAGAATGAGAGGTGGCTGGGAAAGCAAATTAGAAAAAGACCACAATTTTCCAAACTGAAGAGACAAAAGCCAGTAAGAGATATGCTAGAGGTCCCTGAAACAGCACATGAATGTAGCACAAATGAAAAAAGATGGTGGCCCTATGTTAGAGGTGGTCAGGTAATTTTACTGGTTTCCAACACAAAAGCTCCCCTCAAGCCAAGAGTTTTCCCACCATTTCACAAACATGGCCTGCTCTTTCTGGTTACCATACTCACATTTCTTGTGTCATTGCTCTATGTTTGTCTCTCGACTCTGTTGCCATGTTTAAACCCCACTTACCAGAACAGGCCAACCTAAACCACCTCAGCCAGATGTACAATTCCCATATCCTCTCTGGTCTTCTTGTTTATTTAACAATAATCCACTGTCAGATAAAGTCTCTCACATTGTTGTCTTGAATGATCAAACACAATTTTTTTACATTTAACTTTTTACATGTTTTCTACACAAATGTGCAAATAATGATTTTTCAAACTAAAATAGAAGCTGTGTTATATGAAAGAAACCATACTTTATTTTTTTTTAAGTTTATTTTGAGAAAGAGAGAGTGCAAGTGGGGGAGGAGCAGAGAGAGAGAGAGAGAGAGAGAGAGAGAGAGAGAGAATCCCAAGCAGGCTCCACAATGTCAGTTCAGAGGCTGACATGGGGCTCGATCTCAGGAACTGTGAGATCATGACCTGAGCTGAAATCAAGAGTTGGACGCTTAACCAACTGAGCCACCCGGGTGCCCCAGAAGCCATACTTTCTAAACGAATATCACAGCATATAGTTTGCATGAATGAGGTGCCTGCATACAGTGAAAAGCCTCAGGAAGAGAGTTTGACAGGATGAGTTTTTGCACTGAAGCTATAGAAGTTTGAAGATTAGGAAGAGAGTCTGGGGTCATTAAAGACAGACTCTCTCTATCTTTCTGCTCCACCATCTGAATGCCCAGCTTCTGTCTGGTGGGTTACTTAATGAGGCAAGATGGCAGCCCAAGTTTTAGTTATTTTGTCTGCAGTCAGTGTCAGGAAGGAGCAAGAGGAGAGGAACAAATGTTCTCCCAGCTGAGTCAGCACCTTTTAAAGATGGCTTCTCAGGAGTCCCTCAGGATACTTTTATCTCATTGGCCCATGCACTGTCACCTGTCCATCCTTGGCAGCAAGACAGGTCAGAAAATAGCCTTTTAACTGGCTTCAATGCCATCACATATACCACACTGGTTTTAATACAAGGGAAAAAAAAGAAATTGCGAGCTAGCAGTCCATGCCACATGATCTGACAAATAATTTGTGGTACATCCAGGATGCATCTGAGTAGTTAAGATATCAAAATAACTGGAAATTCTAATGAGTTATGCAGAAGTAACTGATGGCTTACAGAACAAATTTCACCTGCAGACACATTGTATACAGCCAACATAGTGTTTATGTTTTGTTGAGCCAACACTTAAAATTGGGACAATGTACGTAAATTCCAGGGCAGAATGAATAAAGAGCTCTTCAAGTGACTGTAGTTCTTCCTCAAGGCCCCCCAAGGTGCCTCATGTGGGTCTGCAAACCAGTCCAACAACACAATTGTGACCACCCAGTTTCCTCCATGTTCTAATCCCACTTGTCCAATGACCACAAAGTCTCCCCACAACTGCCTCTCCGAGGAGCCCACCTGGAAAGCACCAGTGTAGCCAGGGATGATCCTAAGGCAGCCAGCACACTGGGTGCTAGAAGGTTCTTTAAGATATCATTCAACATGGAAAAAATTGTAGCCTCCATCCAACTCTGTTTCCCAGTTTATCACTTCTCCTCCAGAGCAGCACTGCCCACAGTCTCTTGAAGTCCTGTCTGTGCTTCTGACCTCCACCTTGCCCACACCCTCAAGTATCTAATTAAAGGGGTACATCAGCTTTTGGCTCCCAGACACCCTAGCTGCCAGGGTACCAATTCAGTATAAAATGCCAGATGGGGTTATTTGCTATGCCCTCCTCCCCAAGCTCTACTTCCTCTCTCCCCTCAGACTGTGCCTCCAAACAATTCTTTTCTCCTTCACTTACAAATGAAGTGGGCCCCCCCCCGCACCCTGGTGGATGAAAACAGATAACTGACATGGTCTGGGGGAGGCTGCCCTAAACCATATCGGAGCTTCTCCTCAGCAAGCTCAATTGTCTCATTACTCAATGAATCCTCACCCAATCTGTAGGAAGCCTGGGTACAGAGAATCCACTTGAGTGATAAAGAAATGTAATCACTGATTGCAGTATTGGTTATATAGAAAGGCAGAGAAAGAAGAAACTGAAAGGCAGAGCAAGCTCTTAGATTGCCTGCTCAGTGTGGCTTCCCCTGAACCATGTCCCCTAAGCACAAGCAAGACGCACTCCATAAAAACTCAGAAAAGGTCAAACATGAAGAACATTTACTACAACCATGGGACCAAGTGTGGGACAAAAGGTTTTTTGCTCCCTAAGAGCTCATGTAAGCCCAGAGAGCTGTTTAACTTAATAATGCAAAGAAGATATGATAACTTTCGCTTTCGCTGTTCCTTCCAGACATCTGATAAGCTGGGATTAATTTTTATGTTCAGCTATGTGAGACCAAAGCAACTTCTCATGGTTACCATGGGATACCTTCTAAATATGTGCCTGATATGATTTCCCCAAATTGTTATGCAATGAAAATGACATAGCTTCTAAGAATGGCATTTTCTCAATTGCATGCCCAGAGAAATGTGGTATTTCCCCCAAGGATTGTATTATATTGGGCTTGGCTACGTGTCAGTAGGTTTCAGTAATGGAGAATTAAAGCCTTTCTATCTCTGGGGAAACAACAACCAAAGACTGATTAAGTTGGGGTTAATCATTTGAATGATAGCAACTTATTTTTCTTAACAAAGGAAATTTGCTTTCTAATAGAAAGCATAAGAAATTTTTCCGTCTGGAAGATACTTATTCATGCTGGATGTGCTCATCATACTTTGTACAGCCTCTGCCTATTGAAATTTTATATAGTGTTTTTTTTTTTTTATAGTGAGCTTTTATATAGTTCAGTTGTGTCTCTTCCCTACTGAACATGATCTCCTTGAGGGCATGGAATGTGTTTGTTTTTATACCCCCGACATGTGATGCATTGGAGTCATCCCATAAATGGCAGTTGATGAATTAACAGATGATGCAATGCAGTGGTCTACATATGTTAGTGGTGCTGTGAAAGAGGCCTTGGAAGAAAGACAATGCCCAGGAATAAAATTTGTTCTGAGTAAAAATCTTTGCCACATCCACAATTTTTCCTCCATGGTTAGAACATAACAAAGATTTAACTGGAACTTCACTTCCCCACAAATATATACAAACTCAGAAAACAGATTTAGGATTGAGAACGGTGAGACAGAATCCTAATCTGGTAAATCAGAATCCTAATCTGGTAAATCCTATCTTGTCACCCTGAAGGTAATTATATTCACAGAAGAAAAGATTCCTCATGTTCTGTTTCCCCTGTTCCTCTGTTTCTACCACTTCCCTCAGCTACCCCTTTGCACTGCATAGTGTCCTTCCAGTGACAGTGATTACTGTGGTGTTGCTAGAAAGTGATATGAAAATGGTATGAATGAGGAAGAAACTTTGAAGACAAGCTATTCAGCCCTGTGTGTGAAAAGTTTTAGGTAGATACTTTTTGAAAACATTACTCATTTCTCATCTCCCTTTCACATGCTGGGTGTGTTTGCTTTGAATTCTTCTTTTTTAGAGATATATAAACTTCCTTGCACACAGATCTCTCTCTCCCTTTTCTCTTTTACTCATCTTCCTTTTTGCCCCCAGATACTCTTTCCTGTCCAGGGTTAAGCACAGATCCCCAAAGCCTGTTGGTTTGCAGCAGTTGCAACAGGGAAACCCTGTGTGGAATTCAAGTTTGCTTTCTTATCCAGGGGAGAGAGTTAGGGACATTCTGCCCAAATCATCAATGGCCAGGGAGGGGACTCATACCTATTCATTAGCCCTATCTGGATCTGCTTGAGTTCCATCTGGGCCTGTCTTCAGAGTTGCGGTTGCCATGGCTTTGTAGGTTTTTGCACATTCAGCTATCAGAAAGTCTTTCCTCCTTCATGTTTGCTGGTGATTATAGCCTGCAGCCATAACCAAGATTTCCTGCTTGCCTGACACAAGTTCACCCTAATTGCAGGCCAAAGAACTCAGCATGGTGCGGGTAAGGTGCAACCTGATGGGCTCTACACAATCAGACGGTGTGAGGTTCAAATACGGTCTGTAACTCTGTGACTTTGAGTAAGTTACTTACTCTCTTAGCCCTCTGGTTTTCCTGTTTGTAAATGGGAATAACATCCACTCTGTTAAATTGTCATGGATAGAAGTAAGATGACCTATGTAAAGTGCCAAGGAAGCAACACATGCTTTATAAATAGTGTAAAGTAGATCTACTTTTGATTCACTTCCTTCCTCTCCTACTAGTAACAGGAGCTGAAAAATGAAGAGGAAGATGGAGACATTACCCAGCTCACTCTTTCTGTCTCCCTTTTCTACAACTCTCCTGATACAGGAACTCTGAAGGTCTCAAACAGGATGCCTGAGGGACGAAGAAAATGAAAAAGAGTGCTTAAGCAACAACTTTTAGAGTAGCAATAACACCAGTCCTAGAACACTCCATTTCATCCAGATTTAAATTTAAATATATATATATATATATATATATATATATATATATATATAACCTTTGAATATTCTTACCACATAATTTAATGATGCCCCAAAAAATCCTGGATAAAAGCACTAATTTCAAGCTTTGGAAGTATGATCCTAGGTCCACATATACTTAAGGGGAAAAGTGGGTAGAGGGGGCAGGGTCAAGAGAGTACTCTGGATCCAAAGGTTAGGTCAGTTTTAGTCCTCAAGTTGATAACATTTGCTTGTCTGGTCACACTGTTTGCTCTATCTTACCAGCAATTTATTTGACTTCCTGGCATTATTTGTGGAGTGGCAGGATTTACAGAGCAGCCTAGACATGAGACCCTACCTTAAAGCATCTAGAATGGAGTGAAAGATACAAGAGAAACACAAAGGAAGTCAATAAAATTGTCCCTCAATTAGCACATATCCAAAATCGTGTGGGGCTGGCGTGATGTGTTAAGACCCCCAGTTTGGCATTACTTAAGAAAACAAAGTGTGCAGAGGCAATTTTTTTTTTTTTTTTTTTTGCCCACAGAGTTAGTTCTGTCATATACATATGATAGATCCAGCTGTATTTCCTAAATGGTGAACATATTGTTCTGGCTGTTTATATTCTTGGCATCCAGCAGCGCTCTGCACTCCCAAGTGCCAGGAACATGCAGCACGGCAGTAGCTTTTCCCTAAAAGGCCTGTAAAGCCATGACTAGTTTGTTCTCCCAAAGATCCAAGGTACTTGTTAAAGCACAGGATCTGTTTCCACTGACACGGCTCTGAGTTAAATGTGTCGCAACACATTCTTGGGGAGACAGAGTTCCTTTGACTAACAGCCTCCATATTTGTCAAAACTACTGTAGGTCAAAGGTTAGCAGCAGTGTCTGAGCACAAAACCAAACCTAAGAAGTTAAAATGAGAACTCGGCCAGGGAGTTCAGTTCCTGCTCTAGCTTCCTCTCTTTGCTACTCAAAGCCCGGGTCCATGCTGCCTTCAGTAGAAGCTTATAGACCACACTGGATGTGTAACAACAAAGCTAAAACCTCGGTGATTCTTTCACTGCAGGAGGGGGATGCCCAAGCCTGCTTTGTAATAGCTCTTGAGGAATGTTATGGAATTTTCAAAACATTTGTTTCTATTTACTCTGTTTTTAAAATATAAAAATAATATTTTTCAGGAAGTTCAGTTTAAGACATTTGAAATCTCCTAGAGAGCAGAAACATTAAAAAGGGCACGCTAAGATTCGATGCCAAGAGAATGCAGCGGATGGACACGAACCCAGCTTGAGAAAGGAGAGAAAGAAATGTTGAGCAAAGGGGCCAAGACCATTCCCACAGGGACCCCAGATAACTCCACAAACTGAGGAATTGGACACACACCATCCAGATTGCCTCATTAAGCACCTTCACTTGGAGTCATCAACAAGATGGGAGGACTAGTAGGCAGGTTTCCTAGAGGACATGAGGCCTAAATTAAAGTATAGAATATGAACTGAAACAAATGGAAGTGTTTTTGGAAAGACTAGGATGAAGGTCTCCCTTGAGGCTGAATACATCCGATGTCTCAGATCTATGTGTGTTTAACATACTAGTTATCAGAGCATCTGATACTTCAAAATGCACTGTGTCCTACCTCTGATTCTAACCTAGAGAAGAAATGAAATGCTTTATAAGGATGGAAGTCAGGAAAAAAGACAATCAGTCCCATCAAAAGTCTTTAAAATGTTGTTACCTTTGGGGTATCTGGGTGGCTCAGTTGGTTGAGTGTTCGACTCTTGGTTTCAGCTCAGGTCATGATCTCACAGTTTATGAGTTCGACCCCCGCAGCAGACTCCAACTGACAGTGAGGAGCCTGCTTGGAATTCTCTCTCTCCCTTTCTCTCCTACCCCACTTGCTCTCTGTATCTATCAAAATAAATAAATAAACTTAATAAAAAGAAAATGTTGATGCCTTTGGATATAGAATTTTAACTTAAAGGCATTTATCTTAAGTAAATATTAACAGAATATCTAGTTATAAGAGTATCCACCACTGTTTTCTCTTTTTTGGTAAGAATAAAAAACTGAAATCCATCTAAATATTTGTTCAATAATAATACATTGTATGTTACATTCATAAAATACAGTAACTTATAGCCATTAAAAAGTGACATTACAGAAGAATGATATGGAAAGATGCTAATGACCTATTGTTGAGTGAATAAAAAAGCAAGGTAAAAGACCATATGCTGAAAAAGATATGATTAAGAGGGTAAAAAGGCCAAATATCACATATTGGATAAAGGACTTATTTCCCAAATGTACAAAAACCTCACAAAACCCAACAATAAGAAAACACAACCCAATTAAAGACAAGTATTGGTGGGGATGTAGAGAAATCAGAACACTTGCATACTGAAAAGGAGTAACTTTCCTGTGGGCCAGGTGGCACATACTCCTCAAAACTGTCACCAGGAATGCAGAAGTTTAAAAAATAGTTACTGTCCAAGAAACCCAAGGAAGATGGCAACTGAATGTAATGTAGTATCGTAGATGGAATCCTGGAACAAAAACAGAATATTAACTAAAAACCAGAGAAGTCTGAATAAATCATAGATTTTAGTTAGTGATAGTATATTCATATTGGTATCAATAATAACAGTGTATTGGGGCGCCTGGGTGGCACAGTCGGTTAAGCCTCCGACTTCGGCCGGGTCACGATCTCGCGGTCCGTGAGTTCGAGCCCCGCGTCTGGGCTGATGGCTCGGAGCCTGGAGCCTGTTTCCGATTCTGTGTCTCCCTCTCTCTCTGCCCCTCCCCCGTTCATGCTCTGTCTCTCTCTGTCCCAAAAATAAATAAAAAATGTTGAAAAAAAAATAATAAGTGTATCAAAATTGGTTTATTAGATATGTGGCATTAGTAACTCATGTTAATATGTAATATTAATTATGTAATATGTAATATTAGTATATAATAGGAAAACTGGTATGGGTTAGATCTGCAGTATCTTCACAACTTCAACTTTTCTATAAATCTAAAACCATTATAAAATAAAAAGTTAATTAACTAGAGAGTTATGTGCTATAATTTTCCTAAATGTGTATATAGGTACATACATGGCTAGCTGTACCCACGTATGCATAGAAAAATGGTGAAAAGCTAAATATCAAAACATTAAGACTGGTTATTGCTAGTGGTGAGATTAGAGTATTTTTTTTCTTATTTTGTTCATCCTTATATTTAACTTTATAATACAAAAAGAAAAACATATTATAAGCCTTCATTTGGGACAGAATGCTTCACTGACTTAAGTACAAAAAGAAGAATTATATCTCATATTTACAATTCCTAAAAATTCTTAAGAGGCCCACAGTATGTAACAATTCTGTCACGGGGGACAGTAAAAATTACTTTTTGACTCACAACTTTCTTCCCAGTATATTCTTTGATAGTACCTAAGGATAAAGGTAAAAATGATTAATTATTTCTGAACTCAGAATTCGATAAACATAGTTAAAAAAGAGTCCCAAATTAACCTTCAAGAGGAATCCCAATTCCCCATTTTAATTCATTCATTTCCATCATTTTAATTTCTTATGTAATTTAAGATGTTTAAAACCTCTAGAGAGGCTGGCTGAGGCTCCAAGAAGTACTGTTAGATGTCCCATGGGTTCAATTCCAGCGCACCTGCTAGAACATCTCTCACGCTGTGAAGTAGAAGATAATGGTCGTAAGCAGTATCTGTGCTGGTGATGTCATTACCACCTTCTCCAGTGAGAAGCAATTAGCTACTTTAAACAGAAATATATTCTTTCATTCCCACTATGGCTTGGTCTATTCTGCTTTAAATGATTAGATCCCTCTTTGCCTGAACTTATTTGGGTTAAGCTACCTGCATTTTTTTTTTTCATGGCTCATTTCACTTACTCATTTTCTCATTCTATAAATACTCATGGAGGGCTTGCCATTCGTCAGTTACTGTGTTAATAATTGGGAAATATGAGAGCATGAATAGTAATAAATAGCTCCATTTTAAGGAGATTCTAGAAAAGAGGAGAGGTCACAGTGAAATAGATAAATTACTATACTTACAAGGTAGAATAAGTGCTATTTAAAAAGTTCAGATAAGTTAAAATGAGCATTCACAGAGAGACCACATCAAGGTAGAAGGTGCACGGTGGAGGATTTGCCAAAAGGATGACTGAGAATTGAGTCCTGGTTAACATTCTGGGGAGCGGGGATGAAGAGGCCATTTACTCTCCTTTCTGCATGCTTCCACATGGAAGAACCTCAGCCACAGGAACACTCCTGGTCTGTCTCCTCTCGCATTACTCCTCCCATAAGAGTTAAATAGTGAGTCTGAGAGCAGAAATGGAACATGCTCAGCTTGCCCCTTCCGGTTTCTCTTCAGCTAGAGCCCATCTGCATGACTCTTACGTTCTGGTCTATTTTCTGCCATGCAGTAAGAGATCCTTAAAGCATCTTTCTTCAAGTTTCTTTATCAATACTAAAAGCGATCATTTTAATCTGTGCCTGACTCCTGAGTCTACCAGAGAAGAGTTAGTAGCTCACAAGAATTCTGACAATAGCTTTGGACATGTTAAGATAGAAGGAGAGAGGTGGAAAGACAAGCAGAGGCCCAGATACAAACTTGGGAAGAACACAAAGTGTCAAATTGGCAGGAATTGAGCATGAATAAAGGGAAACGTGGAAGATGGAGTAAAAAAGGAAGATTTATGCGATGAACTGAATGTTTGTTTTCCTCCAAACCTCATATATTGAAATCCTAATTCCCAAAGTGGTGTTATGTGGAGACGTGGCCTTTGGGAAGTAATTAGGTCATGAGAGTGAAGCCTTTATGATGAGATTTGTACCTTTAGAAGAGGAGACAGAAGAGAGCTTGCTTTCCCCCTCTACCATCTCTGCTGTGTGACGATACAGAGAGAAGGTAGCGGTCTCCAAGCCAGGAAGCGGCTTCTTATAAGAAGCCAACCATGTTGGCAACCTGATCTCAGACCTCTAGCCTCCAGAAGTGTAAGTGCTAAGCATTTGTTGTTTAAGCCATCCAGTCTATGGTATATTTGTTATAGCAGCCTGAGCTGACTAAGACAGTGGAGATTTTTCCTAGAGAATCTTAAAAGCCAGATGTGGAGTTTTGAATTCATTCATAGTTAATAGAAAGATTCTGGTTTTATGCAACTGGCAGAGTATCTTGCATTTGACTAACACTCCCAAAGTATACAGTTATAAACTCTGACCAAAAAAATTGAAACCAACTGTTTGGAAACACTGGGCAGTAATCAAATGCAGGCAGAAACTGAGAGAGCTTTGAGTCTTGACAAAAAGGACCCACACTGATTGAGATCCACCCATGGCTTTGCCACTGGAGGCAGTTTCAGATCCACCGAGCTGGAAACAAAACCTTACTCTTATTATAGGATCAGAAGATAAGAGAGTTTGGGACTGATAGAGTGGCTAGAAATTGAGGAGTCAAATCCCTGAGAGAAGGAAGTTACAGAAAGGGAACCTCAAAACCTGCATATAAACTACTCTTAATTCTTGGCTGACTGCTGAACTGTTCATGTGAGAGGGGAGACTTCAAGAAACTCAGCAGGAAGAACAAAGAAAAATCACCTAGAGAATGCTGAAAGACCTAAGAAAAGATTGTAGCAGCTTCCCAATGCAGGAGAGCCAGAGTTGGGAGTTAGAGGGACTTAGCAAAAGTTCAATCTATCAGTAATCTCCAGAAGAGCCATGCCTTCTCCACTGTCTTAGCTCAGGCTGCTATAACAAATATACCATAGACTGGATGGCTTACAACAAGTACTTATTTCTTACACTTCTGGAGGCTAGAAGTCTGAGATCAGGTTGCCAACATGGTTGGCTTCTTATAAGAAGCCGCGTCCTGGCTTGTAGACAGCTACCTTCTCTCTGTATCCTCACACGGCAGAGAAGGTAGAGGGGGGGAAGCAAGCTCTCTTCTGTCTCCTTTTCTAAGGGTGCAAATCTCATCATAAAAGCTTCACTCTCATGACCTAATTACTTCCCAAAGGCCCCATGTTTCAGGACTGAGGGCAAATCAACATTTGTTCAAGATAATATGCCAATAATTTAATTCCTGACTGGAACAAAATTCAACAGGAAAAAACACTTTCCAGAAGAAAATGACAGAATTAACTTTCTCTACTAGGTTTCAGTCATTGTGTTAATTATAGAATAATAAATATTAAGCACAAATAAACAAAAAAATGTGATCTAGAGTCAAGAGGAAGATTAGTCAAAAGAAACAGATTCATAAATAATGGAAATTCTGAAATTATATGAGAAGGATTTAAAATTAACTATGAAAAATATGCTAAGAGACCTAAATGAAAAATTGAATATAATTAGTGAAGAAATAGGAATTTCAGAAAAGATATGAAAACCACAGGAAGGGACAAAATGGAAGGCCTAGAACTGAAAAATACATTATCTTACATTAAAAAAATTCATTAGATGTGATTGGCAGCTGAGTGGACACAACAGAAAAAAAGACCACTAAAGTTGAAGACAGGTCAATAAAATCATTCAATCTGAAGCTGAGAGGAAAAAAAATTGCAAAATAATCAAGAAAGCTTCACCAACCTGTGAGGGCAATACCAAGTGGTCTAAATTTATGTGTTTGGTGTCCAAGAAAGAACTAAAGTTGTGGAAGGGTAGAAATAAGAAAGAAAAACTTGAAGAAATATATGACAAAGTTTTTCCAAATTTGATTCAAAAACAACAACCCATTGATCCAGGAATCTCAGTGAACTAATGCAGAATATACAACTAAGCACAACAAAGTTAAGGGAAAAAATATCTTAACTGAGAGAGGGGGAAAAAAGACATATTACATACATGGGAATAAAGTTTGAAATATTAACTGACTTTTCATCAGAAAATAATGGAGACCAGGAAACAATGTAAAGTTATCTTTTAAGTCCATTATCAGTGAAGTATCTTTCCAAAATTAAGGTTAAATGAAGACATTTTCAGATGAACAAAACCCGAGACGATTTGTCACAAGCAAAGCAACACTATAGGAAATACTAAAACAAAATATTTAGATTAAAGGGGAATGATAATAGGTAGATATTTGGATTTACAGAAAGGAATGAAGACACTGAAGATAGCTGAACATGTAGTTGGATATAAAAGATTTTTCTTTTTAAATTAAATTTCTGAAAAGTCAATTAAATGTTTAAAGAAAAGTGAAAAATGTATATGTTTTTATTTGTGGAAGTCAAATATGTGTCAACAATAGCACAAAAAGGTAAAGAGGGAGTATAAATGGACTCTTAGTCAACGGAGACCATGACAAAATTTTAAACAGGGGGATATGCAGAGGATTGACATAATTTAAACTGTGCCCTTACAAGAAACATCCAGCATCAGGACATGGGGCCAATCAGAAGGAGCAGCATAATAGATGTATTGAGGAAGAACCAATAGGACCTGGAAAATGAGTGAAAGTGGTACAGGGACAATAACAGCGATGTTACATAGCACTTCCATTCTTGGAATGGAAAGAAGAATTGAGGGTATCATTAAAGAAACAGAGAATCTTGTAGAAAGAACTGCCATGGGAAGAAAATGATACATTTATTTATGACCATTACCAAGTCCAAGATGTAGATGAGACCACACAGGTGAAGATAGATAATAAGCAATTCAAAATGCAGGTCTCTCCTCTTATAAAAATTACAAAATGCCAGTCCTGAAAAATTTATGGTCTTTATGTAACTTGTTTTCACCCTATGCTACATGATTTAGTGTAAACTTTTTAGGGGGTGCCTGGGTGGCTCAGTCAGTTGAGCACCCAACTCCAGCTCAGGTCATGATCTCACAGTTTGTGGGTTTGAGCCCTGTGACCAGCTCGCTGCTGTCAGCACAGAGCCCACTTCAGATACTTTGTCCCTCTTTCTCTCTGTCCCCCCCTTGCTCATGGTCTCTCTCTCAAAAATAAACATTAAAAAAAATTTAAACTTTTTAATATATTCAAGCTATAAGCAAGAGAAACAAATGTAAAACCATAGCAGTGGGAGATTGGCAGGACGGTTTGCCAAGAAGCTTTTTTGTCAGGCTCCCGTACCTGAGCAAAGGTCCAAGGCCAAAAGCCAGCAGACCCCGAGGTTCAGCCCTGCTTTTCTCTGCAGACTGGCACGCTGGCGTGACTGACTACTCGTTAACTGCCATATTACCATTTGTCGTTCTTTCTTGACATGCCTGGATTTTTTTGATTCTCTGAATCCACTACTGAGTGAACCCAGAAGAATGATAAGACTAATAGCAAAAACTAAGAGGCCAACCTTTCCCCACTTGCCTCTCTTTCCCCTTCCCTTCCCCTAGCAGTTCTCAAATTGAGGGACCACTTATGCACTTAGCTGTGACATGTACCACTGGAGTGATTTAGCTTGTACTACCTCCTTCTCAAGTTTTCATTCACGAACAATTTTTTCTTTCCCTTTTTTTTTTTTGATAAAATGACTTTTATTTTTTTCCTTTTGCTAAAGTACTTATTTATTTATTTATGTATTTATTTATTTTATTGTCAAGTTAGTTAACATGCAGTGTAGTTTTGGCTTCAGGAGTAGAATCCAGTGATTCATCACTTACATGTAACACCCAGTGTTCATCCCAACAAGTGTTCTCCTTAATGCCCGTCACCCATTTCCCCACCGCCATCAACCCTCAGTTTGTTCTCGGTATTTAAGAGTTTCTTATGGTTTGCCTCCCTCCCTCTCTGATTTTATCTTATTTTTCCTACCCTTCCCCTATGAACATCTGTTAAGTTTCTCAAATTCCGCATATAAGTAAAATCATGTGATATCTGTCTTTCTCTGACTGACTTATTTTGCTTAGCATAATACTCTCCAGTTCCATCCATGTTGTTGCAAATGGCAAGATTTCATTCTCTTCATGGCCAAATAGTGTTCCATTGCATATATAAACCACGTCTTCATCTGCCCATCAGTCAATGGACACTTGTGCTCTTTCGATACATTGGCTATTGTTGATAGTGCTGCTATACACACTGGGGTGCATGTGTCCCTTCTAATCAGCACTCCTATATCCTTTGGATAAATACCTTGTAGTACAATTGCTGTGTCATAGGGTAGTTCTATTTTTAATTTTTTGAGGAACGTCCACAATTTTCCAGAGTGGCTGCACCAGTTTGCGTTCCCACCAGCAGCGCAAGAGGTTTCCCCTTTCTCCACATCCTTGCCAACATCTGCTGTTTCCTGAGTTGTTAATTTTAGCCATTCAGACAGGTGTGAGGTGGTATCTGAGTGTGGTTTTGATTTGTATTTCCCTGATGATGAATGATGTTGAGCGTCTTTTCACGTGTCTGTTTGCCATCTGGATGCATGAACCATTTTTCTAACTGTCCTGGAATCAGTTCTACTCTAAATCAAATTGTGAAGTATAAAGATATTTTTGTCTCTCCCATGTTCCATTTAGCAAATCTTTCCCAAATTTTGGAACCTATTACCAAAGGTGACCAGCACTATCTTACTGCCCTCTGACTACTCAGTGTCCTGCTCTGGTGCCCTCCACATCTCCCACTGTCCATTCTTTCTCCCCATCCTGGGTCCTCTCACTTCTGAAAACTTCAGGTTCCATACTGCTACCAACTTCTGTAAGGAGTTAGAGGAAAAACAGGTTGGTTGACCTAATTCAAATAATAGTGTAACTACTGGAATCTAAGCCTCATCCAGAGCACTTGATTTTTTTTTTTTAATTTTATTTTTCATTTTTTAAAATTTACATCCAAATTAGTTAGCATATAGTGCAACAATGATTTCAGGAGTAGATTCCTTAGTGCCCCTTACCCATTTAGCCCATACCCCCTCCCACAACCCCTCCAGTAACCCTCAGTTTGTTCTCCATATTTATGATTTTTTTTAAAGCTCTCATGCACTTAAGTGAAATCTCTCGGCCCTATGACAAAAGGGCAAGAAAAAGTCCACATTTTATTTTATTCTGTAATATTATAATACTAAAAAAAATAGTGCTAACCTATGCTATTCATTAGAGCATATCCTGTTTCATGAAATATTGTTTAACATTTCAGGATAAAACCCAAATATGAAACAATGAAATAATAGTATCCTTATTTTACATATGGAAAAATTCCCAGACAGGTCTACTTTACCTTCTTCATTCTCTTGTGTCCTTGCTTTCCTCTCATGGGAGAAATATTATTGATAAGCATGTGGAGGTTTACATTTTCTCCATCTGCTACACATACTTCTGCTATTTTAATAAATTGGCTGTCTTATTCCCTTTTTTTCTCTATTCAGGGTTATTTTTACCCTATTTTCACTCTCTTGACCACTAATAAATAAATAACTCTAGTCAAAAGGGCCTACACTTTCTCCCTTATTCTGGTCCAGTTTAAGATTTAAATCTATGTAATTTTGGAGGAATTAGACAAAGGCTTGGAGAGCAGTGTCTGGGTTATTTCCTTACCCTGAGAGTAACTCTTCATTATGTAGATTGTTTCTGACCATTGGAATGTCTCTGCCCTCCTCCCTGTTCACCAAAATCCCTTCCGTTCCACAAAACCCATTTCCCTCCTCATTCACCCTTCCAGGAAGCCAAGACCAACATCTTCTTCCTCATCTTTCATAGAATTTCTTGCCAATGTGACACACTCTACGCTCTACCTTCTAGCATTCTAACATTTCCTGTGTTCAGGTACATGGTGCTGAGGGAAAGGGTGGAAGAGGACACAGTTCTTGGGCTCCAGGAATGCAAGTCAGAAATAAATATGCAATCAAGAAATGACTAGATTCAGATGTCTTCAGAAATGAAGAGAATAGTAAATGAAAGAAAAAGTTAGAGATGGCTAATGAGGTTAACCCACTCCATCTTAATCACTATTATCATCAGTTCATATTTAAACTGGTGGCCAAAGTACACAAGAACATCAAGTTCACCACAGTGAGTTAAAGTATACAAAGGAGAACACAGAAAACATGTACTTTTGTGTGTTTAAAAAAGAAAAATCAGGATTTAGATTATTATAGACTGGATAAATGGATGGCACTGGGGAAGAGGGAAATAATGCTTATTCATGGTATCATTTGAACATCTGTATAACACACAGAGAAAAAGTAATTGCATATATCCAAGACAATTCTCATGACTGAAAAACACATTAAATTGCCTTTATCTTTGAGCTGATTTACTTTATATGTTTCTTTAAAACAGAATCATCACAGGCCAATGGAAACAAATGAAATAGAGCATGTTATTCTGTCTTTTGTTCCTTTGGGAATAAGCTCAAATCTTCACATATTGATGAAAGCTGTCTGGCCCTGTTGCTGCTGACAGTTCACATGAATGTGTTGATGGAGTCTGAAATCCCTGATCACGGGCTGAAATCAGATAGAAAGTAGGTCACAGCAATCACAAAATTCTAGGTGGGGAACAAAATGCTAGCAGTAAAATTACAGACTATTCCATTTACTTTAGTATGTTCATTTTAGTAAAAAACTTGGAGAAGAGGAGTGAAACCCCATAATCATTGAGTTTTTGAGCCTACCTTACAAGAATATACACAGCACTATACTATTCCCTGATCTGGAATAGTCTGCCTTTACATATTCCAACAGCACATCCACTTACTCCAATCAAACATCACCTTCTCAGAAAGAATCCAATCTACAATTTCAGCACCTCTCTCCTATGACTCCTTAACTCCTTAGTGTGCTTTCAGTCAGGATAATATACATTATGGTGCCTTAACAACTACTCCCCAAATGTCAGTGGCTTTTTAAAAAAGGTTTATCACCAATAGAAATCTACTGCCGATCTGGGCAATTCTTCCAGCCAGTTATCCTCCATGAGTTCTCATCAGTATGAGCCAGCAAACTTGCCATGACAAGGTGAAGTGAGGTGGAGAGTCAAGGCCAGCAAATAAATGCTTAAATCCACACGTGACACAGACCACTCACATTTCACTGGCCAAAACCAACTAAAATACAAGTGGGCAGAGAAGTATCATCTCCCTATGTGTCCAAGGAGATGTAGTATAGTCTGAATCATCATGCTTTATTTTTCTTTATAATACTTTTCACCTAACATTTTATAATAGATTTTATTTGTGACTATCTGCCTCTCCCCACTAGAATATAAGCGCTGTGAGGGCAGGGACTATGTCTGTAGCTTCAGATCTTAGAACAGAGATTCTCAATAAGCATTTGCTGATGAACAAATAATAATGGAAATGATATGCTTTGTACCATGAATTACAAGCTTGAATGCCTAAAGGCCTAGCTGTTAATACAATGATGGAAACAAGCAAAGTTGGAACCTTGCCTAAGTGGAGAACTTTTGCCACTACCAAAAACCTGCCAGTTATTTCCCTGATGGAGTATGAACTTTGGGTAGCCAGATTCTCTAGTTTTTCATGAGAAGTAAAAAATTTGAATTTTTAGATGTTTATGATTTTTTCGTCAGGTGGTCTAAGTTTTCAAAACCTTTCATACCCAGCAAACATAATGTCAGTCTGTGACTTTGCTGTAGGTGGAGAGACTGAAAATGTATGTCTTGAGATTTACAAAGGTTGAATTAAATGGAGAAGGAAAGAGAAGAGAGAGAGAAAAATGGAGTCTCCACATCCATCACCTAAACTGCAATTTGGAGGGATCTCTGCTCTGCCTTCACCTCCCACTCCTGCCCCTCTTTGCCTGGGAATTTAGAAAACTACCTCTTTATATTAATAACATCAGTTTCATTTAGTTATTGGCAAGTCCTGTGAACAGTAAGAAGGGATCAATCCTGTCTTCATTGATGCTATGGTGTGACTACATAACAATACCTAACTAAGTAAGAGGCCCTGGGGAAAGTTCTCCAAGGTTAAAATATTTAGAATATAGAACTGCTGGGATTAAAATGGCACTGGCAGAGTAGAAGACTCAATATCTACTTCATATAATAGATGAGACTTAAACTGGGAACTCTTCTTAGTAACCAATAATTTGACCTGATTACATAATGAATGTTTCTTTTTCTTTGCCCTAAAGTTGAACTTTGTATATTGAGGAGCTGCCAGACGCATTTTCACTGTAAAGAAATGTTGTTTTCCATTGTATCACCCAAGAGGCTTAAATTCAGATGAAAGTGTTCAAAAATCAAGTTTCTGTATTTCTTTGGATCTAGCATTGGGTGGTTCAGCAAGCAGTGTCAATCCTACTTTTCTTTTCTGGAGGGAATTATCACTGAGCAAGGACAATCCAACTCTAGGTGAAATTATTCGTTTTGGTGGCCCTAAGCCCACACTTGGGAGTTTTCCAGCTATGGAATCAATGAAAAATACCCTGGACTCTCCAGTCAGGGACACACTACTGATTCTTGACAAATATGTTTTTCCAAGGAAGCAATTGAATTAAAATAAGCCTGCCCCTCCTCCCTTGCAGATAATTCTACCATCATGGATCTGACATCTAAATATGCCTACATGCTATTTTTCCTGCATAGAACTGCCATTTCAGAACTCTGTTGGTATGTTTGTCAGGTACTGGCTTTAATTCTAGGATGATGGGGAAATCAAAAATATCCAATAGTTATTTCCCTGCCCAGTCCCATCCTCCAGTTGAAATCCTCACAAGAAATAGACTCTGGTGAACTCCTGACATACTTGTAATTGGCCTTCTTACTAGGCTACCCTGCACATCACTGGATGCCATGAGTTTGAGTATTGCCTTGAAATAAATAAGTTATGTAATCCATGGTTTTTAAAACAAAATAACCAAGACTTAAATAGAAAACCTTGTTCCTGCAGAGGTAAATGAAAATCTAAAAATCTCTGGAGATAGTGCATGAGGAAAATAAAATTACTTCCATAGAATTTTGGAAAACATTCATTTATGCTTGTGAATATTGACTTGATTCTGAAAATATTTATACCATTGTTTCTCCAAAAGAGTTCTCTTTGAAGTGGCCACTTATTTTGCACGCAAAAAACACAATTTCAGTCAATATGGTATCTTAAGATTATGCTTTGGTATTTTCCTTTTGCACACACACAAATACAGCCTACCAAACAGACAAGACGTCTGGCTAGGTAATCAAATCTTAAATATCCCCTAAACTGGTTCTGGATTAAAAAGCCCTAGAAGACCACGTGAAAGCAGGCACAAAACTCCTCAGAAGGAAGAGGGTAGTGGGGCTGGCATGAAGACAGAAAGATCTTATAATATGAGAAAAGCTTATAAACCAAAATGCTCAAATACACAAAGAACTAAAATGCTGAGGACAAGCCAACAAAATCAACTACTGGGAGATTAATTCAAGCCAGGTAAGATTAAAATAGCAGGGAAAGAAGAGAAAGATCTGAAAACTAGTGTGCTTAATGCTTCAAAATGATAAATTATGAGCAATCATTATAAAATAATAAGAAATAATGAAACAAAACAGACAGAAATAAGACAATAGGTGAATGAGAAAAAGAACCAATTAGAAATCTTGAAAATGAGATCAAAGAGGTTTTTTTTTCTGCTTTCTCCTCTAGGGTTTTGATGGTTTCCTGTCTCACATTCAGGTCCTTCATGCATTTTGAGGATGTGTCCTTCATCACATTTCTTTTTGTGAATGGTGTAAGAAAGTGGTCTGGTTTTATTCTTCTGCATGTTGCTGTCCAGTTCTCTCAGCACCATTGTTAAAGAGACTGTCTTGTTTCTATTGGCTACTCTTTCCAGCTTTGTCAAAAATTAGTTGTCCATACATTTGTGGGTCCAATTCTAGGGTCTCTATTCTATTCCATTGGTCTATGTGTCTGTTTTTGTGCCAATACCACACTGTCTTGATGATTACAGCTTTGTAGTAGAGGCTAAAGACTGGGATTGTGATGCCTCTCACTTTGGTTTTCTTCTTCAATATTACTTTGGCTATTTGGGGTCTTTTGTGGTTCCATTCAAATTTTAGGATTGCTTGTTCTAGCTTTTAGAAGAATGCTGGTGCAATTTTGATTTGGATTGTGTTGAATGTGTAGATTGTTTTGGGTAGTATTGACATTTTAACAATATTTATTCTTCTAATCCATGAGCATGGAATGTTTTTCCATCTCATAGATCTACCCTATGACACAGCAATAACACTGCTAGGAATTTGCCCAAGGAATACAGAAGTGCTGATGCATAGGGGCACTTGTACCCCCAGTGTTTATAGCAGCACTTTCCACAATAGCCAAATTATGGAAAGAGCCTAAATGTCCATCAATTGATGAATGCATAAAGATATTGTGGCTTAAAAGCATAAGAGACTCTTAAAAACTGAGAACAAACTGAGGGTTGATGAGGGGTGGGAGGGAGGGGAGGGTGGGTGATGGGTATTGAGGAGGGCACCTTTTGGGATGAGCACTGGGTGTTGTATGGAAACCAATTTGACAATAAATTTCATATATTGAAAAAAAAAGATATTGTGGCTTATATACACAATGGAATACTACGTGGCAGTGAGAAAGAATCAAATATGGCCTTTTGTAGCAACGTGGATGGAACTGGAGAATGTTATGCTAAGTGAAGTAAGTCAGGCAGAGAAAGACAGATACCTTATGTTTTCACTCATATGTGGATCCTGAGAAACTTAACAGAAGACCATGGGGGAAGGGAGGGGAAAAAAAGTTACAGAGAGGGAGGGGGGCAAACCATAAGAGACTCTTAAATACCAAAAACAAACTGAGGGTTGATGGGAGGTGGGGGAGAGAGGAAAGAGGGGCATTAAGGAGGGCACCTGGAAACCAATTTGACAATAAATTACATTTAATATAAAAAAAGAAATCTTGAAAATGAAAATCATAGTTATTAAGATTTACATCAATCCAGTAGACAAGACAATAGGTATAAACATAGGTAAAGAGTTTCTGAGTTGGAAGGTTGCCCTGAGAAATTCACCAGGAATGAAGTATGAAGGAATAAGATTAGAATTATGAACAATGACATGGAGTATGACTTCTTACAGAAATTCTATGGGAAGAGAATACAGGAAATAGCAAAGAGCCCTATGAGAAGAAATAAGACGGGAATGCACCTAAACTGAATTATGAGTCCTCAGATTCAAAGTGCAAGTAATATACCAAGCAGGATGAGTAATGTTGAATCTATACTAGGCAGAAAAGCTAAACTTAAAAATATTCAGAATAAATAAATATATATATGTATATATATACACACACATATGTGTGTGTATATATATGTATATATGCACACACACACACATATATATATATATATATATATATATGAAAAACTATCAGAAAAAAAAAAGATTACCTACAAAGGAAACCTAATCTGACATACAGCAGGCTTCTGGAGAGAAACAATAAAGCCCCAAAACATAGATGCTAAAAATATGAGTCGAAACTAATACAAACATTGGAATAGACTTTATAGCTTCCAAAGAGCAGATTTAAAATAATAATGATGATGGCAAAGAAAATAATTTACTAACAATCCAGCAGGAGGCAAGAAAGTAAACAAAGCAACAAAGCAATATATTAGAAAGAATCAATTGCATTTCCATATGTTAGCAACAGACAATCAGAAATTAACATTTAAAAATAATCCTATTTATATTAGCCTCAAAAATATAAACTACTTAGGGAGAAGTCTAACAAAAGATGTGCAAGATCAACACAAAGAAAACTAAAACACATTGCTGAGAGAAATTAAAGAAGATCTAAATGAAAAGAGATGTGAGCATGGATTAAAAGAGTCAATATTCTTCAGATATTAATCCTCTCCAAAATGATGTATAGACTCAACACAATCCTATTCAAAATCCTGGCAGGGCAGCACTTCACCAAATTTGAACAGATTCTTCACCCAATGTAATATACGGATGACAGATAACCACATGACAAGATGCTCAACATCATGAGCATGAGGAAAGTGCATATTAAGACCACAATGAGGCACGACTACTTGCCTATTAGAAGAGCTAAGATTAGAAGGCTGGTCATACCAACTGTTAGCAAGGGAGTGGAGTAACTGGAACCCTCATAGATTTCTGGTGGGGATATAAATGATAAAACCACTTTGGAAAACAGTTTGGCAGTTTTTTTAATTTTTAAAACACATCTGCCATATGATCCAGGCATTCTAATTATAGGTATTTAGCTAAAAGAAAAAATATATGTCCACAAAAAGACTCTTGCACCACTAGATACCTATTAGAATGGCCCAAATCCAATCACTGAAAACACAAAATGTGGTGATAACGTGGAGTTACAAGAACTCTTATTCATTGCTGGTGGGAATGCAAAATGGATTCCACTTTGAAAGAAAGTTCAGCAGTTCCTTTAAAAAATTAAACATATGATCATCAATCACACTCCTTGGTATTTGCCCAAATGAGTTGAAAACTTAGGTCCACACAAAAATCTGCACATGATGTTTATAGAAGCTTTACTCATAACTGCCAGCACTGGGAAGCAACCAAGATGTCCTTCAGTAGGCAAATGGATAAATAAACTGCAGTACATCCAGACAATGGAGTATTGTGCATCACTAAAAAGGAATGAGCTATCAAGCCATAAATAGACATGGAAGAAACTCAAGTGCATGTTACTAAGTGAAAGAAGCCATCTGAAAAGGCTACATACTGTATTATTCCAACTATATGGCATTCTGGAAAAGAAAAGACATGGAGACAGTAAAAAGATTAGTGGTTGCCTGGGCATAGAAAGGGATTATTGTTAGGGCAGTAAATCTATTCTGTATGATACTATAATGGTGGATACATGTCATTATGTACTTATTAAAAGCCATAGAATGTACAGCACCAAGAGTGATCCCTGGTGTAAGCTATAGACTTTGGGTAATAATGTTATGTCATTGTAGGTTCACCAATGTAACAAATGTTACTCTGGGAACTCTATGCTTTCTGTTTCAATTTTGCGGTGAATCTAAAACCACTCCACAAAAACTAAAGCTAGTTAAAAAAAAAAAAAGGCTTGTTCACACATCCTACCAGATTTATATGTAATAGTCAAAAACTAGGAACACCCCAAATGTCCATCAACAAGTGAATGATATATCTATGTAATGCAATACTACTCCACATAAAAAGAATTATTGAACATAAAGAACATGAAGAGTCTCAGAATAACTATGCTGATTGAAATATGTTACACGAAAAGAGTACACATGGTGTGATTCCATTTATATAATATTCTGATATGACAGAAAGCAGATCAGTGGCTGCCTGGAATGGCATATTTGACAGAAGGGAAGGTTGCCAAGGAACATTAAGTAACTTTAGGGATAGGTTTGTTATCTTGACTGTAGTGATGGTTTCACAGATACATAAAGATAGATGATCAATAGATCAATAGACAGATGATAGTTAGAAGATAGATAATAGGTGTCAGAACTTATCAAATAACGCACTTTAAACATGTGCAATTTATTATATGTCAGTTACACCAGAAGAGAGCTCTTGTTAAGGTTGGTTTTTTTCCTCCAAAATGAAATAAAGAAATACTAAAGAGAAAATCAAGAATATCTAAAGGTGATTCTTTGGAAAGATGAATTAACTAAACATACTTCTGGCAAGATCAATCAAGAAAAATCAAAGAAAGAACAAATAAACTCTAACATTTAAATTGGAGATTTAGAAAAATCACAATTTTATGCTAATAATAGGAAAACTTAGTTGAGAAAAACCAGTTTTTAGAAAACCATCAACTGCCAAATTGAGATAAGAGGAAGGAGAAAATAAGAATAAAACAGTAACTATTGGTTATGGTTGAAATGTATACCCCCACTCCCCACACACAAAAAAGCCTCATCCTCAGTACCTCAGAATTTAAGCTTATTTGGAAATAGGGTCTTTGAAGAGATTATCAAATTAAAATTAGGTTATTAGGGCAGTCCCTAATAACACACCTAGTGTCCTTTTAAAATGGGAATATTTGGACAGAGAAACAGACACAGAGGAAAGACAATGTGAAGACACACAGGGAGATCATATCCCTATCAATGGAGTGGTGCCGTCTACACACCAAGGAATGCTATGGATTGCTATCAAACACCAGAAGCTAGAAGAACAAAGATGGTTCTCCCTTAGAGACTTCAGAGAGAGCATGGCCCTGCCAATACTTTGATTCTAGACTTCTGACTGCCAGAATTAGGAGTTAAGCAAGGGAGAGAGGGACAGAGAGACAGAGACAGAAAAAGGTAGGGAGAAGAGAGGCTGATGGAGAGACAGTGGGGAGAAAGGTAGAGAGAGAGAGAAAGATAAAGGCAAATCTTTTTAAATGTTGAGCATATTGTCGCTTCTCATCAGGGAAATACAAATCAAAACCACACTCAGATACCACCTCACGCCAGTCAGAGTGGCTAAAATGAACAAATCAGTAGACTATAGATGCTGGTGAGGATGTGGAGAAACGGGAGCCCTCTTGCACTGTTGGTGGGAATGCAAACTGGTGCAGCTGCTCTGGAAAACAGTGTGGAGGTTCCTCAAAAAATTAAAAATAGATCTACCCTATGACACAGCAATAACACTGCTAGGAATTTGCCCAAGGGATACAGAAGTGCTGATGCATAGGGGCACTTGTACCCCCAGTGTTTATAGCAGCACTTTCCACAATAGCCAAATTATGGAAAGAGCCTAAATGTCCATCAACTGATGAATGGATAAAGAAATTGTGGTTTATATACACAATGGAATACTACTTGGCAATGAGAAAGAATGAAATTTGGCCTTTTGTAGCAACGTGGATGGAACTGGAGAATGTTATGCTAAGTGAAATAAGTCATACAGAGAAAGACAGATACCATATGTTTTCCTTCTTATGTGGATCCTGAGAAACTTAACAGAAGACCATGGGGGAGGGGAAGAAAAAAAAGTTAGAGAGGGAGGAAGCCAAAACATAAGAGACTCTTAAAAGCTGAGAACAAACTGAGGGTTGATGGGGGGGTGGGAGGGAAGGGGGAGTGGGTGATGGACATTGAGGAGGGCACCTGTTGGGATGAGAACGGGGTGTTGTATGGCAACCAATTTGACAATAAATTTCATATTAAAAAATAATAAAATAAAAAAAATTAAAATGTTGACCATAAAAAATTGTATGTAAAATAGTGCTCCCAGTACTATTTCTTTTTTATAAAATAAAGTTTATTTATTTATTTTGATAAAGCGAGCATGAGCAGAGGAGGGGCAGAGATAAGGAGAGAGAGAATTCCAAGCAGGCTCTGTACTCTCAGCACAGAGCACGATGCAGGGGCTTGATCCCAGGAACCATGAGATCATGACCTGAGCTGAAATCAGGAGTTTGATGCTTAACCAACTCAGCTACCCAGATGCCCCCCATATCTTTCACATAAAGATCAAAAGTACACAAAACAAAACTTTATATTTTTTAAAATACAAATAATGATATACTTTGGTTTTTTTCACTACATTATTCTTTGAACTTCCTCAAAGTTTAAAATAGTTCACATTTTGTTATTAAAAGAAACATCTCAAAAACTCCTCTTCCAAAAGTATACCCCACAATCTTATTAAAAATTTTTTGATTTCTCACGTCACCATGAGAGCCTTAAGATATTTATAAAATATATTTATAATTGAATGTAATTGAATATAATTGAATCTACTCAGTTTATGTCAGTGAATCATCATATTACTATAACATTTGTTAGGTAACATTTCATTAAATGTTTAGTTTTATCCTCATGATTAATATTGTGCTTTTAATTTTGCCTTGATCAAAATTTTTCTCTGTTTCAGTATGTCTTATTGACAAGGAGAAATTCATCTCTATTAAATGTTTTCTTAAAAAAAATACAAAGATAACCACTTAGGAGGTCTCATATCCTCCTGGGGCCACACAGTGAGCAATTCATTTGAGCATCTCAGTTTTTCCTATTTTTCTTAAACCTAGTTGATCTGGAATCAAAATCATTTGTTAAGTGTTTCTACTGTACTAAACATATCTCTTTAGTCCTTTGCTCATGATAATAACTGGAAGAAATTTGAATCTTTGTTTCCCACTACACTTTCCTTCCCTTACCTCATCAAGTCAGTGAACAATTTTTGAGACTTCACTGATTAATAGTGAAAAACTGCCATTGCACTAAGAAAATGGTAGAGTTTTCATATTCTCTTTTCTGATGATTTTCAAATTGCTCTTTTTCTAAGACTAATGACATCCAGGAGGTCTAAGTGTTGGAAGGAAGGAAAGAGAAAGAAAGAAAGAAAGAAAGAAAGAAAGAAAGAAAGAAAGAAAGAAAGAAAGAAAGAAAGAAAGAAAGAAGAAAGAAAGAGAGGGAGGAAGTAAGGAAGGAAGGGAGGGAGGAAGGGAGAATCAGAAGGAGGGAGGGAGGGAGGGAGGGGGAAAGGAAGAAAAGGCTACAATCATCCCTGATTTTAACCCCTATCCCTTTCCTCATCAACACCAAGAGTGTGAATCATCTTTGGTATTAGCCAGTATTCAAAAATGACTTCTCAGTTCTCTTCTTTGGTCTCTCAAGTTTTCACAGCCTTGAGTTTCTTTCTCAGTGCTTCCTTCTCTTTCCATTTGTGAACATAGCATCTCATAAAAGATTACCAGCTTCCTCAGTTTTTTCTATATCTTTCTTGCACCCCGTTCTTTAGCAAGAAGTAAGAAGATCGTCTTTATGGGTTCCACTCATTTTCTCACACCATTACCTGCATTTGCTTTTCCCCCACTGTGTAGACAATCTTCTATAATACCCCTTTACCTATGTTTCTCTGCCATATTTTCTCTGGCTCAAACATCTCTTTATAAACCTGATTAAATTCTTTGGTATCCCAGCCTTCTTGCCAGAATGGAGCACCCACCACAAGTTAGCATCAAGTCCCTTGTGCATTCTACCTTGGGGACACAAAGACTCCTCTGGGGACCCAAAGACCCAGTGATCTGCATAGACTTCACTGCATAGACTTCACACTCTCAGATCATAGATTCAGTGGGGGTAGAAACTCTCTTGTGAGAATAAACAAATGGATAAAGACCTTATGAGAATCTTTCTCCTATTGTAATTTAGTTTTCTGTTATAGAGCCAAAGCACAAAGGTCAGAAATCTTACATCGGTGTTCATGGATTTTTTTATATGTAAGTGGTAAACATGAAAGGCATGTGTTACCAAAGATATTAATTTGTAACCTGAAATAATGTTTACAAATGACTGATGCCTCATATATTTATAATATAAAAAGGTAATAAAGATGTATTAAACAGTACTTAAGTATGAGACAAGGAAAACATCTCTGCATTTCAGGCTGATATCCATGAACTGAGCATGCCCCATGTTGGTTCTCCTTAAATGCTCTTAAAAGGCTTCTCTACTATGCAAAACACTTATCCAAGCTCGTCTTAGCAGTGGGTAAGAAATGCCAAATTCATGCCTCTCATGATCTATCTGTTGTGTTATCTGGTAAGTTACTTGGAAACAGTAAATTTCATTATTTTAAAACAGACCTGTCCTGAGTGACTTCAGTGCAGGCTCCGTTTGACAATCCATGAAGATGATGTAACCAAAAGCAGCTCATTAATATCATCTTAAGTCTTAAATTCCAAGTCACAGTAAATCAGATTTAAATGAGTTTCCACTGAACAAGGCTAGAGAATGATTTTGTTATGATGTATAGAACATTTTATTACTTCAGTGTTTGTCGCAATGAGTTACAGAAAACTCACCTTTAAAAAAATGATTGCTGGGGCTCTAAATTACTCTTAGATGGATCATAGCTGAGATTCAAAGCTAGTTTAAAAAAAAAAAAGAATCTTCCCTAATGCATAGCTACAGCCTGCTAATAAAGGAGGGTACTTGTATGCAGTTCTATATTCAAGCAAATTGAAAGTCAGTGCCTTGAAACTTTAGATCAGTGCTATTCACAAAATGTTCTGCAATGATGGAAATGTCCTAATATTTATGCCATCTAATACAGTAGCTATTTACACTTAAAATGTAGTTATTGTGACTGAGAAACTGGGTTTTTAAAATATTATTTACTTTTATAATTCATTCCTATTTTAATAGCTATATTGGCTCATGGCTACCCTATTGGACAGGACATGGGGCCATACATTGTGCTAGTGAGATAAATTAGGTCTGAATTGTTATTTTATTATTGATAGTAATGTAACTGAGAATGTAAATATCACAGCAGCACTTACAGGTAGTTTCACCATTCCCACTGACTTCTTCAGACAACGGTCTGAAGTCAACAGGATAAGCATGATCACTTCCATTACATGTGAGGAAACTGATGCTCTCAGACATATTACATGATTTAGGTGAGCTATGACCCAAACTACTTTCTACCAAACTACAAGAGAAAACATGAATGAATATGGTGGCTTCCATGGAGCTTACCTGTAGGCTTATCTAAAATGAACATTGAATGGGGCACTGGGATGGCTCCGTAGGTTAAGCGTCCGACTATTGGTTTCAGCTCAGGTCATGATCTCACGATTTCGTGAGTTCCAACCTCTATGTCAAGCTCCATGCTGACATTGAGGAGACTGCTTGGGATTCTCTGTCTCTCCCTCTCTCTCTGCTCCTCCCCCACTTGCACTATCTCTGTCTCTGTCAAAATGAATAAATAAACTTAAAAAAAAAAATAAAATGAAACTTGACAAACTTGTGGTGGGGGGAGAGAGAGAGAGTGAGAGAATGCAAATCCACAGACCCAACACCGGACATTTTTGCAAGTAAAGAGCTAGGTCAAATTTTGCTCAGGCATGTTCCACTACCATCACAGACCAACTTACTGATTCTCCGACATGGGTGGGGTCCAACAGAAAACCCACTCATGGTTGCTTCCATCAGTGCTCTGCAAACCATGATTTTCTTTTTTCTGCCTTTCGCTTTCTCATCTTTCCATTGTTTGTGCCACTCCCTTTCCTATCTCAAGTCAGAAAATTTCTACATTAAAATGGTAATGCTTATACAACAATCTAATAAAGCACTGGTAACGGCAACAGATTTTCTTTGTCTTTGGAAAATGTGCTGGAGCTTATAAGAAGAAAAAGTCATCTTCTTTTCAAAATTAGCATAATGAAATATATTAAATTGAATATAGATGGTGGGCAATAGCTTAGAGAAAAATGAATTGCACATTCTAGTCTCTAGTCAGCTTGCAGACATATTAATGAAGGCCCTATAAACCTGTTTTTGTGATAAGCCCTTGCAGCAGGCGCTCTGCTAGAGAGATGGGACCCATGTCAACGCGAAAGACCCCAGTACTGCTGAACAGCTTATATTTTATACATTTACATTGGAAAGGCAAACGTTTAAATTGGCCCATCTAAAACCTAAGCCTGTGGTTTCGTGGATTCTAGATAATTGAAAACAGGACTTCAGTGCACTAAATCCACCTCTTCTGGGCTCCTTGCCATAACACGCTCCAATATGAGAACACTTGTTTTAAAAGAAGCCTCTTCTCCAAAGGCAGGAGGAAAAGAGAGACAGAGAAGAAGAAAAATTATTGTCAATATATTACAGCAAACACACTTGTCACTTGCTAAAATACACTTTGCTCAAGTTGCTCCTCTGCTAATATCATTACAGCTATCCAAATACTAGTTAAGGATCCTGAATCTCCCAGCCCGTTTCCACAAACAGTAGAGGGAAAAAAATCACCTGAGCCTGTGAGACTGGGGCCACTAACTGCCCATTCCCATGGGTGACCGCAGGTCCAAAAACCCAGGGGGCCTGGCTGGAGAAACCTTCTGCTCCAGTTACATGTCAGCAAGCATTGTTTTTAACTCAGATGGCTGCCATGCACCTCAAATATTATAATGATCATTAACTATTAAGAAGAATAGTACATATTCTCTAGGTAGAAAGATGTTTTTTAAAAGAATTCTTACAGGAAATGTACAGTTTTGATTGTAAATACAGGCAAAATGAAAACTCCACGGAATGTATAAATATTATGCATGCTGTTTTGGAGAGAGAGAGAGAAATCAATTGCCAAATGAATAAATTCTTTATTCTCTAGTTTAATAAAATATTTCTGTTTGTTATTTATTTTATTGATTTTTATGGATTCCATTTTAATGAAACATATAGAAGTTTTAATATTTTCCAAAGTTTGAGCTTTTTTTTACAAAGTTTATTTACTTTGAGAGAGACAGAGAGAGAGGGAGAGAGAGAGATAGCATATGAGCAGGGAGGGGCAGAGAGAAAGGAAGAGAATCCCAAGCAGGCTTTATGCTGTCTCATTGCCCCCCAAGGCAGGGCTCAATCTCATGAACCATGAGATCATGACCTGAGCCAAAATCAAGAGTCAGAAGCTTAACTGACTGAGCCACCCAGGTGCCCCATGAGTCTTTTTAACGAGAGACAAGAAAGAAAGAAAGAAAGAAAGAAAGAAAGAAAGAAAGAAAGAAAGAAAGAAGGAAAGAAAGAAAGGTAGGTGTGGGGGGAGGCAGAGAGAGAAAAAGGAAGGAAGGAAAGAAGGAAGGAAGGAAGGAAGGAAGGAAGGAAGAGAAGATGGACACTAATACACTAACACAATTGTGATTATATTTGGAATTCTTTCTATACCTTTCCCCCAAACCCTTTGCCCTCCCTCCCTCCCCAGATGCAATTATTTTCATGAAATGGGTAGTCTTCAATTGATATTCTAAATGTTTTACTAAGTATGTACATAGCCATAAAATAAATAGTATTGTGGTGTTTTAAACTTGACATCATATTGTAACTATCCTTCTGCAACTAGATTTTTATTGTTCAATTTTATGTTTAAGGAATATACCAACCTTGACAACATAACTCTAGTTCATTCCTTTTAATTGCTCGATAGCATTCCACTGTATGAGCTACTATAATTTATAAATTTCATTTTCCTATTGATGGGCATTGAGGCTATTTTGATGTTTTGTCACTGCTAACATTCCCACAGTGAATATTCCTGCACATATTTCCTTGTGTACATTGAGAGGGGTTCTCTCCTAGAGAACATGGAATTACTGAGTTCTAGGGTATTCACATTTTCAGTTTTGCCAGATCTAGATACTGCCAAATGCTCTCCAAATGGTTTTCTGATGTTTTCCACATTTGTCTCCTTACAATTGAATCTCAACACATCAGTGACCCTATTAAAACATGTCACATCATGCCAGTCTGCTCAAAACCCTTCAATGTGTCCCCATCCCACGCCAAATGGCCTCGGATGCCTTAGCTGATCTTACCACTCCCCTGTCCATATTACCTCAATGGCTATCTCTCATTTGCTCCTCCTCAAACACACCAGGTCTCTCCTTGATCAGTGTCTTTGCTCTGCTGCTTGCTCTGCTTAACATGCTCTTCTCCCAGACTGTATGCAGCAAAATCCTTGACCTTCTTCAAATCTTTTTAAAAACATTGCCCAAAAATGAGCCTTCTTGGGACTACCTCCTCCCATACCTAATGGCTGTTTCCTTGAGTAATTTTTTTCTTTCATAATACTAACGCCCTTACATTACATGATGTGAATTTGTTAGGTTTATTATCTACTGTCTCATCCTCCCCCTAGAATGTCAGACCCATGAGGGCAGAGACCTTTGCCTATTGTGTTCACTGGTGTACCCTAAGTACCTATAACAGAATCTGATGCATGATAGGCATTCAATCAATATCTGGAAGAGGTGAATTGTGCACATGTGTGATTCTACAATATGCTTTCCAGGGTGTTATCTGAAAAGGACACGATATTTTTATTGGTACTATATGGGACTACGGTTTGAGAAAAGACTAAAATTTACTCAGAGTATGAGTGCCCTAAGGAGGAACCAGGTCTTTCACCATTGTATCCTTAGTGCCAAGATCAGTGCCTGGCCCAGACCAAATGCTCAGGAGATGCTTGTCAAATGAGTGCATGAATGAATTAACAGATTTATTGAGAAGCTTACTCTATAGCTAGGAAGCTGATTGCATGGGAAGTTAAATTTGTTAGCAGATCTATGATTCAGACACGCCCATCAAACAAAACAAATAGCTGGTACCTCCTACTTCTAACTTTATTCTATGGGCCATAAACTTCCCATCTTGGAACTCTTTTCCTCTTAAAAGTTTCTCTATAGGGGCGTCTGTATGGCTCAGTCGGTTAAGCGTCCAAGTCTTGATTTCGACTCAGGTCATGATGTCACCATTCATGAGTTATAGCCCCGTGTCGAGCTCTGTGCTGATGGTGCAGAGTCTGTTTTTGGAGTTCTCTATCTACCTCCCTCTCTCTCTCTCTCTCTCTCTCTCCCTGCCCCTCCCCTGCTCGTGCTCTCTCTTTCTCTCTCAAAATGAATAAATACATTTTTAACAAATGTTTCTCCATAAAATCCTATTGGGGAAGCAAAAGAATGGAAATTTACTCAGTTGAACATCCCTGGTAGGATGTTTCTCATATTCACTTGATTATCAGAATACCTCAGGAGAGTCTGTTAAAAATACAGATCCCTGGACCCAATCTCTAAATCAGAGTCTCCAAAAGAGAATCCTGAGAACAACTCCCAGGAATTTTTATGATCAGGTGAGGTAGGGAAACAAAACCTTAGTAAATGGGGTCCACTGGTAGGAGAAAGAAGAAAAGAGTGCCTGCAATATCAACACGAGGACACTGCCTGCTATAAACGGTGTTTAAAATAATAGCAGAACTGTTAGCAGAATAACAGCAGATTTGAGCTGAGTCTCAGAGTCTCTCCTCTGTGCCTACCTAACATGGTCATCAGGGTCTCAGGGAATTTGGGGGTGACTCATAACCCTGTGTTTAGGAATTAGTCATCGCAACACAATTGGAAGAAGAGAGGCTGCCTGCTGACTCTTTGATGGCCATTCCTAGATGCTTCTAAGAATCGGTCTCTAGTCTGTTCACCCCCATGTCACAGGTCAGTGAAGAAGACGTGGTGGGGAATAAAGGTCTGGGCCACTTGTCCAAAGGAAAAGTGACATTGTGAGACACAAGAAGAGACAGGCCATTTGGGTTTTGGAAGAACTATGGCCCAGGGCTATTTTATCATTCTCCTAGCACAGAAGCCTTTTTTTCACATGGAGGTCACCTGGGATATATTTGATATCTTCTACCAGACAGTGACATAGACATCAAGGTTCTAAAGAGCATTTATTCTATAATCCCTATTTGAGAGGAAGAGGGATTTACTACCTCTGTGGTGTGTTTGTCTTCCATTGAAGTTTCTGGTAAAGTTGGTCCATGGGTATAATTTTTGTAGTTTAGTTCTCAAACGTGTATTCCAATTCATCTTTCCAGAATCTTTCCAGTAGAAGACATTTCATTAAAAATTACAGAAAGGGAGCTTGGTGAAAAGAGACCTATAATTTAATCAAATGAAAACCCTCTCCATTTTAAAATTTGGCATGCATCTTAGGTTCTCATGTGTTTTGGGGTCATTTTTAGTCATTTCATCTTTTTTCCCCCTATTTTGGCAAACAAGTTGAATTTGGCTGATTGGGATGAGAGGGGAGGGCGTACATTAGAGACCTTGTGGGATTTTACAACTCTTGGCCAAAATCAGCACATATTTATTAAGGGGTGGGCATGAATCTTCCCATCTGTTAGTTTTGCCAGACTGCTGACAATAGCATTCTGATTTCCAAATTGAATATATGCATTTTTAAAGTTCTTTTCTCCATTTACTCTGATCAGAGGGCTGTCTTAGTGTTCAAAGACATACAAAAGATGCTTTAGTTTTCTAATTCAGCACTGGAATTAATGGAACCACCCAAAAGTTCAGGCTTACAGATATTTCTGCCAGACTGAAAAATATGCACTAAACCTGCTCAATGCTACCTCCTCCTAGAATTGAACTTGATCTTTGGTGGCTCCTCACATCCCTGTTGCAGGAGAAACCCAGACCCTGCTACACACAGACACCCCTGGGTTCCAGGCAGTGGAAAGGGGAGACATTTGCATCTGTTGCCTGCTTCCTATCATATGGAAAATGCTCAACTTCACTTTCTGGGAATAATAGGGCAGGCCAGAGATTCACTTTGATTTTACTTCGCTTTGTTTTCAGGGCTCCATTATTAACCCATTCATCTCCTCTCACTCCAGCTCTGCTCCCTCCCTTTTCCCACCCATTTCCATGTTGGCCTTGCTGATGCTGGCCCGTCTGCAGGTCTCAGGTAGTCTCCCCAGCCCCTCAGAGGAGGCTGTGCTCCCCTCTTACTCTGGTAGGAGCCCATAATTCTCCTTTGCAGAATTTTGCCCGGTCCTAATTGCTTAATATTTTTTCCCTGCAATTTCCTATTTAATATTTGTGGTAGATAGCATTCTGAGATAGCTCCCAAGATTCTCACACCCTGATATACAAGCCTGGTATAATCGCCTCCCCTTGAGTGTGGGCAGGAGCTGTAAATAGAAGGGGACATCACCCTAATGATTATGCATCATCATATGGCAAAGGTGAGGGAATTTTCTAGATGTAATTAAGGTCCCTAATCAGCTGACTTTCATTTAATTAAAGAGCTATTATCCTAGGCAGGCTGGACTGAAAGATGAGCCCTTTAGAAGAGCACTGAGGTGTTCCCTAAACGCTCTCCTGCTGGCCTTAAAAAATGCAAGCTACGAGTTTCACAGCTGCAAGGAACTGATTCCTGCCAACAACCACGGAGCTTGGAGAAGAACTCAAAGCCTCTGGTGAGATAGCAGTTCTGGCCAATACCTTGATTGCAGCCTTGTGAGACCTTGAGCAGAGGACCCTGCCCAGACTTCTGATCTACAGAAGTGCAAGATAATAAATGAGTGCTGGTTTAGCCAGTTTGTGGTAATTTGTTGTACAACAACAGACAAGTACCACAACATCCCAGAGTCAGTGTCTCTTATTCACTGTGTGCCCAGTGCCTACCATAGCATGTGGCACCAGAAAGCTTGTTAACTATTCACCGAAAGACAGACTGGCCCGAATGAATGGACCAGTTCAGTAGATCATGAGCTGCCAAGAGCACATCAGACTTTAAAGGGAAATTTCACAAGGATAAAATATAAATCAGCTGTTCAAGTGAGCTGGAAGATCACCTTGGAAGTGGTGCCTCTACCTGGTGAAAGTGGCCAAGTGGAAACAGAGATGAGGGCCTTTAATAAATCTCCCTCGTATTTGTGTCTGTTCTTAGGTCAGCCTGATGAATTTTAAATTCTTCTCCAAAACCTCCCTGCACTGACTGAACCTTTTGAAAAGTATCTTGCTACTCCCCAACCCTACCTCCCCTGCCACCACCCCCATCACCCCCAGGAGACCACCTGCTCTGTCACTTTGGACTCAGCTACAGGTGTGGACTGTGGATCCTGGGCAAGTTACCCAAGCAAAGCCCAGCAAAGCTCCAGAACAGCCTCATGACTCGATGAGCAGTGTTTCTCCCTGAATCAGCCCAAGCCTGGCCACATCTGAAGGAAGGCAGGGCCACGAGCTCAGCCACACCCTGGCTGCGCGTGGACACACGGATCTTGCACCGTCTCAGATGAGACGACCCGTCTGCTGATTCACTTGCACCTGGGGTTTCCTGGCTGGACATCTGGAAACGGCCTCCTTTACTAGCTCAAGTTTTATTTATCTAAAGCAATATTTTAAAAATCATTTTAGATGTCTTCAAAGTGTCTGGACTTGGTGTGGAATGTGGTTTATTTTTGTCCACATTGCAACAGACTCTATGTCTTAACTTGCTGAAATTTTGGGTTGGCCATCGGTATGCAGGCTGACACCAGCTTTTACTGAGTCGCAATGCACAGCTGTTGAGGAAAAGGAAGAAATGAAAGGGCCACTGCATACTCATATGCCAGGTAAAGCTCGTGCTCAGGTAACCTGAATATACCTCTCTGGGACTACACAGATCCAGATGCCTGAAGGGTTGGTTACGGAGAGATCAGAGCACGCACTCAAGTGGAGAGCTTGAAATAGTATTTAAGATCCTAAGAGAATGAAATTTATCTGCTGTGCTTAGCAGCTTACAAAAAGTTTCATGTGCAAAAAAGAATTATTTTAAAAAAGAAAAAAAAAGGTCTCACGTGCATTAGGTTATATATCCTCACAACTCACAATGAGGTAAAGGGCACACATAATCTTAGCACCTTTTTTCCCCCATGAGACAAGAGAAGAGGTCAAGAGACTCCCAGAATGCTGGGGAAAGAGAACTGGATTGCAGCTTGGGATGTGTTGAAAAATAATAGCCCTATAAGCTGCTAATTATTCACCTGGAAAGCATGGTTACTGATTCCCTCCCAACAAAGTTATTGTGATGATAAGAATGTGAGTGTAGACTGACTCAGAAAAAAATGTGCAGTTAATGTTCTTAAATCTAAGGTTGAGGGATGTTTAGGAATTTGTCAAGGGCACTTAGCTGGTAAGGGAAAGAGCTGAGACCTGAATCAGTGTTTGCTTCCCAAATCTTTGCTGACCCCTAGACATTGACTCATTAAATGCTTTGAAAAAAAATAAAATAATAAGATCCACCCTGGCATGTATGTTCCCAGTGGACTGTAAGACATTTTTGGTTGCTGTTTCTTTGTTACCAGCTGCTGTCTCTTTAGTTCCTTTCCTATTCAGCTGATCTCAAATCCCTTTCCTCAGAAATCTCTTTTCAGATGTTCAGGAGACAGGGTAAAATGAAAAAAAAAAAGTTCAAAAAGCACATTTTGTAAGAATGATACCATTCAAATGAAAGAAAAATGAAATATCTGTATAGAAAAAAAAAGTACAGGATAAATATCAATACACTAATAGTGGTTGCCTTTGGTGGGATCAGAAGCAACTTTTATTCTAATGTTTGCCTTTCTAGAGTTTACAAGCTTTCTATAATAAATACGCACTGCCTTCCTAAGAGGAGAAATTTTTCCCATTCTCTTTAAATATCTCTAAAATCTCCCTGGAACAAACTCAGATCTTTTGTATCTGGCTTGTAAATTATGAACCGCTATGTCCTTGACGTCCACAATCTCTGCGTCTCCTCCCTCCTACTCCCATAAAATCTGCTTTAGCTTCACTTTTCTACAGTAATCCACAGGCTCCTGGAGCCTACAGCTTTCTAAGGAGCTCAAATCATGGAAACAGCTGTCAGCTCGTCCACTAAAAGTGTCAAATCCTTCCCATGATTAAAGTAATAATTCAGACAACCCATCTCAGAATACAAGAAGCTCCAGCTTGCAAGCCTAATTCTTAATTAAGCCCCTCAATATTTGTCAGATTGCTTATACTAGTATCTGCTTACAAATTGTACATCATGATCTTTTTTACCTCTTAGACTGCAAACTCCCTGAAGGTGGGAACTGATTCTTTCCATCTTCCATAAATTTTGAGAAGACCACATGATTCTCTCTGAGCACCTCAGTCTGTTTATGGACTGTGAGTAAATTATGCCTTGGCAAATTAGCAGATTGAAGTGTTGAATTTACACACGCACAGACTTGTAAATTTAACCACTATTAACTTTTAATAAAAGTTTTAATTTTTTTTTTTCCTTTTCGAAATTCAGGGTAGTATTTCTGACTGAGGACTTCTTTAAGCCAAATTTAACATTTATAGCTCCAACTGGTTTTTGGAAGTCAGGCAACCAGGCAGTCAAGAAAGAAGAGTGTCCCAGATTTTCTTTTTCTGTGTCATGTTTATTCCCCACAAACACAGTTGAAAGATGTTCTCTCCAAGATTTTAGGAGATAATCTATCCTGTGTACAGCAACTCCACACTTGGAAAAGAGTCTGCCGTAGAGGAAAAGGAAGATTTAGTATGAAATTGTCTGGTTAACCCACTGTTGTCACTTTAGCTGCTTCTGATGATGCCTCCTCTATGAAACTACGCACGAGGAAGGATAAAGCTGTTAAGACAGAGAAGAAAACAGCTGATGCCTTAAGTGTCTGCAAATTTTATGGAGTCAGCGATGACCTCTTACTAAAGTTAGCACTGAGTCATGCTTCTTGAGAAGCCCCTGGCCAGAGCTCCTGCCATAGAAAAGCAGTGGGCAATCCACCCACCTGCACTGAAGATGTATTCCAGATTGTGGAAGGAGCCTGTGTGAGTTACTGTTTAAGTAGGAGGAAAGGTGGCTTCCCAGAAACCAAGTGGAGTAGGCAATCATGTAGGAGGCATATTTTAAGGAAACAAAGACCCATCTTGCCACAGATCTACAACTTTCGCTATGAGAATCAATCCTTTGGATTACAAAACTTTGGCCCCAAATGACCTTTTAAAATAGAGGCCTGGAAACACACCAAGGCATAAGTGTCCTTTGAAATCTTAGCACCAAGCATCGTACTCCATATTGGTCTTCAGTCACCCTTGAGGACTTTGAGAGAACTCACAGAACAAATAATGTCTGATGGAAGTTAGAAGAATAGAATGTTGCCTGAGATGAAGATGTCAGGCTCAAGAGACAACATCAAACAAAAGGAGATCTTGGGGCGCGTGGGTGGCTTAGTTGATTAAGCGTCTGACTTCGGCTCAGGTCATGATCTCGCAGTTTGTGAGTTAGAGCCCCGCGTCAGGCTCTGTGCTGACAGCTCAGAGCCTGGAGCCTGCTTTGGATTCTGTGTCTCCTCTTCTCTCTACCCCTCCCCTGCTCATGCTCTGTCTCTCTCTGTCTCTCAATAATAAATAAACATTAAAAAAAAATTAAAAAAGAAGAGGAGATCTTGTCAGTGGAGACAGCAAGAAAGCCTGGAAAATATGATACCAAATCAGAAAATACAAAGACAAGCCCTACCCATCAGTTTTGTCTGGCCCAGAGAGATGCCAACTCTAAGGAAACTATGGGAAAAGGAAAGTGCAGTTGGAGATACTGGAAGGGATTTTAACTTTGGAAAAAGTAAACTATCTTAAATTATCTTGCTCTAGACCTATTTAATCCATTATGGTGTGTGTGTGCGTGTGCGCATGCGTTGATGATGATAATGATGCCTGGAAGCAACCCCTCCCTCTCCTCACCATGGAGTCCATATTATCACCATTTTGCACTGGATAAGAAGATCCTCTGCCCACATATTTTCATTCTTAAAATCCTTTTAAGTATTTAAATTCTATAGTAAAATTGTATTAAAACATCTATAGATAGAAAGATGGTCTGGCTATCTAGCTCTAGGTCCACTAAGGACTACTTAAATTCAACTTCTTATAATATTCTGGATGTTTCACATCATATCAGATCATTGTGTACCTTACAAAGTCAGAAAGAATTTGGGTTTTCTTGCCTTTGTATTTCAGAAAAAAAATTGTTTTTATACAGATTTCTTTTTAAAAAATAGGTTATTAAAACAAACACGTTGGAAAGCTGCATGAAAACCGTGGATGTGGCAGCTCTGTTTTGCTCACTTTTACTCAAGTGTCTGCCTCTTGCGGGCACTAAGATTTGCCATCATCAATTAGCTGTATAAACCATGATGACAACCCTTTTAGAACAGTTTTTTTTTCTTTTTTTCACCAGCACATTGCTTCAGAACCTCACAAAATGACTCATCATTTAAATGAGGCTGGGTCCTCTGGCCCAAAGGGAACAGCTAAGTGAGTGACAAATATTTCACACTCAGGAGAGAACAGGAAATTAGCTTTATGTTTATTATTGGAAGGAGATACTGAAGACTTGTGACCCAGTACTAGGAAATACTTGAGTCCCAGAAAATGTCACTCTGCTGTTTGCCTAAATGTTGCTATTAAATTTGGACGAGTCTCAGTTTATAAGTGGGGGTTGAAGGGTATTACTATAAGGCACACAAAATTAGCGAATGGCAGTCATTTCAATTTTGACATTTAAAAAAAAATAGAAATCACAAATTACTGGATGACAGAAATAGGGCCTCACTTTCATTTTGACTTATAATTTTGTATTGGTCTGTCTGGTCAAATAGAGTATACTTAACAAGATTCTCTGTCAAATGACACTGAAGTACACCATCTGAAACCAAGCTGACAATGAAGCCTTTTAATTTGACACATCCTATGAACTGTGTATGGATTTCATGGAAATATATTTTGCAAAGAAAGATGGTATGCTTTCAACAAGATCTACAATTCATGGAATTAATGGTATTCTGCCCTTTCTTGCCTTCTAGAAAACTTCTATGATTAATACCATCTCAATTACAATATCTCCACTGCCCTAACAACAACAACAAAAATTTAACTTTCTAAATATAGTGTTTCGATAACTCCAGACTTAACCAAGTGATCTAGACAAGGTATACAATGAAATATCATACAGTTCCTTTTTTAACGATTTTGTTGAGAAGATTGTTCTTAACTTGCCAATTTCTACTGTGGATTAGGTTTAGTGTTTCCATCAAAGTACAGTCCATTTCCTTTTTCTACCTGTTCAGCATTTGCTCATGAAACACTTCACTGCACAGTAATAATGACTGTTTTCTATTGACTAAATGTGACATTTGCAGCATGTCAAACAGCCAACTCTTAATTATTTTGGCTATCAGGGAAAGAGAAAGCATGGACATATTGAATCTGCTCATCATCCCGATTTAGACTTTTGCTTAGATTTTTAACATTCTTTCCCACCAAACCTGATAACAACAGGAAAATGAACTTTTTTTCCCTACCTTTCGTCTCTTCATTTCTTTAAAGATTCACTGTAGACAAACGGTAAAATGGCAAAAGCATGTTATCTTTTAGATTAGACAAGCAAACAACCACAGACATCATCATGTTTGCTTTATCTCATTAGCATAATTCTATTAAATAATAACTAAAGGTTACCACTGCTTCAGATGGATGCCTGTGAGCGAAATAATTTTCTCCAATCCCAACATGAATTCTCTCCAATATTCTCCTTCAGTTGTAAAGAGGAAAGCAGATTTTGGTCTTTCAGCTTAGAGACAAATGTAGTCATGGAAGCTACCCCTCGTGTCTCTGTAAATTGGTTTACACACTATTCCCTAGGTCAAGAGCCAAGGACAGTCCCTTCTGCCTATTTGCAATTTAGAATAAAAGCACAATATGTTTAGCAACATGAAATTAGTAGTTTTAGTTTTCTATCTTCTAATTCCATAAATGCTGAATTCTTTTTTTTTTTTTTTAATTTTTTTTTTCAACGTTTATTTATTTTTGGGACAGAGAGAGACAGAGCATGAAGGGGGGAGGGGCAGAGAGAGAGGGAGTCACAGAATCGGAAGCACGGTCCAGGCTCTGAGCCATCAGCCCAGAGCCTGACGCGGGGCTCGAACTCACGGACCGCGAGATCGTGACCTGGCTGAAGTCGGACGCTTAACCGACTGCGCCACCCAGGCGCCCCTATGCTGAATTCTTTAAGACTTCCGTTTATGTGTCCACCTATCCATGAAAAACTAAGACAAGAGTAGTCCTTCAGATTTTAAGTAAATAAATATCTCTTATATATTCTCCTTTCCCTCTGTCTTTTCCTCCTAAGCATTACCCTTACTCTCTTCCGTCTTTCCAAAATAACAACCCACAAAGTGATCCCTTTATAATTAAACCCCAAACATTCTTCAAAGCTGACCCTTCCTTCATCTCATTCTCCCAGGATTCTGTTAACTAAGGAAGGCAACCTGATAACCTATTGTTTTCTAGGGTAACACTGGTTTAATAAGTTACTTCTCATCGATGATATCTTTACATTCCAGCAAGAATTTTCATTACCTTAAATCAACATTTTCTACATTGTGTTTCTGAAGATAAAAAAAGGCATCCTGAAGTGTAAGGCTGATAATGGAGATACATGGGGGTTAGGAAGAGTCCTGGCAGAGATGATGGAAATGCTAAACCCGCCATTTTCCTTTCACACAACTAAGGTGCAAAAGGGTCACTCAGGGAAGTGGGTACATGGTTGGATATGATTGGAGACATTTGTTATTTCCACACTTACAGAGTTTCTTCCTCATCCTAACCTTCTATTTTCTGTCTGCCTAAAGTCCCTTCTACCATCTCTCAGTTCACAATCCTTTCCTAATTCAATTCTTGAAGTTTCCAGAAGAAAGCGAGAATGTTGGGGAACAAGATTTCTCGGATTTTTGAGTAGTCGGAGAGCAGAAGAACACCAACTGTTCCAAATGATTTAAAAGACATGGTAATTTCCACAAAAATAGCTGTGCATTTAAGCAGTTAGAACAGAGGAAAACACAATAGTTAGTTGAAGGAGGTGAAAAGGAAGAGGGGCATTTCAGGGTTTTTTTAAAGGCTGATGTTCTAGGACTCTCCTTTAATATCACAGCTCCTGAGGGCAGTCTGAACTACCAGCATTGGCAAGAAACGTTCATCCCCAAAGACTTAAAAGATAATGAGACAAAACCTACTGTGAATGTGTGAATTCGTGATGGCGATATTCCTCACTCTGCACATTGTCTATTTGCCAGAGATTCAAGATTTGCTGGCACCACAGGGAGCTGTCCTTCTAATAAATCTCAACCGTTTGGGGAGATGCGGTCCCGTGTTCGTAGGCAATCGTATTCCCTGTCCCTGAAAAGAAACAGAAGGGCGTTTACCTCTATAACAAAGACCCACGTTCACCGCAAGTGACATTGTTTTAGAAATTAAAGGTGAAATTGAGAAATCCTACATTGTACAGGAAATCACTGTCAATGTCAGTGACCAGTTGCAGAGAAACACATTTAAAGAGAGTGTTTCTAACAGACTGTTCTCCTCTCTGACAGCATTCCTGTCAGAGATGTAATGCTGATAGCAGGCAGGATATTTTTACATTATACTTTAAAATTGCATCTGGTAACTTAATCTCTGGGAATATGTAAATCCCTCTCTGGTAAGCGACTTTCCAAGTGGAAACTTTAAAAGGGTACGGAAAACAATGTCAATTAAGGAAATTCTCTTGTTTTCACACCCCAAAAGCGTGTTCCCCCAGTCGTTTTCCCCTGACACAATTACAGATGTGCAAGGGTGTAACTGAAGGCCTTTTGATGGTGATGAAGAACTTGAGGAGATATGTGACAGGTCAGGAAAACTATCTTTGCCATTGTCACACTCCAGTGGATGTAAATGCTTCCAATACTTGTTTGGGGGCCATGTGAGAACTTGATCAGATATTTGATCAATGTCCGGGGCACACCCCCAGTGATACAGCTCAGGAAATCCACTGTCTCTGGGCTCTCTCTGTGCTTGGTGCACACAGCATCCTCTTAGGAGAAAACCCAGCTATTTTTCACATATGGTATGATCCCAGGGAGACCTAGCTTTGGAAGAGAAGCCTGGAAAGAAGAGTTGACTCCCAAGATTTCCCAGAGCACTCCTTTTATTCAGTGCTAATGAAACCTGGTCTCGATACAGTTTCCTCCTGGAAGACAAGTTATGCTCTGAGCTTTTTTAGCACTGCCTATACAAAAAGGAAAATTTGAAGGAAAGGAAAAGGCATGGAATATGATGTCTTTTTCTGTGGATTTTTCTCTAAGCAGTGACAGGTCACACCACCAGTTGCTAACATAAGCGGGGGACGTTTCAGATTAATGCTTTAACAGGGCAGCAAAATCTAACAGAGGATTTGTCAGAAAATGCAAGAGGGCCTGAAACAAATTACTTATTACTCCAGAACCCTGTACAAGTCACCCACAATAGAATAATAGCCTTAGGCTCTGAAGACAGAAGTGAAAAATGAGGAAACTTTTTTTTTTTTCCCCACCAGCTGGTTAATATAAAGCATAAATGATATACTTTTCTTCTCTGGGGTAGAAATGTACACAAAGTAAATTGGAGGGCATAAATAGATCCAGTATTGGGAATCCCCAGGCCTAGCTAAGGCTTTCTTGGTTCATCTGCCTGCTCTTCCTTCCTTCTGAGGGCCAGGAAGTGGGGTGAGAGCAGGGTGCATTTACACAGGCGAGAAAGGAAAGCTGTCCACGCCATGCATAGACATGGAGTGCTGTGCACAGCTGTGGTACCTGGGAAGAGAGCTGAATAAACAGGCAGGAATGGGAACATGGCGAGTCCTTACAAACCATGAGTCTGAAGGAATGAACTTCAGCTTCGTTCTCTTCTCTTAGCCAGGAGTTAAAAAAAGAGAGACAGAGAGAGAGAGACAGAGAGAGAGACTGTAAGAAAGAAGAAAAACGAAATTGTTTGGCACAAAAAGGAGACTATGAATTCAGGTTCCCCACCTGACAGTCTGAATCTGGTTCCAGGTTGGCCTACCTAAACCAGCACCTCACTACCAAGCCCTGGTTGTTGTTACCAAAACGTGGAAGTCCCACTGCCCTGCCATGTGTCTTGAGTTTCTACCTCTGATGTCCCTCCTCAATTCTGACCATCTACCCTTCCTAAGAACTTTGGAGACCAGAAGCTTACTTGTCTTCTTAGTAGGGCTAGCTCTTTCTTCAGGTCTGGACATTCCATTCTTGTATCAATCAATGCTTTGGTTGTGGTCTGGAACACGTAAAGAGCATCTACCAGAATAACCACCTCATGTGCCTGGCTTCCCATGACCATGTTTCCTAAGGTTGGTGAGATAATCTATTACTTATCCATTTTGGGTTTAGAAAAAAAGATTCTCTGATCCATCCCACTTCATTCATGGGGCCCATCAAAAAAAAAAAAAAAGGAATTAATCATCTTCTCTAACTTTCTTGTCCAAATGCTTATGGAAGAGGAGTCTTTGCCCTCTCCTCCTGCAAGAAGGTCTTCTTATTCCTGACACCTGGGATGGTAACCTTGCTTTAGAGATTCTCTGCTTCAAGGCGTCCTAAATCCCTCTCTTTAATCTTTTTACTTTCAGACGTTTTATGCTTGCATATCACAACAAACCATGATGGGAAACCCAAATGGGAATGTTTTCCAGAGCAAAATGAATGGAGCTATTAAAATAAGATAAATGAGGCTACATTGAACTGCAGAATTTGGCTTTAGAGACTCTGTTATCTCCACCTTAACACTACCTATCAACACTGAAGCTCAAATCCTCGCCTTAATTATTATATAAACATGGCTACACCCAAGCACCTTGGGTCAAAGGCTATTCTGCCTGTCGGCAATGCAGAGGGATGACAAATCACTCTAAATTCATTCTAATGTTCTACAGAGATGGGGGGTTGATTAATGATTGCATTTTCAATGTTCCTGCAAACTAGTTTTTGAAAATAGTAAAGCTTTTTTCTCTAGAAAATAGTCAGTTTTAAAAGTGCTGAATGCAAAAGGGGAATTTTTGAAGACTCACCTTCCCCAGGACTCACATCGTCTGAACAAATAATTAGTCCACAAGTACCATTTGCTCAGTCATTGTTTCTGAAAGTTTGGTAGCGAGGGAGGTATTCTCCAGTGAATAAAGTAATTTTCTATTACCCAGTCTTTTGAGTTAGTAGTGCTGATGAACTGCTCACAGGACGACTTGTCTAGGCTCACCTAGGAATTCCTACAATCACAGTATGGTGTAATGGACTCTGAACTCAACTACAAGTTCAACCTCTACCACTAATATAACATGGTGGCCAAGTCACTTTAGGGATTTGGCTTATTTATCAATAAGATGCAGAAAAAATTCTCCTCACTTTCTTACTCTATAAAAACAATGTGGAGTTGATAATGCATGTTTTCCAATAACTGCGTGAAATAACCTATAAACAAACATGTTATTTTGCCCTTATGTCTGTATCATTTGACACCTCAAAAGACCTGACAGCCACTCTTAGGATCATCCTCACTGATTTTTCAGCTCCCTCCGTGCCCATTCTTGGTTGTTTGAATGTTGCCTGTCTGACCACTCTCTATTCTGTCATTGATATTAATTCTGTTTCCCTCCTCCACCTGCAAAATTTTACCAACTCCTCAGTGTTTTCTCAACTACTCGAAAGAGCTTAAGGAATTTGCCACCTAGACCAGTGCTTCTCAAACTTTAGCACACAGAAGAATGACTGGGAGATCTTCAAAATGATTCTGGGCCTAAACCCCAGAGTTTCTAATTCAACAGGTTTGAGTAGAGGGCCTAAGAATTTACATTTCTAACAAGTTCCTAGTGGTGCTGGACATTGCTAGTGACTTTGAGTAGCACTGGTGTAAATAAGGAGTTTTTCAGTGCTCATGAAATTATTGAGGAATTGGAGAGTAATATGGAGATTGAGAGGAGCTGAGAGAAGTGGGGGCGGGGAGTGGATAATTACAAGTTCGTGTTAAATACTTATAACCAAGAGCTGAGCAACAGTAAGAAAGAAGAGATAGTCATACTTGGGGGATCATGGTGATAATAGAATAAACAGTTGATGTTTTCCTGTGCATTTCCCAGTGTGGAAATACAGATTAGCATATAGGTTTGAGTATATAATTTAGGTACTACATAGAAGTCCTGACAATTTTTCTGTCATTTTACATGACTAGTGATCCTAGAATGTGCAAGAATATCACAATGAAATGATTTTTTTTCCAGATACTCGCTTCCTAAAAAAGAAGCAGACCAGAAACTAAAGTCAGAAAACCTTTCAAGACATAGTAAAATCCATGAGTCAGAAATAGAAGCCTTAAACACATTTTTGAACAAAGATTTTATAAGCAACTATTATTAACCATCCCTCATAAAGTAAAAGTGAGCATGAATAGGATATATGGAAAAACAGAAGCTTATGGCAGAAAAATAGGAACTTTAAAAAAAAGAAGCAAATGAAAATTTTAGAATGGAAAGAACATGGCATTTGAACTATACAATTCACTGGACAGTCTCAGTAGAATGATGGAGATGAAGGAGTCAGTGAACTTACAGATAAATCAATATAAATTATTCAGTTTATCCAAATTAGCCAAGAACAAACAGAAGAAAAAACTTTAAAAAATAAATATAACCTCAGAAATCATTAGGAAAATATGTAACATTTGTGTCACTGGAGCCCTAATTAAAAAAGAGAATGCTATTGAATCTGAAAATATATTGAATAAATAATAACTAAAATTTCCCAAATATGGTAAAAGGCATACATTTACAGATTTAAGAAGGCCCTCAAATCCCAAACAGGATAAATTCATAGACAGAAATGTCCAGACACATCAAATTCAAACTTTGAAAACCAAAGATAAAGAAAAAAATGTGAAATCAGGCAGGGGGGCAAAAAATGATATATTACTTATGGGGAAAACTATTTGAAAGATGGCTTATTTCTCATATCTAGACATTTAGGAGGCCGGAAGAGAGTGCCACATCTTTACAGTGTCGAAAGGAAAGAACAGTCAACGCTGGAAACATCCTCAGGAATGAGGGCAAAATAAAGATCTTAGATGAAAGAAACCTAAGAATTCATCATCAGCTGACATGTTAAAAAAATGCTATAGGAAAATTTCCAGGCTGAAGAGAAGTGATAACAAAGAGAAACTTGGAACTTTGGGAGTGAAACAAAAACATCTCAAATGGTAAATATCTTGGGGAAATATCTTAGGAATTTATATGGTTGCAAGGCTTCTACGTTTTACTTGAGATGATAAAATATTAATTTTAAGTAAACTTTGGAAATTAGCTTTGTATGTTGCAATATTTTTGGTCAAGAACTAAAAATTAATACAAAGTGATATCATCAAAAGGCCAATTGATAAGTTGTAAAGGAATACTAAAACTATTCATGTAACCCCCAAAAAACAGGAAGAGGGAAACAGTTAGTGGGGGGGTGGGGGAGAAAAAACAAAGGGAACAAACAGAAAACATAGGGTAGACTTAAATTCAACCCTATCAATAAATACATTATATGTAAATGATTTCAACACCAATTATAAGACAGATTGTTAGATTGGATTTAAAAAAGACCAAACTATTCTATTAGAAACACATTTTAGGGGTGCCTGGGTAGCTCAGTCAGTTAAGTGTCTGACTTCGGCTCAGGTCATGATAGTGCAGTTTGTGGGTTCAAGCCCCGCATCGGGCTCTGGACTGACAGCTCAGAGCCTGAAGCCTGCTTCAGATTCTCTCTCTCTCTTTCTCTCTCTGCCCCTCCCCTGCTTGTGCTCTCCCTCCCTCTCAAATCTAAATAAGTAAAACACTAAAAAAATTTAGAAACGCATTTTAAATATTATGATCCAAATAAGTTAAAAGTAAAAGGATGGAATAGGCTATGTACTATGAATGCTAATCAAAAGAAAGCCAGAGGGGTTATATTAATATCACAGTAGACTGCAGAATAAGAAATATTTCCAGAGATAGGAATATTCAATAATGACAAAATGGTGTATTCATCAAGCAGACATAACAGTCCTAAATGTGTATGCACCTAATAATATAGCTTCACTGTGCATAAAACATAAATGGATAGAAGTACAAGGAGAAATTGACATGCCCGCAAATATACGTGGAGATTTTGACACTTTTCTCTCAGCAATCAACATAGCAAGTATACATAAAATCAGCAAGTGTGCAGAAGACCTAACGCCATCTACCAACTTGACCTAAATCACAATTTCTATCCAATAAAGACAAAATACACATTTTTTTCACACAGGAACCATTTGTTAAGATAGACCATACCATGGGCCATAACACAAAACCTGACAAACTTTTAAAAATTCAAAGTATGTTCTCCAATTATAACCAAGTAAACTAGAAATAAAATAGAAATATATCTGTAAAATTTCCAAATATTCAGAAATTTTGGAATTTAAAGCCATGGGATTAAAGTAACTCGCGAGTCAAAATGAAAGTCTCAAGGGAAATTAGTAAATTGTTTGAACTGAGTGAAATTTGAAAATATAAAACTAAAATGTTTGGAAGAAAATATAAGAGACTTTGGGCTAGGCAAAAAGTTCTTAAATGCAACCCCAAAAACACATCACAGAAAAAAATGATAAATTATCTTTATTTTATTATAATAATCCATGTTGATTGTAGCTCTAATTCACGGTTTCTCAAGCTAAGCATTATTGACATTTTGGGCAAGAGAAATCTCTATTGTGAAACAGCAGCCTTAGATACCAATAATATGCACCCCAGCACCCCCTGCCCAGTGGTGACAACAAAAATGTCTCTAGACATTGCCAATTTTTCTTCTTTGTGGGAACAAATTATCCCTCATCTCTCAAGTTAAAAACCTGGCTGTAATTTATTTGCTTCAACTGCTATGTATCTTTTCTTTCTACATGCCACATTTTGCATTGTCAAACTTAATTTTTGCCAATCTGATGGATGTAAAATAACATCTCATTGGTATTTCCCTGATTTGTATTAAGAATATGTTTGTACACTTATTGTCTATTTGATCGGCTTTCCTCTTTTTTTTTTTTTTTTTTTTTTTTTAAATAGGCTCCACGCCCAGCATGGAGTCCAGTGTGGAGCCCAACATGGGACTTGAACTCAACACCCTGAAATCAGGACCTGAGCTGAGAGCAAGAGTCAGACACTCAACTGACTGAGCCACCCAAGCATCTCTGGTTGGTTTTCCTCTTCTGTGAATCACCTGTTCATGTCCTTTTTCCAAATTTTTTTTTGTTTTTTCTTGAATGTAAAGTCCTTTACATATTCTGGATACTAACTTTTTTGTTAATTTCATGCATTGCAAATATACTTTCAAAGTCTGTGGCTTGTCTCTATCCTTTGTTTACATAATCTTTCAATGTACAAAACATTTTTTAAATATTCTGTATAATCAATCTATCAACTTTTTCCTTTACTGTTTGAGCTTTTCATGTCTTGTTTAAAAACTTATTCCTCTCCCTACATTTATAAAGATATCCTCTTATGTTTTCTTCTAGAAGGTTTAAAGCTTTATTTTTAACATTCAATATCTGCAGTTGATTTGTATGGATAGTAATGATCCAGTTGAATTTTGTTTCATAGAGAAAACCGGTTGTCTCAGTACCATGCGTTGAATAGGATGCCTTTTACTGCCAGTTGGCAAAGCCACCTTGTGATATATTTCTGTTCTGTTGTTTTAGTTTATTTGTCCCTACTCTGACAGTTCTACACCATTTTACTTGCTCAACTTTTATAATAAATTTTAACTTATATTGGGACAAGTCCCTTCTCTAATACGCTTTTCTTCAAAATTGGCTTGACTTTCACTGTACCTTTGTTACATTATATATATTTTAGAATTCAGCTAACAGATATTCTTCACAGAACTTTTATAAACAATGCATCGAATTCCTCAATTACGTAGGGAATTAAACAACATCTTTATAATATGGTGTGTTCCTATAAATGGTTTTTTCTCTGCACCTATTAAGGTCTTTGTAATTGTCTTTAAATAAAGTTTTGTGAGTATATTCATAAATGTCTAGCCCAAATTTTGTTACATTTGTCCACAAGTTGTTTGGGGTTTTTCGGGTATTGTAAATGTCAATTTTTAAAAAGTAAGAATTCCCTATTTGTCACCAGTATAAAAAAAAAAAAAAAGGTAATGGTTGTTTTATCCTGATATATTCTGCAACCTTGTACACTGTAATGACTCCAAATAATTTGTCTGTAGATTTTCATGGGGTTCTGTGTATAGCGCCTATGAGTACTGTCAGTTTTATTCCTTTCTTTCCATTACTCAGAACTTGTTCTTGCTTTATCCTGATAACTATGATCTCTCAACAATGTTGAATGGAAGTATTGACGGCAGGCATCCTTGTCTTATTGCTGAATTTAAAGGCAATATTTCTTATATTTTACTATTAAATATTATGTTTGCATTAGCATTAGGAAGACACCCTTTATCAAGTAAGGGACTTAGCCATACTCCAAGTGAATTGGTTTATTTTTCCATGATATAAAACAGAATTTTTATTTTCTTCGTAATGTTTCTCTGTCCATAGGTTTATTTTTCTTTTAAATGCTATCATCCCAGGATGCCAAACTCATTTGGAAGCAGAAAATAGGGTAAATAGGATTTGACAGAATTAGAAGATGGGGTAGTCAGGGTTGTTTATTGAAATCTTTTTATGGGGCGGGGGGAGAGGGCCACGTGTGTGGCCCATAGGTTAAGCATCTGACTTCCGTTCAGATCATGATCTAACAGATCGTGGGTTCAAGCCCTGCATCTGGCTCTGCAATGACAGCACGGATCATCTGTCTCCCTCTCTCTGCCCCTCCCCTGCTCACGTGCTCTTTCTCTCCCTCTCTCTCTCTCAAAACTAAACATTAAAAAAAGAAAAAAACTAATAATAATGTAAATTGATGAAGACATTATATCCTGTTATTTGCAGAACAGGTTGAAAATGGTTAAAGAAATATTGTAACACCCTAGTTGTTTAAAAAGCTAAACTTTAATAACTCTCATTAAAATGAAAGTAAACAGCTAAGAATTAGCCCTTAATTCTACATCTATGATTCTCAAACTTAGTTATACATTAACATCATCTTGGGATTTTTAAACAAAAATCCATGCCCAAGCCCCACCCCAGCCTCTAATAGGGTAGGTTGCATTTGGTTGCAGAAACACCTCTGTTTCTAGTGTCTTGATAATACCACTTCTTTCTTTTCCCACTCCTAAAATTATCATAAAACTGAACTGTACCAAGTTTGTTTCATTAAAGATTGAACAGAGGACATTTTGACATGTACCTTTTTTTTTTCCCCCAGTAGGGCAGAGAAAAGGGAATGTGTGTTACTTAGGACAGAGCTACCCCTAGGAAAACAAAACAAAACAAAACAACCAAACCAAAACAACAACAACAAAAACCCCTTATTTATACCTGGGAATCCCAGGCAGGAGCCGATCACTGGGGAAGTGGACCGTCAGCAGGGCGACGCGAGCACCAGCACAGCAAAGTTCAACGGTCTCGCTATATGAGGAGCATCCTTTTTGCTCCCTCCTCCTTCTCTCTCCTGTCTTATGGTGCTTTTACTTCCATCCAGTGACTCATGTTTTAAGGGAAATTAGAAGCTTCTATTTCCAGAAAAGGCTAAAGTTGTAAGTTTATATGAAAGATGGCATGTCCCCAGTCTTGCCAAAAATAATTAATAAATCAAAATAAGAGATGGGTGAGCCCCCCCAAAAAAAACAAAAAAAAGAAGAAGAAGAATAGAATAGAACTCTTGGGTGTCGTGCAAAACTTCTGGAATGTCTGAGGTTTTCTTGCCTTTTAAAATTTTGGTTTCCTGTAGGCTATCTCTCTGGATTTTCAACATCCTTGTAATTTCCTTTCTGAGCTTCCAGATTTCTTTTTAAAATATATCTGATGACTCATGGTGATGACTTCCTTTCTTCACAGAAACATGTATGCATTCAAATTCAAACGTAAAAAAAAAGTGTTCAGAAATCCTAAGGATTTGAGGTGCTGTAAGAAAGAATCCTGAAGGACTGTGAGACTCACATAAAATCGAGAAAAGGTAGACAGGAGGAATTGCACTGGTAGGCTAAGTAAGATCAAACTCAACGTGAAGACAGAAAGAAAACTAATCTGAATTTTTAGAAATCAATCAGCTGAAGAAGATGTTTCAGCTTTTGGTTTTTTTTTTTTTTTTTTTCCCCGCGAATAGACAAAAGGACAAAGACTTTCACTTTGATATACAACTTCTTTTGTTCTGGCACTTGACATCTATTTTCTCTGAATATGAGATAAAAGCTATGAAGAAAAAATGGCTCTTGATTATGCAAGAATGGGTTGTTTACCTTTTCAGGTCAAAGCTAAGGAGAAGAATTGCTGCTTCCTTAAATATATCCCACAGCTTCATAGAAAGGGATTTTTAAAAGGAAAACCAAAGGTGTAAGAAGTACTGAACATTAAAATTCATTAGCTCGATGTTTTTTATATATATATCTTAAAATTTTAATTAAAATATATATTTAAAATATATTTTATTTTAAATATAAATATAAAATAAAAATATAATATAAATATATAAATATATATTTATATAATAAATATATAAAAATATATTTACATATTTATATAATAAATATATAAAATATAGATAATGAATACATAAAATATATAATTTTATATATAAATATATAATAAATATAATAAATATTTAAAATTTTTTAAATATTTAAAAAATATATAATAAATATATAAAAATATATTTTTAGTATATATATTAAGGAAACCTTTTTTATGCAGATGTGACCAAAAGTGAAAGAATATGAATGATCCGGTGCTAAGTCTAACCTCTTGGATCTTACCTAAGCCCAGAGGGGTCAAGCAGCTTTCCCAAGACTTGGTTTTCTTTAAGTTTCTTTATGTGCTTAGCAACTGTTCTTTAAAATACTGTGTAGAAAAAAAATAAACAAATAAAAATAAAATAAAATACTGTGTAGAGCTGTGGCGCCTGGGTGGCTCAGTCGGTTGAGCATCCGACTTCAGTTCAGGTCATGATCTCAGGGTTCATGGGTTCGGCCCCATGTCGGGCTCTGTGCTGACAGCTCAGAGCCTGGAGCCTCCTTCTCATTCTGTGTCTCCCTCTCTCTCTGCCCCTCCCCCACTTGTGCTCTGTCTCTCTCTCAAAAATAAATAAAGATTTTAAAAAAATTAAAATACTGTGTAGAATAGATATTATTTCTGTCTTCAGTTAATACAATATGAGCCGTTGGATTCTTTTATTACTAATAGAAGTTAGCTAGGAACAATAACCTGGAAATTTCTGAATTCACTTTTCTAAAATATATCAGAATCATGAGTGGAAATTAAGGTTTTTTGCCTTTTGTGGGCCATGAGTAGTCAGAAAAATTTGGAAATTGATATGTCTGAAAGAAAAGGCCAATGATCTCTTTAAAAATACATTCTTAATATGATTAAGTACCTTTTAAAATTGGTCAAATAATTCTAAAGTAAAATAGCCCAGTGCTTAAACAATGTGAAGATCATATCTACAGACTAAATAAATGTTCAGTCATTCCAACAGGAGCAAATCATAAAGAAAACAGCAGATCGGTTAAATGTGTTCTTTATTCATGGTTTACTCACTGAAACATTGTTCATGGTTTCCTTACCAAGTCTTACAGTCTACATATTTCTTTTTAATTTTTTCTTTTTATGTTTCCCATGCTCACAATTCAGACAAAATACCCATTGAAGCAGACAGAAAAATGATACAAATATTTCAGAGCTCTTTGGGGGATTCAAATACGTTTCTACAATAAAACCTTGATTACTCAAAGAGCACAGAAGTGTCTGGAAGCTGACAGCAGGAAGAGGGGGCAGGCTGGTAGGAAAGTGGCAAGGGAGATTTGCAGCCTTGCAGGATGGATGCAGTGAGTCTTCAGTCCTGGAACTCAGGCCGTGCACCAAGCCGGAGGAAAGGCAGCCCTGGGTGTGACTACGGTGGGGGAGCGAGAGGGATGCAGTTGAAAAAAAAGAAGGGCAAGGTTGTGGTTTCCTGATAAATTAAGATGACATAGTACCAGAGGGCTTGCCTCATTATATAATTGTGAACTTTGGACTCAGAGTAAAGCAAACCCACAAGTTAAAGTGTTTTTACAGTGGCTTAATAATCAGTTTGAAAACAGAGCAGAATACCCTTTCAGTAGCATGACTGGAACTTTGATCAATACCCAAGAAACACAACTAACCTTTTGTGAACCAATACAAGAAGAATCGGGGCAGGGATGGACTTGGAGTATATCACCCCTAGAAAGATGCTTTTCTTCTTTAATTATGAAACCTGGTGGTAGTGTCATAGGAGATAATGTTTTTCAGAGATTCTGTAGGAAACTTGGCCTCAATGAAGGACTTATAAAGGTTAAAGGAGATGACACAAATCTATTTGATTTCTTTTTTAAAAATCAAAGGGATTAATTGTTTAAGATTTTTCCATTTTTTTCCCCTCATTTAAGAATCAGCTATCAAAAGCACCAAACTCCACCTGGGCATATGGCCAATTAAAATAGGGTTTTTTGGGGCGCCTGGGTGGTTAAGCGTCCGACTTCAGCCAGGTCACGATCTCGCGGTCCGTGAGTTCGAGCCCCGCGTCAGGCTCTGGGCTGATGGCTCAGAGCCTGGAGCCTGTTTCCGATTCTGTGTCTCCCTCTCTCTCTGCCCCTCCCCCGTTCATGCTCTGTCTCTCTCTGTCCCAAAAATAAATAAATGTTGAAAAAAAAATTAAAAAAAAAATAAAATAGGGTTTTTTTCTCAATTTTCATCTTCTGGATCCCTTGATGACCTGATTTCATATCATTTCATGCTGCAGAGATAAGGGCAACTGGGTACAAATCTGGGCTCTCTATGGAGTAGCGGATGGGGGATTGAGGAAGAGGGGCAGCAAAAGGAGGGAGACCACAGTCCATCTTGTGGATGGTGAGTTTCTCAACCTTTCCTTATGTTGTCTGTAAATTTTATCCAGATTGTAAGCTCCTCTTACACATGTCATTTGGAGCCGACCATGGACCCTCTTACACACAGCCCAGACCACAGCTTGAGAACCATTCATCTACCACAGTCAAGCAACTCCAAATGATTCCAGCAGGGGCCACCTGCTGTGCTGAGATACCAGCCCTTCCTCTGAAATTTCTGTAGCAATCACTGTTTCTAGCACCTTTCCAACAACTATTCACACACTCATCATATATTCAAGACAGATTTTTTTTTTTAGTACCTACTGCATATAAGGCTCTATTCTGGCACTAGGAGTGCAACATTGAGCAAAACAAAGTCACTTATTCCATGATTGCTTACACTTCAAGGGAGAACTGTTCTTTATCACAATACAGTATCTCCTTAAGTTGTGAAACAGTCAGTGAAAGTGTTCTGGCCAAGGCTGCGACCTCAGCCTACCATGAGCTTCTTCCATTATGAGGAATTAGTGGTTATGAAGCACTTCACAAGTGCAGGCATTGCAGAAAGTAATATGTATTTTCTTCCTTATTGGTTGGGAAGTTGAGCTGGATGCTTTTTAAAATATCTGTTAAAACCTAGATTATTTGGTTGGCTACTTTAGCTTATGGTAGACTAAATTTTTGCTTAGAGATCACTTAAGCTGTGGCAAAGGAAGATATCTGCATTCAAGAAATCTCTTGGAATGACTTGAATTTGTTGGAGGAGAGGACTTTCCAATAAATCATATAATAGGGTGGAAAGATCTAGACCTAGGTTCAAATCTCAGTTTTTCCATTTACCTAGGGTTCCTCAGTGAGTTGGGCGTTCATTCATTCCTCTCAGTATTATTGTGAGAATTAAGTGTATTTATTTAACAAATATTTATGGCATGCCTACTGTGTCCTAGGCACTGTCCTTGCTACTGAGAATGCAGTAATTAACAAGACACATAAAATCACTGCTCCTATGAGGTGACTTGGCCCCTTGTTCCTTTCCTTTGTCTTCTTTTTTGGAAGTGGCCATCTGGCGATTCATAAATAGAAGACAGGGTCCAGTTTTGTGCTGACAGGATAGATCCAGCTCTGAGTTAGATCTGTGGTCTGTCAGGTGGAAAGCAGAGGGGAATGTTCAGAATCTAGCCAAAGCTGCTTCCTGGAATGCCAATCAGGAGTTCCAGATCCTGGCTAACTGGCCAAAACATCACCTTATGTTCAAAGCGTCCTCTGATAAATACGTTCTAAATTTATTTGCAAATTTTGAACAATGTGGCTTTGGTTTAAAAATCCTAAATATTCAAAAGTTAGTAGACTCTCCTTTACCTCCACTCCATTTTTTTCTTTCTCAACACAGTGGCAGTACTGTTCTAATCACTAAATATTGGCCAATATCCTATGTATCTTTAAGAAAATCTTAAGCACAGGGGCGCCTGGGTGGCTCAGTCGGTTAAACGTCCGACTTCAGCTCAGGTCATGATCTCGCAGTCGGTGAGTTGGAGCCCCGTGTGGGGCTCTGTGCTGACAGCTCAGACCCTGGAGCCTGCTTCTGTTTCTGTGTCTCCCTCTCTCTCTGCCCCTCCCCAACTTGTGCTCTGTCTCTCTCTGTCTCAAAAATAAATAAATGTTAAAAAAATTTTTTTTAAAAAGAAAATCTTAAGCAAAAAAAGAAATTAATTCATGGGGTGAGTTAACATCTTTCCTTTTTTTTTTTTTTTTTAATGTTTATTTATTTTTGAGAGAGAAGAGACAGAGCATGAGTGGAGTCACAGAATCCGAGGCAGGCTCCAGGCTCTGAACTGTCAGCACAGAGCCTGACACAGGGCTGGAACCCACCGAGAGATGGTGACCTGAGCCGAAGTCGGCGCCACTGACTGATCTACCCAAGCGCCCCAGATTTTACTATATTTAAATTGAGTGCATTTGGGTTTGCGCTCTTGAACTGCGAGATCATGACCTGAGCCAAAGTCAGACACTTAACCGACTGAGCCACCCACGCGCCCGGAGTTAACCTCTTAAAAAATGAGCTAGGACACAATATATAAATCTTGAAAAATATTAATGAATAAACCACAAATGTACTTAGATTTTCTGCCTATCTGATTAGAGAAACCTACCGCCCACAGTAGTCTGTGAAACATACAGAAGGGGTGACAACAAGAAGGGTGCAGTTCATACTGTTCAATGGCTCTTGAAATTAATGAACACCAGATATATCACTGCTTTTTGTTTTGTTTTGCCTTTTAAGTTCTTTATTTACCACTCTGCACCCTCTATGCTAGCAGAGTTTAGGGCTCTGGAAAAATGATTTGCTAAATTCTCTGCAATTTTTTAATATGCATAGAAACATGAACATGATAAAAATTATGCTTCAAAAAGAAGAAGGGGCAATGGGGAGACGGAACTAAGCAAAATCCATTGTAATCCTTTCTGCAGTTAATCTAATGATATAATCAGCTCTCAGAAAGGAGATTTTGTTCTCCCTGCCTCCTCATGTCAGGGAAATGTCGACTATTTCTAAAAGAACTGAGAGGTGCTGTGGGGCTGGGGAAGGAACTGGAAGTGGATAGCAATGTAGATGATCTGACCTTGTTGTGAAAAGACTAATTTGAATACAATGAGGTTAAACAGCTGCAGATAGTTTCCTGGTTGTTAGCTTTTATCAGTTGTTAGATCTAGGCTGACGGTGGGTGTGATTTAGACATCTGATAGACTTTGAGCTGTATTTTTTCACCCTTTAGGTTTAGGATTGACTATGACGGCTTTGGGTGGGAAAGCATGTGAGTGAATTTGAGGTGGGAGTTGGGCTGTGCTTTTTTTGCTTTATTTTATTTTATTATTTTTGAAGTGGACTAAGGAAAGGTGACTCAGCTACATTTTTTATTTGTTCAAGTTTCAAAGTGCTGTTTCAGGAGAAGTGTCTTTGTTTTACATCGAATTCCGGGTCTTTTTCGGCAGAGATAAATCAAAGGGAATCAGAAAAATGTGAGTTGACTTTTTTAACAGAAACAGACAAGAATCTGGTGTCGAATGTTTTTGTCCAGGGTTCCTTATTGATGATAACTGAAGCTGCTTTCTAGAATTCATAGGAAGTAATTATGACCAGATTTTTTTTTTGTGGTATTCACATTCCATTCCATTTCCCCACCACTCACCCACCCATCCAACCCCTCCATCTCCATGGACGTCATTTCTTTTTTTCCAAGGATAACCGCACAGAATAATAATAGACTCAGGAACACCAAAATAGTTAAAGCAGTCTTTCTGAAAGCAGGGTCCTATATAATTCTGCTTCACAACTGAATAGTGTTTTTCTTATGTTGAGCTCTTGAGAATCCATATTTGTAGACACTGAGCCAAAAATAATAGACTTGTCTTTTGTTATATGGGACTTTACCCTATGACCTAAGTTGTCCAAGCAAACACTGACCAATCATCCTGTTGGCCTCTTAGAGAGAGATGGTGGAAACCAGGGATTGTCCCTCCAACTTGAGGATTTTTTTCTTCTTCACTGTGGGTCTTAAAGTTCATAAAAACAATATGAAAACACAGTGTGGGTTTAGTGCAATTATTAAAACTGTTATGTTAACAATAGAAAAGAATTTATAATTCATAATCATTTCCATTTTTCATGTTAAAAATTTCAGGGTTTGGGAAAAACATTTGCATTAAATATCCCTGTAATCTAAAATATCCTATTTGAACATATTTGAACATGTATAACTATTATATATCAATGACCCCAATAATTTCTCTCCTTTCTCGGAAACTCCTCTTACACTCTGCCTATTGCTCAGCTCATTTAGCTTCTCTTGTTTCTCTTGTCCTTTTCACCTCATAAATGTATTTGTTTCCTTCTCATACCAGCTCTCTATCCTTTCAATGTCTATGCAGCTACGAATCCCTAACCTCATAGTATAGTCTCAGGAGCCCATCAAGTAGGGAAAGACAGAACTCCACTATCGAGAGGAAAGGGCAGAGGCTATGAATACTACTGTAAATATATGTATAAAATATATATGCATATGTGTGTTGCCCATCCCTGTCACAAACTAAACTGAGAGAGTTTTATGAACTATAGACTAAGAAAGTAGGAAACTAGTCCCAGAGTGAAAAAGGATATGTGAAACTTATCTAAAATGGACATAATTCTCATGGACGTTAGAGTAAGCGGCTTGGCTAAAGCATCTTCTGTCCATACATGGTTTGCACCAAGGGAAGTAAGAGGAAGGTAAGAATCGAGGTAGCTAACTCTTCCATTCAATGCTCTGCCTTCTATTTGCTTTTAAAGCATTAGGAAGGTGCCAACCTCTTTTCAGTATTATTGTTGTTACAGTGGCTTTCAAAAATCACGTAAATGGTTAAAAGTCTTAAAAGAGTATAGACAAGTGGTTCATCACTTTTTAACATTTAAAATATTTCCCCATGCATGTTTTGTGCTTTGAAATATTTGTCTTAAAAAACAATTGCTTTACCACTGCACACCTATTAGAATGGCCAAACTCTGAAATACTGATAACATCAAATGCAGCAAAAGTGTGGAGCAATAGGAACTTGAATTCATTGCTGGTAGAAATGCAAAATGGCACAGCCAGTTTGTAGGACAGTTTGGCAGTTTCATACAAAATTAAATGTATTCCTACCATATGATTCAGCATTCATGCTCTTTGGTACTTACCCAAGAGCTGAAAACATATGTCCATACAAAGTGCTGCACGCAGATGTTTATAGCAGCCTCATTCATAACTGCTAAAACATAGAAGCAACCAAGATGCCTTTCAGCAGGTGAATGGATATATAAACTCTGGTACACCAGACAATGGAATGCTATTTGGATGTTAAAAGACATGAGCTATCAAGACATGAAAACACATGGGCAGGGGAGGAGCTCAAATACATATTTTTAAGTAAAAGAAGCCAATTTGAAAAGGCTACATACTGTATCATTCCAACTATATGACATTCTGGAAAAGGCAAAATTATGGAGACAGTAAAAAGGTCAGTGATTGCCAAAGACTGCGGAAGGGAGGGAGGGATAAATAGGTAGAATATAGAGGATTTTTAGAGCAGTAATGATATCCTGTATGATACTATAATAATGGATATCTGTCATTATACATTTGTCCAAACCTATATAATGTACAACACCAAGACTAACACCCAATATAAGATATGGATTTGGGGTGATTATGATGTGCCAATGTAGGTTCATCAATGGTCACTCTTTTGGGAGCTGTTGACTGATAGTGGGGGAGGCTATACATGTGTGGGAGCAGGGAGTATAGGGTAAATCTATGTCCTTCCCCTCAATTTTGCTGTAAATCTTAAACTGCTATGAGAAAATAAAGCCTTAATAAAAAAATTTAATACAACTGCTTTTATTATAATAAAGTCATTTCTTCTATTAGACTTTTTACTTGCCATGAGATAGCAGCCTTACTATTAAAAACAAATTACCTCGATCTTAGTTACACTGAATGCTTTTGATAGCAATAATAATAGAAATGCCATAAGTTTTGAAATAAAGCAGTTCCACACTCTCAGGTTGGTCTTCTGAGATATCAAGCTTCTGGGATCCCAGCTTGGCAACTGGATTGAATCGCTTCCTAGGTCTTTTGAAAATCATGTGATTCTTCTCTCTAAAACCCTACTTCTCTTGGAAAATAGTATTTATGCTATTAATAACAGTTATAATAATAAAACACAAATATTTTAATGGAAATAGGTACATCTTCAAAGAAGAGATGGACATCAAGTCTATTCTACAACAATATCCTCATATTATAAGATATTTTCCTCTGAGAATGGAACCTACTCAAGATTGAATGAGAAAAAGACTTCAAGGTTTTGGTGGAATCTGCCTACATTGGGAGTGGTATTAGGTAAGATTAGGTTTGGCTGCTTGTGACAGAAAACCAAAATAGTTACCATAGGGGTTTAAAATTTCTTTTTCAAAAGAAAGTCTAGAGATAGTATGTTGCTCTGAGTGTTGGGGAACAAGACTTTAAACCAGTGGTCCAGATTCCCATTCCAAAGGTCACCTGTTGTTTCAAAATGGCTGCTGGATCTCCAGACACAAGGACTACCTTCCAGTCAGAAAAGCAAAGAAGACAAAAATGGGTATGCTCTGCCCACTAAGGACCCTTTTCATAATTTGAATGTGACAATTCCACAGACATCTCACTGGCCAGACAGGTCAGAACTTGGTAACTGGCCACATTTAGCAGGAAGAAGGCTTTTTTTTTTTTTTTCAGGTAATACACTTTTTTTTTTTTTAAGTTTATTTATTTATTTTGAGACAGAGAGAGAGAGAACATGAGCAGGGGAGGGGCAGAGAGAGAGAGGGAGACAGAATCCCAAGCAGGCCACTCACTGTCAGCACAGAGTCCGATGCAGGGCTCAAACTCACAAACCATGAGCTCATGACCTGAGCAGAAGTTGGACCCTTAACTGGCTGAACCACCCAGGCACTCCATGGTAACATACTTTTTATTCAAGATGACCATGTATCCAGTGAAAATCAGGAATTCTATCACTGATACAGAAAGGGGGAACAAACAGAGTAACAAGTAGATGTGTATACTTATTACCCTTTAAAGCAAATGAATAGAAATAAAAGAATCCTCACTCAAAGGTTCATTTGGTCTTGAAATGCATTTCTCCCTAGGTGGAAGAATAGGGGTTTAAGGGCTCCAGCATTCAGTGATAGAGTGAAGAATCAGAATCGCCATACCTAGTTTAGACAAAGAAGTCAGCATTCTTCTGCTTAAACGTTGAATCAAACCACATAGGCACAATCTATAGACACTTGCATCATCAGACAACTACAAGTCTCAAACATCTACCAATTGCAAGGCTGTGATGAGAGAGGGGAAAATTAACCCGATGAAATCAGTGAAAAGAGCTGGATCTCTGGTTTTTTTAGACACATAGATGATACTTTTTTGGTAAGTCAGATTTTTTACAACCAAGTTAACAAAACCTCAAGTCACTCTTCTAAGAAAGAATTACAACATGGATTTATCTAACCATAGCATATCTCAAATATTCATAAGGAATATGGTGATCTACATGAAATTCCTAAAAAAACCAGAGCAATAGTCAAAAATAAGGTATTACTTACCACTCTTTGAAGTGATGATTAAAGTTAGAGCAATAGTAAATATTCAAAATGGGTAAATCCATACAGACAGGAAGCAAGTCAGAGGTTGCCAGGGTCTGTGAGGAGAGAGGAATGGAGAATGACTGGTTATTGGGATTCCTTTTGGAGTGATGAAAATGTTTCAGAACTAGACAGAGGTGATGGTTGCACAACATCTGAATGTATTAAATGCCACTGAGTACTTTAAAATGATTGATTCTATGTTATATGAATTTTTACCTCAACCTAAAAGAATAAGTGAAGGCAGCATGTACCTATCATATTTTAGAATGCCTTTTATATAAAATGTGTGATGTAAATATACAAATAGAGAAGGACTGAAGCCAGAAGGACCAGCTCTCCAAAACCATTCATTCTCAAGCATTTCAAATTGAAAACACCATCAAAATGAAAACCAGAGAGGTTATACACAGACGTATAATGTGATGGAGGAGTTTTCAGACTTAAGAGCTCAAATATCTAGCTAGAATTAAATTGGTACAATGTGACCCTGAAAAGTAAGACGAAGCTGACAAAACAAAACAATTAGTTTAAATATCAGGCGATGTTGCCTAATGGTGAAGTCGACTATATTCTGAAAAGAGCTGCCAAAGGAAGTTATCCAAATCCCATAATTTGAGTCATTAAAAATGGATCTGAAAAAAAGAAAATGGATCTGGAGTGAGAACTGGAAAAACTCTCTGAACGCTAATTTCACACTGGCAAGGGTGGGAGGCAATGACATAATGGGTGTCTTAGTTTCTAGGTCCAAATTCCAATGGCACTGGCTTTCTTACGGCTTGTACATAAAATCTTAGATTTGTTTAAGTCCTTTCTACTGAAGAATTTCTTTAAAGGAGGATTTGAAACATGGAAGATAAAGGACATTTCAGAGAAAAAACAACACCACCACCCTTGGATTCAGCTGCTGAAACGAATCAAATTTTATAGCTGTTATATGGATTTTTTTTTTTTTTAAGCCTTTGGTCTCAACATAAATGGGTTTTATGTTTTAACTTGTTTCTCTGGTCATTTTTAATAAAAAGTCCAAATAATGATGTTATATAGGATGAATGACATTTCAGGTCACATAAACATATGAAGTCACCAGCTATTCCCTGTGGAAAGGAGCAGGAGATCCTGCCTAGATAAACACACTGAAGGCAAAGAAAGCAAAAAAATTGGGAAGAATGATTCCCTGCACCCACCTCCCCTTAGCCCTCAGAAAACTTAGCTAAGAAGGTGGTTACAAGAACGAGAAAGGGTCATTCATATTACTTCCTCATTCAGACACTTTTTCAATATGGCCTTTGAAGATAGTAATCAATCCAGAAAACAGTGAAGTCTTTTAGCTTTTCCTAGAGATTCTTGGGGACAGGAAGTGGGCCATGAATTTACACTGGAGAGGAGGACTACTTGTGATAACAGTTGGAGCTAATATTTACTGAGTAATTTCTGACTCTGAGAGATATTAGTTAAATCATTTGCCCGCAGTTGTAAGAGTTGATAACCTATCATTCTGAGTTAAGCACCCACTTAGGTTTGGAACCAATCACTAGGCATTTCTGCCTCCTGGAACACAGAAAACACATAACCAAACCAAGAGGATCAGAGAAGGTTTCCTGGTGAAAATTATGCCTGACACATATTTTGAAGGATAAGAAGCAGTTGAATGAATGAAGACGAGGTAGAAGTCTGGCCCAAAATGGAACATGGTGAAAAGTTTCAAGCCATGTGGTATCATTGTCAATTCAGATAATCTCAAGGTGTGCTGTATTGGACTTTGAGACAGAAAACAAATGAGTTTGGATGTATGAAGAAGATCACAGGTGACTTTATGTTGCACGATGAAGTTTGTATTTTATCCTAGAGAGAGAGGACGTCAGTGAAAGATTTTAAGCAGAAGAAACGAAAAGGGGTTTAGATCCCTTTGATGACAATGTAGAAGATGTGAGGTTGGGGAAAGGCAAGATTGGAATTAACAAGACTCAGTGGTGGGCTACTGTGAGAATTTAGGTGAAAAAAAATAAGAATGTGAATTATTGCACTGGAGAGGTGACACATTCAAGGAACATTTGGGAGATGATTCAGTAGGATTCAGGGATGCAGGGAATGAGATAATGTTAAGGAAGATTGTCAAGTCTCTAATGGTGGTAACTTGGATAATACAGCAAAAGAAGTGGGGCTAACATGAGTTCAGTTTGGGTATTGTGGATTCCGAGGGATATCTAACTGGAACTGTTCTGCAAGCTTAGGGTCTATAAGTTTAAAACCCAAAGAAAAGTTCAGGGCTAGAAACACACTCCATCCATTCACTCACTGAACATTCATTGTAAAAAACAGGTTGCAATTTCAAGGGAAAGGATTACCTTAGAAGTTAGGATAACAAATTCAATTTTTCTTATCGTCAGCAAGGAGTGAATGATGGGATTAAGCAGGAGAGAAATATGTTCAAATTTAAATTTTAAAAAGATCACTTTAACAAATATATGGAGATAATTAGCCAAATATGGAGAAGAAAGACCGGGAAAATCCACAGAATAACATAGCTCTAATAATATGAACTAATAATGTGAACTCTAGGAGGGAACTTCAGCATCTTCAACATGAACTTAAGGGGTGGGCAGTCCTCAGGGAAGACCAAACCAGGAAGCTTGAGAGAGGTGGTGCTACATGGGCATCTAGGAAGGAGGGTACCAGGAAGGACAAAGTAGTTAACAAACCAAATAAATGCAGTGAGGACCCAGTAAGACAGATACTGAGACATGTCCATGATGCCTAATAGTAAAGATTTCCTCGACGACTTTTACCAAGCTACAATGGATGCAGGAGTGAACCATGAATATTAAAGTAAATATAACCTGCTTTTTAAAGACAGTTAGCATCTTTAATAGAAGAGGGAAAGATGGAGAACCAAAGGATATTTTTCTCAGGATAGGAGAGACTGCTTCTGGGCTGAGAAAAAAGATGCCTTAAAGAGTGGCTAGAGATATAGGATAAAAGATGATAAGGAGGCAAGGTAAAGAGACTGGCCTTGAACAGATTGACATCTTTTTATGGCATCTTTTTGTGTCTAAATTACACATTCTCTTTTCAATATAAAAACAGTTTGTATCTTTAGTGAATTATTCAAGCTAAGGGGTTCAGCATGGTATATTCACATGCCTATATCACAGACTGGCCCTTGTTTTGGACTATAGATTCCCAATCTCCCTCTTTACAGTTCTCCTCTGTACTTGTTAAGTATTTGTGGCCTGCTTTTTAGGAATGTTTGCGTGTTTGATGGATATGTTGATTATCCTCCTTCCAGACCTTTTCCTTCTCAAAGTCGCTCCAAATTCCTGTTGCTCTGCTTTACTACAGCCTGCTTCCTGCTACTCAAAACACTGCTTTACATTAACTTTCCCCTGTTGTTTCTAGTTTATAATTAGTGTGAAAAAATGCTAGTACTGGTTGCCATGGTCATGGAAGAATTTCTTACGAGATAAGCAGTCAAAGAGGGAGACCTATGCTTTCTCTGAGGCTCCACAAACTTCTCTCTGTGAAGATAAAGGGTCTTCAGAGGTCAAGGGGGCTGGGTCTCCTGTTTGTCCTGGAGCATCTGAATGTGGTGATGGCAATGGGATGAGACATGAGGGTCCCACAGCCACTTTTAGTAGTTAGGTGGAGAGTCATTTCATTCATGAAGGAAAAGAGAAATGCTCAGAAGCAGTGTGGGCTGTGAAAGGAAATAAAAGGAAAGATTTTTTTAAAAAGTCATTGTGTGATGTGAACTGAATTCTTAGGGGTCTTAAAAAAGGGTCTTAAAAAGATGCAAATTTTACTGAAATTATTTTTAGTTCTTTTTGCTTCCTTGAAAATATGATTTTGTTATGTTAATATGAGACTTGACTACAGGTAGCCTTGAGATTGAGTTTTACCTGGTAAAATTAAAAGAGGTAAATTTGTCTCACCACCCCAACATTTTTTATAAATTATTTTATGGGTAGGTAAGTTGTAAGATATGATAGGGTCTCAACAATGGCCATCGTGGAAGTTGGACAAGTAAAAACAAATAAACCAAGCCTGAGGGCATTTGTTGAACTCTTGGGTTCTCTTTGAAGGACAGTGCTCAACAATCCAAAGTAAACTCAGTAAGGTATTCTCAAAAACACTGCCAAACACTAATGAAAGAAACCAAAGACCACTTAAGGAAATGCAGATGCATACTATGTTCATCGATTTGGAAATTGATCTACAGAATCAATGCAATCCCAAACAAACTACCAGTAGGATCTTTTATAGATATAGACAAACTGATTCTAAAATGTATATGGGGGGGTTCCTGGGTGGCTCAGTCAGTTAAGTGTCCAACTTTGGCTCAGGTCATGATCTCTCCATTTGTAAGTTTGAGCCCTATGTCAGGCTCTGTGATGACAGCTCAGAGCCTGGAGCCTCCTTTGGATTCTGTGTCTCCTTCTCTTTCTGCCTCTCCCCCACTCACACTCTGTGTCTCTGTCTCTGTCTCTGTCTCTCAAAAACAAATAAACATTAAAAAAATGGAAAGATATATGGAAAAGCAAAGGGATGAAGATTAATCAAAACAATTTGGAAAAAAGAACAGTAAGAACTTGGAAGAATTGTACTGACTTTGACTTAACTATAAATCTGCAGCAATCGTGAGAGTGTGGTATTAGCAAAGGCACAGAAACATATATCAGTAAAACAGAATACAGAGTCCAGAAATAGACCTATTTAAAAAGGTCTACTGATTTTTCACAACAGTGTAAATGCAGTTCAGTGGAAATATGATAGTCTTCTCAATAAATAGTGTTGGAACAGTTGGGACATTCTTATATAAAAACAGGCTCTGGCTTAAAACTTCATCCCTTATAAAAAATTAACTCTTAATACATCATAAATCTAAACATAAAACACACAACTAAAACTTTTAGAAGGAAACACGGAAGTAAGTCTTCAAGAAATGGGAGTAGGCAAAGAGTTCTTAGACATGAAATCAAAAATACACAATCCATTAAAAAATGATGAGTTGGATTTCATCAGAATGAACATTTGCTCTGTGGAAGACACTAGTAAGAGAATAAAAAGACAAGCTAAAGACCGGGAGAAAATATTTGTAAATCACATATCTGACAAAAAATTTGTATCCAAAATATACAAAGAGCACTCAAAAATCAATCATAGGAAAATAAACCACCCAATTAAAAAAATAAGCAAAAGACTTAGACACTTATATCACCAAAGAAGATAAAGGGAAGGCAATAAGAATGATTCCATTTAAATTACATTCTCAAAAAGATAAAACTAGGGGCACCTCGGTGGCTCAGTCGGTTAAGCATCAGACTCTTGATCTTGGCTCAGGCCATGATCTCACAGTTTGTGAGTTCAAGTTCCACATCAGAGCCTGCTTGGAATTCTGTCTCTCCTTCTCTCTGCCCCTCCCCTGCTTTTGCGCTCTCTCTCGCTCTCTCTCTCTCTCTCTCTCTCAAAATAAAGTTTAAAAAAAATAGGGGCACCTGGGTGGCGCGGTTGGTTAAGCGTCCGACTTCAGCCAGGTCACGATCTCGCGGTCCCTGAGTTCAGCCCCGCGTCGGGCTCTGGGCTGATGGCTCAGAGCCTGGAGCCTGTTTCCGATTCTGTGTCTCCCTCTCTCTCTGCCCCTCCCCCGTTCATGCTCTGTCTCTCTCTGTCCCAAAAATAAATAAACGTTGAAAAAAAAAAAAAAGAAACATTTTCAAAATATCAAAATTATCATATTGTTGGAAATTATACTGATTATAACTTCTGAAGCACTAAATGAATGATTTAGTGTATGGCTCCAACATATATGAAGCTCTATGAATTCATGTATTTAGGAAAGGGAATATACTTCTCAAACACTTGTCAATTCCTTTAGCTATAATTTGGAAATAAAAAGGCATCGACTTCCCAAGGTTGTTGTGAAAATTGAATGAGGTAATACATATAAAGGGCCTGGTAGGGCCTAGTATATAGTAAGTACTCATTCATTGTAAGGTGCTGTTATTGTTGTGGTTGTTGGTGCTATATAATGCTTATTATATCGTACTGGCTTTCTACGTGTCTGTCTCCCCAGCTAGACTATCATCCTTGTATTTCTAGCACCAAGTGTAATACTATACAAATAATAAGTATTCAGGCACTGTTGGTTGAACTGAATGAGTGACTGGAGAAAAGAAATAAATCACGTAACTTTTAAGCGGTTAAGAAATAGTTGATTCACAGGAAAAAGCAAGATTTAACCACAGATGGGAATGGAAAGGGGATGAAAGTCATGAGATACTCCAAAAGTGGTTTCCAATGTCTCATTTTGTTTGTTGTTTTCATGTTTTGTTTTGTTTTGGTTTTGGCAAAGAACATCCTTTGTGCAAATAAAATCTTACTCAGAAGTTTAAACAAATAAAACATAAGTCACACGCGCACACACACACACACACACACACACACACACACACACACTTCTCTGGCTAAGAAGATCTGCTGGGACAAAGATGACTCTCAATGACTCGCTTTGAAAAGCCCAGAAAAGACACCCTCAAATGGAATTTGTTCTCAAATTCCACAAACTGAATTCTGAAGGTGAGAGTGTAAGGAAGTGTGTGCTTCCTGCATGATATAAAACAAAAATAATCCTGGTGAAGAAGGGAAAGAGACCTCTCAACCCACCATTCAACTATGTTACAATACTGTATATAAAATTCTGTGCAGCCCAGAAGGAGCAAAAGGGGTGAATCAATAAATTGGAAGCTATATCAGTTAGGGTACTTTCTACTGGAGGTAACAGAAGACTGCACCAGAAATGGTTAAAGAGTTGGCAATTGATGTTTTGCTACAACAAGAAGACCAAAGAGAGGGTAATGCCAGGATGAATCAGTGACTAACTGCCCTTGTCAGGGACCCAAGTGCTTCCTCTCTCTCTCACTCTGCCCATCTTCTGAAAGAGCTCACTTGGTGGTTGTAAGATGATTCTGTAATCCCAGGAGTCGCTTACTTGCAAAAATGACCACTCAGTGAAAATAGGAGTGTTTTCCTTTCACTTGGCCTTTCTGGAAGAGGGTGACTTTAAAGGAGTACAGAAAAGGTCTATGACTTCTACTATTAGGAAAAAAAAATAAAGAACTGACATCCAGTGATGCTTCCAGCTGACAATTTTCTGGACAAGCAGGAATACTCAGGACACAATTTCTGTCTTTCAACGTCCTGTCTGTAAGGGTTATCAGTAAGGGTCTCAGTAGCAAACAGATGGTATACTCAAATTAGGATAATCTGAGAAGAGTTCGATAAAACAGCCATTTTAAATGGTGTGAGCAGAATGTGGGGAAGTCACAGAATGTAGTTCATACCCTAGGGTTTTCCTTATCCCTCCTGCTTCCCCCACACACTTGGGAGCAAGGAGGAGGGGACGGAACAGACCTAGAACCTGGAAGGAGAGAGTCATGTAGAGTCAGATTTTCTGTAAAGGGCTGGAGAGTTAATATTTCAGCCTTTGCAGGCTTCTCCCTTCTACAAGTGGGAGCCAGGCGCTTGTTAGAACATCCCTTCTCCTGATATTGCAAAAGAAGGGAAAAAACTGGGGGGAGGGAGGGCATCTATCTCAGAGGTATCTGCTTCTCATCTTTCTGCATGTGAGAACTTTGAAGGCAGCACTCACATACTGTCATAAATTTCACAGGACCTAGTATAGTGTCTTACAAGTGGCATGCCATCAGTACTTTTGGAATAAAAGAATGAATTTTGTCAGTGATATTTTCTTTGGATCACTTAAAACTTAAATGTACTGGATAATACTTCAGATTTTTTCATCTTAGTGAGCATTGCCTTATAACTCTTCTTCTTTAAAAAAAATTTTTAGTGGCGCCTGGGTGGCCCAGTCGGTTAAGCGTCGGACTTCAGCCAGGTCACGATCTCGCGGTCCGTGAGATCGAGCCCCGCGTCAGGCTCTGGGCTGATGGCTCAGAGCCTGTTTCTGATTCTGTGTCTCCCTCTCTCTCTGCCCCTCCCCCGTTCATGCTCTGTCTCTCTCTGTCCCAAAAATAAATAAAAAACGTTTGAAAAAAAAATTTTTTTAAACGTTTTTAATTAATGCACTTAATCATTACCATTGGAGCACAGTTTTTAAAATTAAGCAGTGAGGTACCAAATTCTGGATTTAATCAAGACATACCAGGAGAAAAGCTACTGTGTCAGATTACCTGCCATTTTGATTATTAATGATTTAATTATGGAATGCCTACCAACAGGCTGGGTTGAGTTTATACCTTTGCAAATCACCGCCTCGTGTAAAACAAACAGAAGTAATACTAAGATAATACTCAAAAATCCCAGCAAGATTTTCAGTCCAAAATATCCCCTCTATTGTCCACCTCTCTCTTTTCTTGTTGGCCAAAATTCCTCTTTGATCTCCTCATGACCTTCAATACCTCAGTTCTGATTCTCTCTCACACACTGTTGACCTCCTTTTGGCTTAAATTGCCTCCTGCCAAATGGAAGACAGAGTCCACCTTTCCAATGCGACGTCTTCTGTTCAAGAATCCCCTTTACCCTCTGACCGCCCATGCATGACAATTTCCTTAACTTCAGTCCTTTCCTTAACTTCAGTCCTACAGTATCTTATTCAAGCATTATTGGAGAAAATGATAAAATTGTTATGTGCAAATACATACTAAATAATTTACTCTTTTTGTTTTTTAATTTTTTAAAGTCTGTTTTTTTTTTCCTGATGAATCTTTCACATACTCCAGTTTTCAATCTTGCTGTTCCCCACCCCAGCAAATAATCTGATTAAGTAGATTTAAATTATCTGGTATTAACTTCCTCATCTTTTCTTTTTTAACTTCAAAACTATACTCTCCCTGAGAATGACGAGACTACTAGTTTCACCAAAACTACTGTTTATTTGTAATTCCATCCTTTTCTCCTGTTCTAAGACCTTAGGCATTAGTTTGCCAGGACCACCTAACAAATGCCACAGACCGAAGAGCTTAAACAACAGAGATTAATTTTCTCATGGTTCTGGAAGCTGGAAGTCCAAGACCTATGTGCTGGCATGTTGGGTTCCTCTGATACTTCTCTCCTTGGCTTCCAGATGACCACCCTCTTGCTATGTCTTCACAGGGTCCTGTGACCATAGGTCCCTCTCTCTGTGTATTGCGTGTTGTGTGCATCCTTGGTGTCCTTCTGTAAATCCTAACCTCTTCACATAAGGACATGAGTCAGATTGATTTAGGACCCACCCAAAAGGCCTCCTTTTAACTTAATCACTTCTTTAAAGGGTCTATCTTCATAAGATAACACATTCTGAGGTATTGGGATGATGGCTTCCACTTGTGAATTTCAGGAAAACACAATTGGGAGTATAAGACCTTGCAATTTCACTTACAATCATGCTCCTCTGTAAAACATGATGAGGTACACCCAACCCATACACACACACACACACACACACACACACCGGGTTGATCCCTCATTCTTTACCAGTTTCTTATGGGTTTGTTAATGGAGCTAACCTGAAGATAAACTCTTGTTCCTTTCCTTTACAATCACATGTTTCCCCCAGCCTTGAATGCCCTCCTCTCTCCAGTAATTTAAGTCTGACTCTATTTCAGGTATCAATGCAATTTTACTTCTTAAATCATCCTTTTCCAGCCCCTCCCCCCAAACATCAACAGGGATTCTCTCCCCCAAATTCCTGTGATCTTTACCTCTACTCCTATCTGCCTTAAACTTGAAGATTCTGTATATATATATATATATATATATATATGTGTGTGTGTGTGTGTGTGTGTGTGTGTGTGTATATATATATATATATATATCCTGCCAACCTAAGTAGATTTGAAACCCCTTGATGAGTATATAGTTTACTACTATAATGGACCAAATGAAAAGTTACTACTTAAAACCACAATTCTTTCTAAGGGCATTTGCACCTATAAAGAGAAATGTTGGGGCTCCTTGCGGGCCTTTGTTGTTTGTGGAATGAATTTTGAATATGTTGGAGGGTTTGGATGTGTTCAGGTAGACAAGAAACCAAGTTTTACTCATCATTCAACAAATATTTATGCAATGCCTATGATGTGATGTTAGGAATCAAGACTGGAAAGACCAAAATTGCTCTTCATAATAGAGCAAGAAGAACTTGGGGTTCCTGAAGGCAGCCTGAGAGAGAAGAATGAGGCAGAGTAAAAAAGAAAAAAAGACACAACACAGTGGGAAAGGCTGGGATGCTGCATAGTCTGGCCGTGCTGGTGACAAAAGTTCTGGTGATACAATGCCAGAAATTCTTTAAGAGAAGCAGCATTGCCTTTTAAGTTGTTAGCATTCTTGAGAGGTAAATGTCTCTATCTCTGTAAACTTTAGCTCAGACTACTGCATTTGTGGGTTCAGTGTGTGTGTAAATCCAGGAAAGAGACCAGCTTCATGTCTGCATTGAGTTATTATGGAAGAAGGACAACCCAACCAGCATGTTGGAATGATTTCCTAAATAGAACACATGCAGGAAAAGCAGGATATTGGAATCGGTGAGCATGAAAACATAAGACATCTAAGAATTCGCAAACATTCTGAAAAAGGAATTGGACCTTTTGAAAGTTTTGTATGCAGCATTGACATCATGCAACACAAGTATAGAGATGAATAAAATGAATATCCATGTACACAACAACCAGCCTAAGAAACATTATCGATATATTTAAAGTTCCCTGCGTATCTTCTCCAATAACATCTTCTTCCCACTCCGACTTAGATGTAAACTCCATCCTCAGTTTTTTGTTTAACATCCACAAAGGCATTGACTTTCCACAGGTAGCAAAATGAGGTTCAATTCTATCTTGTCTATGTCTAAGGGGGAAAGGTAATTCTGACATGTAGGTTATAAATCTATAATCCATTTATGCATCCCCACTGCAAACAGACTCGTACAATAGGTACAAATCAGATACTCAATAAATACATACTAATTCACACACACACATACACACACACACATAGACACACACACACAACATTTATAACAAAAGACAGCTTACTTATAAATATAAAATAAATGTATATCTTGAATATTTGTTCCCTAGGTATTTCAGGTTTATGCAACTCCATTTAATTTTGACAAATACAAACAAATCAATACATTCACAAAAACAGTCTTATTGGAGCTTAAAAAAACTTAAATATGTAACAGACTCTGTGCTTTCTCTAAAAGCCAGTAAACCAATTTTCTTTTTGGCATTAGGCACCCAATTACAACATTTAAAATTGAAAGTTCAAATTGCTTTGGATTTTCTGTTCATTTGCAATTAATTTTGAAACTCATGTTCACAAGGACATGTTTTTCTCAAATCTCTTGATATCAACAAGTCATATTAGCACCATTACCCATTGTTGGAGGTCATCTAAGACATTATTTCTCTTTGTGAACATAATATTTTTATTAGCAGATATCACATTTAGAATATTGGGCTGCAGGATAGGAAACACAAAATTCATTTATTTTCAAGTTTGTCCAGTGTGTTTGGGGAAGAATACTTAATTCTCTTTCTTTTAAAAGATGATACCAGCAACCGCTGAAATATATCTTTGAACACTGAAGCAGGAAGTAAGCAGTGTTCTTATCTAAGGGGCTTGTGTTGGATGATTGCTGATAAACACGCTGCTGTTTCTGAAGGTGATTTTCAAAGTCAGGCTCCATGCATCCATAAAGGATTAGTGCATTCAGAGGAATCTGAAAAACCAAGCTCCAAAGGAAAAGGAAACATCACTCTGGCGATCTCAAATGTAACACGATGTCTTTCAGGAATATTACAAATTTACCTCACTTAGTAAACCACTGCACACTTAAGGACGTGTGCAACGTGGAGGTTATTATGCTGGGGATGCTTGGGACCAAAGGTGTACTAAGCAGGCGTCATCTTTCCACAGAACACTTACAAGAAATCAGGCACCTATAGGAGGTGACATTTCTGGGGCTTAGAATTGTTAGAGGAGGCTTTAGGTTTTTGGTCCCAAGATATTAAAGGAGGATGTGGGACTCCAATTCAAGATTTTGGGATACATAATTTTTAAGTGTAGAGAAGAGTCACTATTCACAAAAGCCTGAAGCTTATGTCAGAAGGAGTCTAAATAAACAGCCCTGGCTGGAATGAAGGGTGCTTGTGATGTGGTACAAAGAGGTAGGTGTCACTGGAAAAGTAGGTTGGAGCTACAGCATGGGGCCTAGAAGGCCAACTTGAAAGCAAATGATAGAATCCTTTTTTTTTTTTTTTTTTTTTTTTTTTTGGCCAGGGGAGGAACATGATGAAAAAATAGCATTTTAGGAGTGTACAGAAAAATATATAGTGGAATGAAAACACGGAAGTCATATTTTTCATATTCCTTCCTTTTCTAATGTTTCCACTCTCAGCTAATGATGTCACCTCCTTGTGATATCTAGGAACCCAAAATAAGATTGTCTTCAAGTCCACGTTGTAACTCCTACTCCCCAATCTGGTCCTCATAATCTGACCTTTAAGCACCTTGCACAGTGTCTCAACACCTAGCCTACAGTACAGGCTCCCAACAAGTGCTGTTGAATAAATACATGAGTGACAGAATGGATTATGTTTCTCAGACCCTTCCTCTCTTTTCTTTTTCTGTTCCAGCCTTTCCACTTGGTCTTCTGTGCTAGTTTCTCTCCCTTCCAATCCCTCCTTCGCGTGGCAACCAGAACTACCATCCTCAAGCACAATAGCATCAAGCCACTACCTTGTTAAAAAACAAAATACAGGAGGTCTATAGCTTCTTACATGAAAAACAAAGTACCAGTTACTCAACGGGACAAGGTTTCTGGGCTGCAACTCCACCCGCTGTTATGTACTTCTCTCTGCTCTTCCTCCTTCAATCCAGTTGTTGTCTTCCCTAACTGCATTTACAGCATTGCCATTGTTATGAAAGTTTAATTGCTTTAAGCATACAAATTGCTCCCAAGGGCCCCTAGAACACAGTTGAGTTCTTAGTAAGGAGAAGTGGTAGCTATTGCCACTATCAGTGTCTCTAGGTGTTTTCCTTCCTGGTTCTCAAGTACTTTCACTCCTGACAGCTACTCACCACCTCGTCTCCTTCTGGTAAAATTCTACTTCTTTTTTTTTGTTTATTTATTTTTGGGACAGAGAAAGACAGAGCATGAACGGGGGAGGGGCAGAGAGAGAGGGAGACACAGAATCGGAAACAGGCTCCAGGCTCTGAGCCATCAGCCCAGAGCCTGATGTGGGGTTCGAACTCACGGGCAGCGAGATCGTGACCTGGCTGAAGTCGGACGCTTACCCGACTGCGCCACCCAAGCGCCCCAAAATTCTACTTCTTCAATAAAGCCCACGGCTGATTTTGTCCTCAAAAGTGAAGGAATCTTTTCTAATCGCCCCATCAGAATCTCTCTTCTCTCCACTTACCCACACCTCTGTATAGCTCACGTAGCACTTAACACATTCCATGGAACAGTGGCCAGATGGCTGGAGCTTTCTCCACACAGAAACTTGGTATGGGGCAAGGTTTGGGGATCATGAGGTGTCTGTACGAAGTTGACGCCCTCTTCTGCATCATATGGTTCCAGCAGCCACCGAGGCCATTCTCAGATACTGTGTTCATCCTTGTAGTGCGAGCAGGAGGCAGCCAGACAAGAATTAGGAAAACAATACCAGAATATTATTTCAGAAAGAATAAGGTGGAAGTCATCTCGAGAGGCGGGAAAAGCTTTTCTAACTTCCAACAAACCTGTACTCTCCTCAGAAGAAAACAAATACTGTGGTGAGGTGTGCTTGCTCTTATGCAATTCATCAGGAAATTAGGTGAATACTAATTTTCCATCTTAGTGCTGGAAAAATTGAACAGTCTCCCTCTCTTACCCCTCCAAGAGAACTCAGCTGATCCCCCAGCCCTTTGGAGTCAGCAAAAGTGAGGCAGAGCCGACCACTTTTTGACCCAAATCGGAATTCTGGAGTTTTATAAAGCAAAAGAAAGAATTTTTTTCTGGGTGGAGAATGGGGAGAAAGGAGACAGAACCATGGAGGAAGGCTGGAAAGAGGGAAGAGTCAGAAACAGGATGTGTTCCAATCCCTGCTCAGCCCTCCTTGTGTGGGTGGTCTGAAGGGATGAATTCATCAGATTAAATCAGAATTCCTAGTCCTGGTCTCCTTTCATCTCCATTCATCTCCATCCCAGCCCATACCATTCTCCATGGTATCTATTCACCTTCAGTAAAAGAGCTGCACAGATCTTCCTTTTAGTTTGCTTTGTATCTGGTCTGAAGGGATGCAAAGAAATGGACAGCACCCAGTCCCTGACCCACCCAGAGGGCTGCTGCAAAGTTGAGCTCGGGCCCAGGTCCACCGCGAATTTCTAAACGGATCCACCTGCCACACAGAAAGAATCATGAACCAACAGGAGTTCTGGGTTTCATCCTCCAGGAAGCCTTCCTGGAAGTCATGATGGGTGGACAACCCCTACACTTGACAAGCCTTATCTTTTTATCTTTGCATTCCCTACACCCGTGCAGACAATAGGTCTCAGGCCCTTCTCAAATGTTCTTTGTTAAGGAGGCCCAGGAGGAGGTGAGGAACAGCTCTGAGGAGACTCCGTGGTGCTGGTGCTGGTGGCTCATGGGACCTTCAGGAGGCGTCCCCCCATCGCGGGACCACACAGAGTCCATCTCATGATCAGCCTTTGCTGGTAAAAGCACAGCTTTGGGCCTCACAGTGGGACCATTTCAGCTTTCCATTTCATTTTCTCACTCTAGGAGGAAAAGGAATGGTCCCAGTGGGTTTCCTGCTGGATGCAATGCAGTGCCACATTCCTTTGGGATTGCATCACTTCTTGACATAGGGGCGATGGGGAATTCACCCGGTGAAGCAGAAACTCCCATCTCCTGAAATTATCACGAAGGAGTCCTAAATCCCCCTAGAATTCACGTCCAGAGTTTCCCCACGTAGTGGCCAAGGGCGTGCTTGAAAATGAAACCAGACACAGGAAGTTCACTGAGGTCCTTCTTTTTCCTATCAGCTTTCGCATTCCTTGAAGACGGAATCCATGTTTCTGCCTCAGCCTGCTGTCTGTGTGCTTAGTAAATGTTTGATCATTCAGTTGGTGCTGCTAACATTTTCTAAGTCATTTGTCAATGTGGTCGGGTGCTTGTTTATGTGATAGGACTTCAAAGGCCATGGGGTGGAGGGAGGGGGAGAGATCATTCAATAACTCTCAGTTGAATGAGTGAAAAATTCCTCAGCACCCAAATTACCTTCCCTTTGATTCAGCCATGGGATTTAAAACACAGATAATATTCACTCTTTTATTTGTTCAATGTAAAATGTTTGCTTTGGAAAATTGAGACTTCCCTAAATCACATAGCAAATAAGACCACTCTATTTAGTTAATAAACATTGATTTATCCCCTTCTATTTGCAAGGCACATACAAGGTTTTGGGGATGAGCGGACCACTTACAAATCTAGAAAACCTGAGATTTATAGTGTGTATCCCAGCCCAGGTGTTTCCTAGCTGTGTGACTGCAATCAAGTTACTGAACCTCTCTGAGCCTATCAACCCTATATGTAAAATGAGAATAAGCCTCACTGTGAGGCTTAATTAATGTCTGGATTTTGTACAGACCTCCACCCACGGTCAGGACTTGATGAATGATACTATTGTTACTGTTTTTATTGTTCTGGGTTTTGCATCTGTTTTCCTTACCATAATAACTGTTGGAAAAGCTTTCCTGAGATAGTTACAGTGATTAACGCCCTGGATCAAATTACTTTAGCAGAGAAGCTGCTTAGTCATCTGTCTGGGCTCTGAGGGACAGAAGACAGAGAATTTTTGACACTATAGTATCAACTTGTGATGGAAAAGTGCTGGTAAAGGATCACACTACCCGACACTAAAGAGACTCTGGGTGTCATGGCAAAGTGGACTCACCCAGAAAAAGGCAGTGGCCACCGAGGGCACATGTATAGATTCTATCCTTTGTTTAAGTCCAACAAGACTCGCTCTTGAGCAAGCATTGTCATCCCTGGGCACTTCCTGTCTTCCTCCATGGAGTTCTGCACGTCTGGGGAGAAGCAGATAGAAATACTTTATATGGTTTCTGCCACTCTCTCTTTCTTTTTCTCACTTAAAGGGAATTCTGTAGGAATGAAATTTGAGGTCATAGCACATAAGCATTTAAGACATTGCTGTTCTTCAAATCCTTGAGCAAATATTAACTCGTTCATCATCTCATTACCCCTGAGAGTTGGAAAAGCAGAATCCAAATAGAGGTTGGAATGTTCTTATCCCATCTATAAATTACAGTGCTTGCAAGATTTATGAACTGAAGGGTTTGAGATTTTAGGAAGATTTTCTGAATGTGATCTCTCAATTGCTATCATAGGATTTGCTCAAAAAGGCATTTACAGAGAAAAAAAAATAACTTTAATGCCACATTGCCATGATAATCAAACCAGCCATCTCAGAGGTGAAAGAAGAAAGGCGTGGAGGAGGGGAGAGATGAGGAAAGAAGGAAGGAAGGGCCAAGAGGAGGAGAATCCCCTTCCTACTTCAGATTTATGCTAAACCATAGTGGGAAAATGTTCGTTGAAAAGGTATTTGTCAACCACAAACACTGGAAAGTAAGGCACTGCAAAGGTTTGCACTGTGTGTGTTCAGATTGCAGCAGTGAGCAGCAAGTTGTGCAACTGAAGGTCATTTCAAAAACAGCAGTGAAAGAGATCGGACACTTAGGACAGGAATTGAGGGTAAACACTTAGAAGATTGGCTCATCTGAAACCTGAAGTTTCAAACATTAAGGATATTGTCCCAAAGCCATCAACAGATAGGGAGACGGGCGCCTGGGTGGCTCAGTTGGTTGAGCATCCAACTTCAGCTCAGATCATGATCTCATGGTTCGTGGGTTCGAGCCCCCCATCAGGCTCTGTGCTGACAGCTCTGAGCCTGGAGCCTGCTTCAGATTCTGTGTCTCCCTCTCTCTCTGCTCCCCGCCCCCCCCACCCCCACCAATAGGGCTCTGTTTCTCCCTCTCTTAAAAATAAAGACATTTAAAAACATTAAAAAAAAGAGAGAGATAGGGAGATATGACTTGGGCACTCCATGTTACAGGTGAGCCCTCTGAGAGTGACCACCTGGTTCTCCTGCAGTACCCTACCCCTACCTTGCCTCGCACCATGTCCGCTTCACCTTTAGAGCCCTACTTCATTTACTATTCCTGATTCTGTTTCCCCAGAGGCTCAATGGCTGGTTCTTTTCCCATGTATTGCAAATCCTGGGGGCTCAGGCTGAAAGGCAGTGACTCTCATGTCTGCCCCATCACAAAGAGGAATGGGATGCAGTCTCAAAAGAAGGGTGAGCTCTGGTTCTGCGGATGGGAGAGGAGATAATGGGCAACACCCTAGGATGGGGCTGGATTTCTCCCACTTTCCTAAGAGCATCCACAGCTCACCACGATGACGCATCACTTCCTACTGAAGCCCATGCCATTAGTGCCATCTCAGAAACCTCTATGCCTCTTATTGACAGGACCTTGACCCAGATCTAGGGAAATGATACTCTTCATCTGGCTATGCTGAGCCTGAGTCAAACTCTTCCACACCTGGAGTCTCCTAATAGAGTCTCTTCAGACTGATGACAAATGAAGGATGCAAGTGCAAACCACACCTCCCTAATGTACAGCTTTCTCACTGGATACTAGTTACCTTTACCAGCCACGGTTATAAGCATAAAAGAAAATACGGGGCACCTGAGTGGCTCAGTCAGTTGAGCGTCCAACTCTTGATTTCATCTCAGGTCATGATCCGAGGGTCGTGAGATTGAGTCCCGCTTTGGCCTCTGCTCGGCACACGGAGCCTGCTTAAGATTCTCTCTCTCTGTCTCTCTCTCTCCCTCTCTGCCCCTCTCCCTGGCTTGCACTCACTCTCTCTAAAAAAAAAAAAAAAAAAAAAAGAATAAGAGAAAACATGCGTTACCTCACTTGTGCCTCAATGAAACTCCACAAGGAAGGTGTCATCATTTCTAGAGAAAGATACTGGACTCAGATACTTAACTCACTTGCTCAAAGTCACATAACTTTCCCATGTGGGTCTGATTTGATACCGGATCCATCTGATTCTGTCGTCTCTGTTATGTTCCATTGATGTGTCGGCAATGACAACAGCACGCCACAAGGACACCATGCGCCCTCTCACACTTGTGACAAGTGTCAAAAACTGATTATGACACTTCTCTGTAGAGCTTCTCTGTGCTCCCCAGCAGCCAGTGCGGGTTGATCAGCTGTCGTGTTAGGCTGTCATGTAGTTTGTCATCCCCTGTCCCGAGCCATCTCTCACCAGATCCCTTTAGCATTATCGTTACTCTCACCTAATGGGGACTCATCATCACAGGCTAAAGATCCCATGCACCCGAGAGAATGGCTCTCCTGGTCGAACGTCTCCTGCGGTAGCTGAAAAGAACATCCACCTGTGGCTGGATAAATGCCTGGGCCTGGCTTTTACTCCAAGGTCTGGCATCAGGAGGATTCTACTGAAGAGAAAGAAACAAAGCTCGCGATAAGTCTCCTGTCCACCACCTTCAGCACATGTGTGCACACACACATGCGTGCATATGCACACACACATACATATACTCCACTGCCCTGCCTGTTCGCACTTTGTACATGACATTCAAAGGGTAGGAAAATCACACCCCTCTTGTTAAAGCCTACATCATGCCAACAGTGTCATCACTTTGATAAGACCTCGGTGAGGACACTAAAGTGTCAAGCCCCATCAGTTCCTCCTTCCAGAAAGAAAGCCTGAGGCCCAGACAAAGTTCAATATCACCACTCTAAATCACTAACAGGCCAGAGTCAAATGCAAAGTCCCCAGCTTTAGGCCTGCTTCATTTTGCATGAGGTGCACTACCTTGGACAGTCGAAAGAAGTAATTTATCTCCTAGTTTTCTCAGAAAATATTAAAACTCAACATTCTCATTGCTAATTCAGGGAAACCTACAAAAACCTGTCCTCTTCTGAATAAGAAGATATAGCAAAACAAATGCCAAAATGTCCAAGATTTTTCCCCTTGATATTTAAAGTTCATGGATCACTCTAGCAAAATTAAATCCATATCGTTCTGATTTATATCGTTTTAAAGTTCATCAATATGTTGTTTGTTTAACATTTACTTGATGCCCAAGGAAACTTTTGAGCCTTTCTCAAATAAGGCTCCAAAGTATGTTCCTCTTATAAACAGGAAGGCCAGTTTGGCCCAGACTCAGCTCCCTTGGATACCAAACACTGGAATCATCTCACAAGTAGATGGCAAGAAGAGTTTAAATACGGCCAAGCTAACTGTTCCCACTTTGTGTCCCAGCTGCCATACCACACCACCTCACCTCTGCCCGCCCACCCCCAGCTCCTCAGTGGTGGAGAGAACCGGGAAGAGGCTGATCTCATGTGTCTACCCGGCAAGTTACTCATAAATACCCTCAAAATTCCCACATGCTCTCATACTCTCTGTGGAATAATAAGCTATGTCTCTTTTGAACCAATAGCCTAAAACCACAAATGACACTGCCTGATGCCTTGCATAGGGGCAGAAGGGCCCCACAAAATGCCCTCTGAGGCCAAGGTGTTAGGTCCAAGGGGAGTAAGCATGCTTTTCCAAGCAGACTGTCAAACTGTCTCACACCCAAAGTCCTTTCTCATCAGAACCTGAGAAATCGTCTTCTTGGCTGACTCAGAAGCCCCTTCCCTTGTTAAAAACAAAACACACAAACAAAAAACCTTTAAATCCCTTGTTAATATGATGTTTACCAAGATCTATAGCAGACTAATGGGAAAAGAACATGCCTAGGGTTGCCAGACCCATTTTGAAACTGGGATTCATTTCAGTTCTGGGGCAGATAGGGTTGTATTGGAAGAGAATTGGGCCCATTGAAAATAACAGTTTTATGATGACTTCCTATAAGTCTAGACAAGCAGATGGACCAGTTCTAAAAAAAAGTCTTTGTATTTATGCCTTGAGAGATATTTATCTACATCCTGGGGTCTTTGGAACAAAGAGAGCTGTTTCTTCTTTCTATGAAGTTCGGCGTCATTATTATTTTGAAAGGTAATCATGCTCACCCATTGCCAGATGACTGTGTAGTTATGCTCTCTATATATTTCTAGAAGATTTACTTTTGAGAAGAAGGCTGTGGGGGTTGGGAGGTGAAGGCTAATCCAGATCCTCCCAGCTACGCCCTCGCCAGCTGTGAGAAAATGGTGGGCCTGGGATTATATAATTTCATCTACTTTTACATTTTTGTAAGTGTATCTATTTATTTTGAGAAAGGGTGTGAGTGGAGTAAGGGCAGGGGGAGATAGAGAGAGAGCATCCTAAGCAGGCTCTGTGCTGACAGCCCATGCGGGGCTCCATTCCACAAACGGTGAGATCATGACCTGAGCCCAAATCAAGGGTCAGAAGCTCAACAGACTGAGCCACCCAGGCACCCCTAATTTCACCTAGTTTTAAACCAAAAAGGGTATATTTCTGGAGAGCAGTCCACAATGTGAGCAGGAGAATGGCTGATCTAAGGGGGTGGGGGTCTAAAAATCAGATAGGTCAGCATTTGGCTCCAAAGGAGCTGAAGGAGCAAGGCTGCCACAGCGTGTGTGTTTTGTCTTTCAAGTCCCCCTTTTGTTCCCTGCCATCAGGAAATGCAGTAGACATTTGTCACCCGCAGCTCTTTGGAGACTTCAGTGTTCCTTCCTCCCAGGGTCCAAAAGGGGACTTCAGACACAAAATACTCAGATCTTGCAAACCGGCAGGATTTTTTGTGCAATGTTTATCAGACAGGCTAGAGGCTGTGAAGACAGACTTTGGGAAATAGTTTAAGCAGTTCATAAATCAGATGTAATTGTAAAGGATAGGGTGTCCTCTCTGAAAGCCCCCGTAACCTTTCTTTTATAATATCTTTACTGGGGCAAAATTGTAATGTGTATAAGGACCAGGGGTCTAATGAAGTCAGGTTGCCTCAGGTCACTGAATGTAATTTGTTTTTTCTGGCCAAATCATGAAACAGAATTACACTGCTCCCTATTACATTTATATGATATCATCTCTTTTGATATTGTCGAGTGTGTTATGCCAGGCTGCATAGCATTACTGATAACAAAATTCTTCGGAAAAAAATTTTTTTTTCTTTCTCCCACCCCTCCCCCCTTCTCTTTTGGTTTGGTTTGGTTTGTATACACAAAATAACAACAGCTGAAATCAGCTGGAGTTCTTGTCTGGCAAGCAAGTAAAAAGTGCTTTTCATATGAAATTTCTGGCATGCTCTAAAAGCATGATGCAAAGCATTTTTACCCCCTTTGCTTTGAAACTGGTGCTTATATGACTTTTCAAAATAGTATTTGGTATACTGATCAGAATACAGTTTCATATGAGGACCTTAAAGGGTTGCTTAAGATTTTCCTTTGAACCTAACATTATCAGTTGTCAGAGTATACGTAGCATACTTTGCTGGATTGCTAGCGTTCCTAACTCCATGGAGAATCTAAGACATCAGGACCTCAAAAGAATGGAGTAAAGAGTGGCTCAAGAGGAGAGATCAGTGAAATACCAAAGAGAACAGAGTCAAGTTCTAAAGGGCAGCCATTTCCCAAATGCCAAGCAAGAGGTAAATCAACACACTTGTTTTTTCCTGGCTGCACAATCACAGGAAAAGGCTGATCAAAGCTGGAGGGCAAGGGAAAGAGTGGTAGGGTGCCCAGATTCTGGGATCTGACCCCAAGTCCAATCAGTTAATCGTGGTCAATTGTTTTGGACTACAACACGTGCTCTGCAACAGGTTCTTTTCCTTAAGATAGCAATCTTAGCAGATCGTCCCCTTACACGATGTGCCCAGTTCTCCAGGGACAGTGAAGATTACACACTATCTGGCATTACCTAAGAAAGACTGAAATCACCTTATGCATATCACAGTCCCACATATGGTTGGGATTCTTGGACCATGAAGATATCACATGTTCTGGTGTGTGCCAGATTGGCACATGACCACCATTCTACCATTTATATAACCTGAATTCCTCATAGACTAGTTGTTTTGGGGTGCTCTGGGCTATCAGGAGAAGAGAGCTCATGCTTAGTTCTATCTAGCAAGAGCCATCAGAACCCAAAAAGAGCCGAGGAATAGGCTCTTTTTCTTAATAACTTCCAATGTAGTTCTCTCAAACCTTGCCCCTCCAGAAGCCTACCCTCATCTTGACTGTGGCTGCTTTAGAACAAACTTGGCCTCTGGTGTGGTAAAACAGAATCACTTGCTCAGATTCTATTTCAAGCCAAATTCAGTGTCTTATAACCTTGCTGTATGATTTATTTGGCCCTTGGGGGCTCCTACTGAAAGTGCTGAAATGCCATACCGACATTTCACTTCGGACTCACAACCACCTACACTTGAAGCAGGATTTATCTCTGACAGGAGGTTTCTCCTGTTAAAAAAAATCACTGTGCAGTGCCTTCACCTGATGAATAATCTTCTATGTCCTAATGGAAGGGGTGGGGGCGGCAGAGGAATGAGTATAGGAAGAGGACCAAAGCTGTGTCCACATCCTTGAGGCAAGAGAAATCACACCAGACAAGTTCAGTGGAGGACTTTTAATGAATCTGTCCGCTTCAGTTCATCTACCCAGAGTCAGAGTTAGGAGAGAGAGCGAAATAGGAGAGCCACATAGGGAGGCTCAGGAGTGATTTCTCTGAAACGGCAGCTGGAAGGATTTTGTAACAGTTCTGGTACCACACCCATAGATGCTACCACAAATGCTGTCTTACTTCCACTTACCATGGTGAAATGTTACAGGATCCCTATTCCTGAAAGCATTCAATCCTCTTATATGAAAGACCAAAGAAGCCAATAAAGTTTAGGGCTACCTTTTATCCCACCCACAAATTTGGTGTAAGGGTAAACGTTTACATTTCTGCCATGCCATAAATACGGGTTTTCCATATGAGAGTTCACACAGTGTGAACACTCAACCAGTAGAATGACCATTCAGTACTGTGGGTGCACATCCCACCACAATGCCAGACTCAAAGTTACATGATAATTGCTTTCGATGAGTAGGCGAAAGGTCTTTTCTCTTTCTTCCACCACCCCAAATCCTGTAGATAAGGTGTCTGAAGACTGATGTTGTGTGCCTTCACATTTTAATGTGATTAAAATGCTAATTTTTTAATGCTTGGGCACTAAATGCTAATAAAGAAGGATGGATGATCATCACTGGCAACCTATCAGTCAGTGCAACACCCAACCCACATTAGAGGGGAAAATGGAAGAGGGGCAAGGAAGGTGCCTTCTTCCTGCTCAGGGTACATTATTCCCAAGGACTGAAAGAGAGAATGGAGCCTAGGAAAACTCATATAGTGAATAATTTTCTTTGAAAATAATGCCTAACCCAAGGTCTCTAATAGTCCCAGAATCCCAGAATAAATCATATAGAACTCCAGGAGGTGTCCAATTTCCAGGAGAATGATCTACAAAGGAAGAGACACTGGGGCGCCTGGGTGGCTTAGTCGGTTAAGCATCCAACTCTTGATTTCGGCTCAGGTCATGATCTCACAGTCATGAGATCAAACCCTGTCGTTGGTCTCTGCGCTGACAGACTGAAGCCTGCATGGGATTCTCTCTCTCCCTCTTTCTCTGCCCCTCCCCTGCTCGTGCTTGACCCTTCCTTCTCAACATGAATAAATAAACTTTTAAAAAAGGAAGAGACACTGAGAACAAGTTTGCGACGAAGATATATCTCTGTTGCTTTATTTTCAGCCCTGGTTATAAGGGATGAAATTGTTATAGGATTGTAAGAGTTATTTTATTTTACCTTAGAGTTCTTACCTATACATACATAAAAATAAGAATAGGAAAATAATTTCATTATAGACACGGCAACAGATATCCTCCATTTACAATATTTTTACTAAATAAAATGATACGACATTTTAAAAACGAAGATCTGCTCAGTAAACTAGATAATAGGGTAGACCAGAGCTAGTGAATTAAATGATTGCTGTGCAGGGAACTGCTAGCATTGTAAATAACACCTCCTGTGGGAATACTAAACACTCAATCAGAAAATGCCAAGGCTGTTGGTTTAGGATCAGCCTTTTCAAATCCATAACATTTGAATGAGTTTGTTTCTTAACTGAAACTTTCTTAGCCAATAATAATCCAGTCTCTATCATGCTTTAAAAGGGAAAGCATTGCAAAACCCTCTTAGAGTCCTGATGCCTCACAGGGCACGGTGACTCAGTGATTTTTTTTTTTTTTTAAATTCCAAAGCATGAGAAAAGAGACGGAGGGAAATTGTCTGTAACTGCTCAAGGCAGCATCTTCAATGTCCTGCCAAATACTGGGTTGCCAGCTGGCAGCTCCTAGTACTCTTTAGTCCTGCAAAGTATCACGTTCGTGCCACTGAAGATAGACGTACGTTGTCCTCTTTTAACCTGAAGCATCTGCAGGGTTAAACAGCAAAGCGTGCCACCTGTGTTAAGGTGGTGGGCAGTGGGAACCACAGAACAAACTGCGAAGGAGAAGCTTCCCCCTTTATCCCTCCACCAAGGGCACAGTAGCCAATGATGTTCCCCAAACTTGTTAGCCACCAGCACTTGTGTTCTCAACCAACATCAATCGCTGTTCTGGATTTATATATGTTCTTTCTGGCTCAAAGCTTCATAGCCAAAGCAGTGACACATAGATTTGGTTCATTTGGCTTCAACGTTCACTATTTTTGCCCATAACACTTCTAGTGTCATTTCTCACTATCTTCCTATCATTCCATAATTAAAATTCCAATGTAATTTTTCATAATTACAAGATAACCAGACAAATAAGCCTTAAAAATAAAAACAATGTCATTAAAAGTTAACTAGATACTATTACCTACTAAAGCTCTGAGCCTAAGACCTCTGAGTTTATTCTGTCTTTCTTAAAACAGAGGTTAATATGTGTTAGATGTTAAAGACAGATCAGCATCAAACTGAGACTTCCTCTTGATACATTCAGAAGGTCTGAAAGAGAATGGCAAAGAAAGTACATTCCATAGTATGTAATGCCATGTCAGTTTTATTTGATCCCACTCAAGAAAATCTTGAGTACTACTTAGAGTCATCTGGTAAATCCTACAATTTGGGAAACAGAATGTAGCAATATTTCCCCAAGTGTGTTTCTAGGAGCTGACCTACCAGAAGATTAAAATGCAAATACCCTGGCTTCACCCACAGAGTCTTCTGGGATAGGAGGAATTTGCGATTTTTCAAAAAATGTTTATTTATTTTTGAGAGAGTACAAGCAGAAGGGGCAGAGAGAGGGGGATAGAAGCAGGCTCTGCACTGACAGGCTCACAGTAGCGAGCCCGATGTGGGGCCCGAACTCACTAACCAAGGCCGTTACCTGAGCTGAAGTCTGGTGCTCAACCAATTGAGCCACCCAGGTGCCCGGAATTTGCATTTTTAACAAGCTTCCCATGTTACTTTATACACAACTATTGAAAACCATTAGTCCAGGTTTGTTGTTTTTAAACATTTATTAGCCCAGAGATCCTTTCCTCCAATAAATCCTACATAGAAACTAAGCTATAAAACAGATAAGAATAGGCCCCCTTGTTGAAGCAGGAAAGCCGGCCAGAGTTGCAGTTCACTTCCTCCTGGCCCATGGCAGCCCCTGGGAGCCCTGTGGAGTGACCAGCGTTCTGCAGAACAGAGTGTGAAAATTTGTCTTCTCTATCTTTCCCTTCACCTCTTTCTTCTCCAACTTCTCCTTTCCCCCATAACCAAAAGTTCCCTGTGACTAATTTGTTTTAAAGTTGAGAAATCTTCTGTATCCTCCGTGTTACCTACCAAAGGAGCATAAAAACCGAATACAAATGTGTTGAATGGAGTTGAATTGAACCGAATCTGACTCATTTCATTACACAATAAAAATACAAACACCCTAATAGCTAAATGGATGAAACACACAGGCATTTCAAAAGATACAATGAAACTTAATTAATATATGAGAAAATGTTCAGCCTCATAATAATCAAATGCAAATAAAACAACATCTTATTTTTTACTTGTCAAATTAGCAAAGATGTTTTGAATGATACTCAGTGTAAATGAGGATATAAGATCAACATTCTTGTACCCTGGAAAGCTAATGAGTACAGCCTTTCTGGATGTGCTTTAAAATATCTTTTTCCTTTAATGCAATAGCTTACTCTCTGTGAACCTATTATGCAGAGACAATCTGAAATTCAGGCTAAGATTTATGCACAGTTCTGGAACTATATGGCAGCAATGGTTGTACAATAGTATAAATATACTTAATGCCACTGAAATGCACCTTAACATAGTTTCTGTGGTCAATTTATATGATGTATATTTTACCACAAATGATTTATGTACAAAATATTTATTCTATCATTACTTACGATAAGGAGAATTTTAAACTGCTGAATGTCCAACATTAGAGTTATTGCTACATTCTGGTGCTGCTTGAAAAATGCTTATGATATAAACAGGTGAAAAAAAAACAGGATGTGAAACTATATATACAATCTTACCTCAGCCTTTTCTTCAAATATAGAATAATCTAGAAAGAAATATGTCAAAATATTACCAGTCATGGATTCCAGAAGACTGATAGGACCATTAATACCTTCTCTTTTCTCTTTATAAGTTGAAAAGCTTTTCAAAATTTGCTAAAATTAGTGCATGTTATTTTTAAAGGTTTTTTTTAGAGACAGAGTGTGAGCAGGAAGGAGGGGCAAAGGGAGAAAGAGAAAGACAGAAAGAATCCCAAGCAGGCTCTACACTCAGCATGGAGCCCAAGGCAGGGTCAATCCCGTAACCCTGGGATCATGACCTGAGCCAATATCAAGAGTCAGACTCTCAACCTACTGAGCCACCCAGGCTCCCCAGTGCATGTTATTGTAATAAATAAAAAAAAAAAATTGAGTAAATAATTTCAAAAGAAACTAAACTATGGTCTATATTGTAATCTTCATTAAGATGTTACTAATTAATAAAAAAAGAAAATGTTAGTCTCTAATTATAAATTATCTTTTAATTATTAAATGTAACATCTATGAAGATAAAAATAATGATAATAATTAACATGTGTATAGTGCAGGCACTACTTTAAACACTTAACGTGTTAGCTCACAACCCTCGAAAATTTTCATTTATTCCTAACTTACAGAAGCACAGAGAACTTAAGTAGAACAGTCCAAGATAAGACACCATGTAAAACTAGAATTCAAACTCAGACATTTTGGTTCCAGAGTTTATGGTCTTAAAAATAAGACCATAGGGGTGCCTGGGTGGCTCAGTCGGTTAAGCTTCAGACGTCTATTCAGGTCATGATCTCACAGTCTGAGTTCAAGCCCCTCAATGGGCTCTGTGCTGACAGCTCAGAGCTTGGAGCCTGTTTCGGTTTCTGTGTCTCCCTCTCTCTCTGCCCACCCCCCAACTTGCATTCTGTCTCTGTCTCTCTCTTTCTGAAAAATAAACATTAAAAAATTTTTTAAATAAAAAAATAAGACCAAAAATAATATTTAGAAATAAGTATACTAAATATACTACTTTTTGCAAAAATTTTTGAAAAGCAAGGAAGTATATTAGTTTCTTCTTGCTGCTATAAAAAATTACCACAAACTTAGTGGCTGAAACACAGTTTTTTTTATTTTATAGAAGTGGTAGTCAGAAGTCTAATATGAGTCTCCAGGGCTGCATTCCTTTTGGACACTCTAGCCACTTGGCTAGTCCTTGGCTCACGATCCCTTCCCGCATCTTCAAAGCCATCTTCTCCTCTCTGATCTCCACTTATGACTTTACCTCTCTCCATCTTCTGACCCTTCTGTGGCCTCTTAAAAGAATACTGTGGCTTCATTAGGTCCACTTTGTAATCCAGGATAATTCTCCACCTCAAAATCTTTCCTTTAATTATGTCTGTACAATCTCTTTTATTGTATTAGGTAACATAATCAAAGGTTCCAGGCATTTGGACTTGAACACCTTTGGGGCCATTTATTCAGCCTACCATAGGAAGGAAGGGAGGGAGGAAGGAAGGGAGGGAGGAAGGAAGGAAGGAAGGAAGGAAGGAAGGAAGGAAGGAAGGAAAATATATGTTTCAGTTTCTCCTCATGTGTAATGAGACATTGATTTCATACATCATAATTTTGTGGATCAGGAAACTGAGCAGCAGCTATCTGGGTGATTCCCTTGTTTCAAGTGGTATTGATGAAGGTCACTTGGTAATATTCAACTGGCAGATGAGATGGTCTAGAAGATATAGACAGGTTTACTCACTTGACTGCTTCTTTGGTGGGGATGATAGGAAGGCTGGCTCAACCGGAGCTGTTAACCAAAGTCCTCAGTCATGGCTCTTCCAGCATTGTAGTCTCAGGGTAATCATGGGCTTTTGTTTTGTTTTGTTTTCATTTGTAAACTTTTTTTTTATTGAAGTAAAATTGACATACTATATCTCATTAGTTTCAGATGTACATCATAGTGATTTGATATTTTTATACATCACAAAATGATTCCCACAACCAAACTTGTTACCAACTCTGTCACCATACAGTTATTACAATATTTCTTATGCTGTATATTACATCCCTATGACTTATTTATTTTATAACTGGAAGTCTATACCTCTTAATTCCCTTCATTTATGTTGCCTATACCCCCCACCCTTACGCCTCTCTGGTAATGAACAGTTTGTTTTCTGTATCTATAAATCTGTTCCTGCTTGTTTTGTTTGTTTTGTCTTTCTTGGTCTGACTTATTTCACTTAGGATAATACCCTGTAGGTCCATTCATGTTGTTTCAAATAGCAATAGTTCATTCTTTTTTATGACTGATTAATATCCCGCTGTGTATATACACCACATCTTCTTAACCCATTCATCTACTGATGGACACTTAGGTTGCTTCCATATCTTGGCTATTGTCAATAACGCTACATTAAATATTAGAGTGCATATATCTCTTCAAATTGGTTTTGTTGTTTGCTTGTTTTCTTCAAATAAAAACACAGAAGTGGAATTGCTAGGTTGTATGGTAGTTCTATTTTTAATTTTTTGGAGGAACCTCTGTGCTGTTTTCCATAGTGGCTACACCATTTTATGTTCTCACTGACAATGTATGAGGATTCCCTTTCCTCTACATCCTCACCATTTGTTATTTCTTGTTTTTTTTGATAATAACTAATCTTACGGGTATGAGGTGACAGTTCACTGTGGTTTTGATTTGCATTTCCCTGATGTAGTAGTGATGTTGAACATCTTTTCATGCACCCGTTGGCCATCTGTATGCCTTCTTTGAAAAAAGGTCTATTCAAGTCCTCTGCCCATTTTTAAATCATTTTTTATTAAGTTGTGTAAGTTCTTTATATATTTTGGGTATTAACTCCTTATCAGATGTATGATTTACAAATATCTTCTCCTACTCAGTAGGTTGCCTTTTTGTCTTGTTGATGGTTTCCTTCATTATGCAAAAGATTTTTAGTATGATGTAATCCCATTTGTTTATTTTAGGTTTTGTTGCCCTGGTGGACTTTTTACATGGCAGCTCAGATCTCACACAGAAGGTGGTGCAGAAGACTCAAGGTAAATGCAAGGGTCTTCTCATCTAGCCTCAGAAGCCCCAGAATGTTACTCTCAACAGAAGGAGTAGTAAAAAGATAGAAATCATCTTCAATCTCCTAAGCGCTCTAAGTATAAAATTTCAGCTAATAAGAAACACACGATGAAAGCCATATAAATTGGAGATATGGGGAGGTAGTAGTTCTAGACCTTATCAAATAATCCAAGGAAATTTTGATGTGTTTAGATTAGTCTGGGAAATCACTTTGAAATCCCTCTGGTTTTAAACATATAAGTATTTTCTAGACATTTTGGGGTTCTGTTTGCTTTTCTTCCACCATTTTTACATTTCAAAGTCGATGAAAATAATGTAAAGTACAATATAGGGAATATAGTCAATAACATCTCAATAATTTTGTGTCGTGACAGATGGTAACTAGAAATCTTGGTGATCATTTTGTAATGTACACAAGTGTTGAATCACTATACCGTACACCTAAAACTAATATAATACTGTATGTCAACTATATTTCAATAGAAAAAAGTCTATGGAAATAAACATCAAAATGAAGAACCATCAAAATTCACTAGTTCATGTTTTCCTCTGTTCACAAAGCAAATTTATTTAAGGTATACCCAAAGAATAAAATCATGGTCCCCACCTCTTATTAGGAAACAATGATGACTAGGTTAAAACCAATTTATTTTCTCATCACCATGTCTGAAATATAGTCTTCTAGGTCTTCTTTATCTTTATAGAATGCATAACTTATCTAGATTCATTTTCCTTTTCCAACATGGTACCAGGTATAGTGATAATGTTTGCAAATTTGGATATATGTCTTTCTTCTTTTCTTTCCTAATTCATTCAAACCTTTGGTTTGGGATAAGAAGCAATATTGTATAAAATGCTGGTGCTAGATAAACATTTTCATCATTGAATTTCAAGACACCCATACAATAGTTACATAATTCTTATTCCTATTTACATCACCTTTAGAGACCACACTTGATAATAATAACACTAAAAACAATAGGTTAGGAGTATCTGCGTGACTCAGTTGGCTAAGCATCCAACTCTGGATCTCAGCTCAGGTCATGATCTCATAGTCCGTGAGATCAAGCCCCACATCAGGCCCTAAGCTGACAGTGCAGAATCTGCTTGGGATTCTCTCTTCCTTCTCTCTCTGCCCCTCCCTTCTCACTTGCCCTCTCTCTCTCAAAAATAACTAAATAAACTTAAAAAAATAAAATAATGGGTTAGATTGAGTAGGTGCATGCATAAGAGAGAATTCATTGATTCAACAAACATTTATTACTTACCTCAAATAGCAAACAACCTGGAGAGAAAGACAGATACAGTGGTATGCTGAAACCAGCACAAATTGGCTTCTAATAGCTTTCATGGAGCCAATTCTGTGTGTTGCTCCCCAATCTTGCTTCAGTAATTAAGTTAGCAGCTTGAAATCCGCCATGGTGAAAGTATTTACGTTAGGGAAACTGGCAAATAATACAAATCTGGGATTTTTGTTAAACATTTACCAGTGCACCACTGCAATACATAAACATGCTCACATTGTGGCAGATACCAAAGGTACACATATCTTTAGATAAGATATTCCATATACTTAAATAGATGGATCTAGTTTAGGAGGAGGTCACTGAAGGCTTCCCTTTTGGGGCTGAACTCAAATGTCACTTCTTCCAAAAGTCCTTCCTGTACAACTTGTCTAAAGAAACCCTGATCCCAGACACTCTCTATCACACTGCACTTCCTTTCTTTCTGAGTAGTCCTCATAATTGAAGAATAACTTATTTATTTTTACTTGCTTATATGTGTTCTTTACTAGAATTTTACATTCTTTTTTTAAAAATGTTTATTTATTTATTTTGAGAGTGAGAGAGAGAGAGAGAGAGAGAGAACAAGCAGGGGAGGAGCAGAGGGAGAAGGAGAGAGAGAAACCCAAGCAAACTCCATACTGTCAGCACAGAGCCCAACACAGGGCTCAATCCCACAAACTGTGAGATGATGATCTGAGCCAAAATCAAGAGTCAGATGCTTAACTAACTGAACAACCCAGGTGAATTTTACATTCTTATCTGTCATGAATCCATGAAAAATAATAGGCATTCAAAACATTTTTTGAAAATCAGCAGTGGAGTAGCAGTAGAGTTTTAAAGGATGAGTAGGTCTTAGCCAAGCAAAGAAATAGAGGTAGGATAATCTGAGCACAGGAAGCAAAAATAAAAATAGCTCCGCGGTCAGGGAAAGATTGTGTGTGAAACATGAAGTCCAATTCAAGCTGAGTCTAGGGTGGTGCCAAAGGATATTCAAGCCACATGGGGCCTCTAGACTATGCCATGTGAGCCACAGGTATCTGTGAAGGCCATTATTCAAATTTCCATTCACCAAAAGATGAGCATGGACATAGCTAATTCTAAATTGGAACAGATTTGTTTTTAAGTTAGGAAGAAAAATAAACAAAACTAAAACACATCTTTCCTCAACCTCCCTATATGACTGATGAATTAAAAGTATTTTACCCTCCAAATGGATTCATCCCTGAAAAGGATTGCTGGATCTCCCCAAAATTAGAGCACTCAAAGTGGGAATCATTTGGTAACATTAAACTGAAACAAATAAAGAATGAGGGGAAAGGGATATGCTGGTTTCCACAATGTGCTTTATCAATATCCATCTGTAGATAATTGTGGTTTCTTGGCAATACTGTATATACTAGATATTCTGAGAAATTTATTAAAGGTATTTTGTATATAAATGAGAAAGCAGAGTGTTTAGTTTCTAAGAAGATAAAATTTGATTACAGATGTTGAGCCATTAATCTTATATGTAGCTTTGGGCCAGTGCCTCCCCACTTCTCATCTTTCTCAGTCTACTAGTTGAGGGCATAGGCTCTCCAATGGGATGAAGAAAGAATTAGGGAGCCCAAATGACAGTGACTAATTCCGTTGGGTGGAACTTAAGGAGGTTCCAGAGGAAGGTAATGTTTGGGTTGGCCTTGAGAGATGAGTAGGACTTCAGTGGGCAAAGGGACAGTGAATGGGGCACTCCAGACAGGAATAACACCCTCATCCAAGCCACAGAGGCCTGAAATCAGGGTTTGTATATTATTTAACGATTCATGGAACAGCCACACATAGAACAACTTACACAACTCTGAACAGAACAACTGCCAATGTGCTTTTGCAAACCAACATTCTAATTTTACTTTGGTTTTTCATAATGACAAAGTGATTCATTAGTTCCTATTACACACAGCAATTTCAAAATGATAAAACACTGAAAACCCTTTCTTAATTATGAAAATTCAAAAAAAGGAACTTGAACAAAATCCACTCTTTCTACTCAGCAAATATGTGACCACAGAAGTTCTTGACCACTCTGCACACAGCACCCATCCAGCCTTGTTTGAATAAGCTTAACAATAAGTATAGTGGAGCCTCATGTTTACACTGTAAACTTATTTTATAGGCTTAGATAAACACCAAGTCAACTTATACCTGCCAAGACACAATCAGCGACATTTGTTAAAAGCACAATTCTAGGTGAAACACACTTGAAGAAAACTCAAAATACAAACATAATTGATCTCCAAAATTAACATATTAAGAAGCAATTGTGTTACATTACTTTCACCATTGGTTTCACTTAAAATGTGGGTTTTAAAATGAAGTTTAATTTGCCAAAAAGCTATTTTAATACAGGAAAGCATTTCATGTATAGAACAAAGCCCTCCAGGGGTTGTTTGGTGGCCAACCACAGATACTGATTCTGCTAGCTTAAGTTGAAAAGGAAATTCTCATAAGAATATTGCAAAGGTCACTAACTAAAAGGACAGCTAATAGAAACAGAGCTCAAAAAAAGTGCCCCCTTTGAAGAAAAAGAGGGCAGTTCCTGGCACCTAGATAGCAGGAATTGATAGAAAGTGCCACTGCTAATTATTCTCCAAATCTTTTTCACTAAACTCAAGCTTCAAAATCCCAGGATAGAAAGTCTAATTGAACCAATTTGGGACATTGCCTACAGGAAGCCAGGCATCTTAAATTACAGTCCTATGGAAGCGACACAGATTCATGGAGAATGGTTTCATCAAAGGAAATGGGCACTTTTATTAAAGAGGTTGGAATGGAGGCTAGGTGGTCAGAAGACAAGGACTGTCCATTCCAAACCCTGTGATTAGTTCTGACTCACTGTATCAATTTAATGTAGAACTTTCATTGAGCTGAGAGTTTTGTCTTTGTCCTTCTTCACCCTTCCATGACCCTCTTTGTTATGAACAGATCAGTAACAACTTTTAGAATCTGCTTTATAGAGGAATCTTTTAGATACATAGTTGTTGGTTTGGTTAGCTGATGTTTCTATGTGGTGCATTTTACACATTAAGCAACTTACTTACCCACCCACCCCCCCAACATAACATGAATGGTGTATGACAACAAAACACAAATAAATCAGAAATTTATTTCAACTTGTTTTTTTTCTTGTGTTAAGATGACAGTCACTTTTACTGGCCACACAATTTAAGTATGTCCACCGAATGAAGAATATTTTTTTAAATAAGTTTTAAAAGCTTAAAAAAGGAAAGGGTTAATAAAAAAGACTTGGTATTTGGTGCCAAACATCCACTGAACAGATATTTTTTTCATAGAAGTTACTAGTAGTTACCAGCACCATGTGAATATATCTCAACGCTCTAATTTTTTCACTAAGAGCCTAAGGTACACACAATACATTATATTTTTCTATAGAAAATAAATTAGTTCTGTCAATATGGGCAATGGAGGTAAAGTAGAATGACTTCAATGATAAATATCTAGAAATGCTAGATAAAAAAAAAGTTAAATGGCAATTCTTTTTTAAATGCCCAGCTGAGTTCATAAGAAATAGAGGAAATCCAGGGGAACAGAAATAAAGAAAAGCCAGAAAAGCCAAGAAACTATGTTTCAGTAGTCCAGGAATGGGAGGTGCAGGGGGCCCACATCAGATTGAGAAATGAGCCCAGATGCATCTACGTAAGGACAAGGTAGGATGTGTTGGGCTGTGCAAGAAGGACAGTTGCAGCTAAGACCTTTGCATTAAGCTGAAACTCTGATAAAGGGCTAAACCTCAGTGTAAAACATGGGACAAAGTCCACCTCTCAACAAGCAGTGAGGTTTGTCTCTGCCTCAGGCTCTGGGGTGAGAAAAGAACACTTTCTCATGAGAAACTTACGTCCCAATTACTGGAGAGATGGGGGATGGGCTAAATGGGTAAGGGGCATTAAGGAATCTACCCCTGAAATCATTGTTGCACTATATGCTAACTAACTTGGATGTAAATTTAAAAAATAAAAATAAAAAAGATGAACTCATGCAAAAGAAAGAAAGAAAGAAAGAAAGAAAGAAAGAAAGAAAGAAAGAAACTGAAGTCCCAAGCCCATGCATTCCTACACCTGGAGACTGACATTACACATTCCTTCAGATATGGGACTCCCCAGTTTGAGATGGACATAGACACTGCTCCTGGGTTGGTTAGCCCAGGGTCCTTGAAGAATGCAAAACTTCTTTAGGAATTCCACTGGGAATTCCAGGAGGGATTTCCATAGAGGAGGAAAAAATATGCTAAAAATAATATTATAATAAAAACTTATGTATGATTTTAGTAATTTATGTGTTGGAAATAGATAACACCAATTAAAACTTGTAGTTTTCAGCTAAAAAATTTATATAATATATGAAGTAAAGATCTAACATAAATGATGGTCAAAAAGTCTGTCAAGAAAAGCCTTACAGAAAAGCAAATACCACTTCCAATTAACTTTATACTACCTAGAAGATAGTATAAAATAAACAGTTTAAATGGCTAAAGAGATAAAAGAAGAAATAAAATCTATGATGAAAGAATAAGATACTATGACAAAAGAACATGAAAAATCTTAAAAACAACAACGTAGAAATCTGGAAATAAAAGATTAAAAAATCTAAATATTTAATGGATTAGCTAAACAAAAGATTGGACAGTGGTGAAGAGAAAATTAGCTAACTAGAAGAAAAATCTGAGGATACATTACTTTGAATGTAGCATGGTGAGACTTTTTAATGTAAAAATATAAAAGATGAGGAATAAGAAAAATGGAAGGCAGACGGTAAGGCCTAAAATGCATCCATTTAATAGAATTTCTAGAAATGCTCCTAGAGAAAATGAGGAAGATCCAAAGAGGTAATGTCTGGAATTGAAAAATGATACAGATCCTCACACTGAAGAGATTGTGCAAAGTCAGAAGGAAAAAATATAAATAAATCTACATTTAGATGCATTGGAGTAAAACTGTAGAACACAAATGAGGAAAATCTTAAAATCAATTGAAATTAAAAAAATCATTTTACCCAAAAGGAACAATTGGATTGATAGCAGACTTCTCAATAGCAACAACAGAGGACAGAAGAAAATGAAATCTCTTCAAAGTGCTAAGGCCAAATATCTTTCAACCTAGAATATTTTACCAAGTTAAACTATCATACAATAATGAAAGTAAAATAAAAGTGTCCAGACTAACAAAGAATGAAAAGGCCCTCACAGAATAAAAGGAAATTAATTCCCAAGAAACGAGGAACAAGAAAGGCTGTTAAGCAATGAAGTTGGTAAATAAACTTTGAATATAGAAAATTGTAAGATTTCACCTGGAAAGTTTAATGATAAGATAGACCTAAAATACCAGATATGAGAAAAATATGATTATTTACAGTCTATATATATATATATATACAGTCCATATATATATATATATATACACACTCTATATATATATATATATATATATATATATATACACACAGTCCATATATATATATATATATATATAAAATATTAGTTTCAGGTGTACAACACAGTGGTTTGACTATGTACATTATGAAATGATCACCCTGATAAGTCTAGTTACCATCTGTCACCATACATGGTTAATACAGTATTACTGTCTATATTCCTGTGCTCTGCTTTGCATCTCTGTGGCTTATTTATAACTGAAAGTTTTCACTCTTCATCCCCTTCACCTACGCCCTTCATATTTTTAAATCAAATGTATAATGTATCCCAAATGCTTTTCTAAGTTTCTATGATTGGGTGAAAAATAAACACACAAGATAATAATCCAAGAGATTGCTTCTCCCAGGAGACATACTAGAATATAATAACAGTGAAAGGCAGAAAATAAAGGATTGGAATAATGTATACCAGGCAAATTGTAAACAAGAGAAAGCTAGCGGATTGATACACATAGTAGACAAAACACACATTAAGTATTGAGGGAATAAAGAAGTTCATTACCTAATAATAAAAAGAATAATTCTCCAGGAAAACAACATAATCCTTTTCGTGTTTTACCCAACATTTTAGCTCCAAAACCTACAGGAAAAAAATTAAAATGTAAAGAGAAAGTGATGCATACACAATCACAATAAAATATTTTAATGCTTTTTTCTCAGAAATGGATAGGCCAAAGGATCAAAAATTAATGAGTATGTAGACAATTTGACAACACAATGTATATGATTGAGCTAATAAAAATATATAGAACCCTACCCCAGCAATTAGATTATAAATATTCTCCCAAGAATAAGGAAACAAATGTAAAAACTGATTTGGCAAATTTAAGCAAGTCTCAAGAAATATCAAAGAATTGATATCTCATGGACTATATTCCCTGATCACAATGCAACCAAAAGATAGCTCAAAAAATCCCAGGCAGTGGAAAATTTGAAATTTCCAAAATAATTAATGGATCAAAGAACTCTAATGGAAAATTAAAATGTAAAGAAGTGGGTATTAATGAACATTAGAGCTTTAGTTGTACTTGTTATATATATATTTAGAAAGAGAGGGAGAGATCTAAAACAAATATAACAAAAAATTAGCAGTTTTTAAAATTGAATGCTACATCCGTGAATGTTCATTAAATTATTTTCTGCATACTTGAAATGTTTCATACTTATTCTTAATTTAAAAATACAACCACTTATTCTGTTTCACACAAATGCCATTTATACCTCAATCAATAAAAGAACTGGTGGGGATTTATTTGTTTGGTTTCAGTTTTGTTTTCCGTATGGACTAGAAAGAACCTAGACAAAATGCTTCCATCTGAGAACACAAGGCATCACCCAAACTGGGCACCTCATGGTCCCCCATCACTATGTCTCATTGTCAGTAGGGACCCAAGGCCTGCTGCTCCCAGCCTGGACTTTGAGGTCACCTTCAGATCTGTCAAAAATAATTCCTTCTGATGAGCATAAAAGGCTGCAAAGCCCATCATTTGAAAAAAGAACATATTGGAAAAATCACCCACATACAGAATCAACTCCCAGGGTGGACCACGTGGTTGACCACATTTATACTGACCCCTTTAAAAATATCTTATTAAATACTTCTGATATAAAAGCAAAATCTTGCTACGAGTTGGAGTTTTGGTAAACAGTCTTCCCTTTTTAAAGTCTGTAAAAAAGTTGTCCCAAAGCAAAACTGAGAACTCCCTACTCCTTGTGACTCAACTCTTAGGCAACCCTCAGATCCCCTTTCCCAGTTCCTCCAGTTAAATCCTGGGTGATTCCTTCTATGAGAATTTTATACCATTATTGTCAAATGTGAATAATGTATGCCCTCTCTTTGGAGAAAAAATAGTCTCACAATCCCCCACTGTTGACAAATGACTTTTATTATAATGTTATTTAAATACATATACAAATGTAAAACTAGATATAAACTCATTACGCTAAACAACGATAACACCAAAACAAATTTACAAATTAGAGATAAAACTACCAAGCCAATACAGTTCAAATTAACAAGATTAATTTAAGGTGATAATTTGTGTTGTGCTTAAATTGCATTGCAGTTAGAAATGAGTGTTTTCCAGGGGCGCCTGGGTGGCGCAGTCGGTTAAGCGTCCGACTTCAGCCAGGTCACGATCTCGCGGTCCGTTGAGTTCGAGCCCCGCGTCAGGCTCTGGGCGGATGGCTCAGAGCCTGGAGCCTGTTTCCGATTCTGTGTCTCCCTCTCTCTCTGCCCCTCCCCCGTTCATGCTCTGTCTCTCTCTGTCCCAAAAATAAATAAACGTTGAAAAAAAAAAAATTAAAAAAAAAAAGAAATGAGTGTTTTCCTGTTAGGTTTAGCCAATGGAAGGCAGTAGAATCGTATTGGGAGGCAGGAGGGAGGAAGAGTATTTGTTCTTTCCCTTTTCTAGCAAAAAAAAAAAAAAAAAAAAAAAAAAAAAAGGTCTAGTCTAGCAAACAAACAAACAAACAAAAACAAATCCTCTACCCATGAACCCCAGCCTCTGTGGGTCACTTCCATCAGGGTTACCATTTGCATCCAGCAGCTCTGATTTCTTGCCTCTGCTAACACTACTTCTCCAGCCTCTCAAAGAGGAAGAGAGCTGGAATATTTAATGTTTAATATTTACCACAGAAATTAACAGACCACAGAGCCTATCTTTGCCTATCTTCAGACCCTCAGGAGGTTGAGTTTTTAAAGGTCTAGACCAGTGGCCCTCAACCCCACATACACATCAGAATCATTGAGGGGACTTCTGAGTAAACCTATCATTTCTCATTTTAGATCCCTCCTAGTAGTGGCTCGCTGCTGTTGCTAACCCTGTTTCACCTTTCCATCCCTTCTTTGGCCTTTTCATTTCATGCAATTCCCACCCCCCCCTTTTTTTAACTAGTTCTCCATATTAAATTTCCTTTACTAAACCACATGACACAAGCTCTCTTTTCTTGTGTGTCCCTCATGGATACATAGGTCATACACAAGGGTGGACAGAGCTGAAGACTAATCAGATTTCTTTATTTGTCCATTTGTTTTAATACCAATTATTACATTTTAAGTCCCCTCTTTTTTTACATTTCAAAGTGCCTAGAAATAAACCAAAAAGAGAAATCCTCCCAAAAGTTTAGGTTACTGTTTTGTGTAGAAATCATTTCGGTTCTCCAAATTTCCTGTGGCTCCATAAATCATCAAAGGGTACTCAACAGGAATATGTTTATTCCACAAAGGGAAAGCACCAAATGATGGATGAGTTCTATCTGCAGACTCCAATTTGAGGAGAATGGCTGAGCCACCCCAGATTTCTCATCCTCATCCTCCCCAAAGCAACCAATAATTTAAAAGAAAAATCCAGACATGCATTTTCTCTGAAAAATGACAGATGAATTGAGGTAGCCAATTCTCTTTTCCTTCCTTGATTTCCTCCAGCATTATACAATTCATCAGCATTTTCCTTTGTTGAGTTGCACTACCAGAGCAGCAAGGAAGAAGTTAATGCCCACACTCAAGTAGGAAGGAGAGAGAGGAGAGATTTCAAATCAGAAGATATCTCTTCAGCAGGTCAGGATGAAAGAAAATAATTTCTGAAAGGATGACCGATATTTATTCTTTCAAATGCCAAGTTTCTTGCTTTCTCACATGCAGCTGTTAAGTTATAGAAATGCCAGCTCCTACTTTTGTCAGTTCTCTAGGGCATGGGATACTCAACTGGTTGGAAAAATACAGTTTCTCCTGAGAATCGGAAAGAAAGAGAGATGGAATATTTAATGTTTCCCACAGAAATCAACAGACCCCAGAGCATTCCTTGCTGACCTTCAAGTTAGCAGGACATGGGAGGTTGAGTTTTTAAAATCCTAGACCCGTGGTCCTCAATCCTACACATATATCAGAATCGTCGAAAGGGCTTTTGAGAAACGCTGATGCCAGGTTCCAACCCAGACAAAACAGAATCTGGGGGCATAGGTCCCAAGCTTCAGTAGTTTTTTAAATCTCCCACATGATTCTAATGAAAACCAAAGACAGAGAGCCACTGGCCTAGACCAAGAATTAAGAGTTAATGCTAACTTGTATAATTGTATATAAATATGTAATTCATGTATATAATTATTATATATAATATACTTTTGTGTTCATTTACTTGAATTCAGTTGTTTTCTGCATAGAGGTTTGTCCATTTTTCTTCCTTACTCTTTTCTTTTGAATGACAGTCACATAAGTGATGCTAGAGTTACAATGAACTTCAGAGTTTGCTTTGAGTGCTACTTGATACAAGAAGTAACAGAAAAGGAAGAGCTTACGTTCTTGTGGTGAGGGAGAGGGGTACTGATTATGACGAACTTGCCAGAATCTCAGCGTGTGTGGATTGTATGACGCTCACCCCAAAAGCGGCTTTCAAAAGACCTTGTATCGAGTCTATTAGCCATCTCTTTCGCCTAAGTGCTTTTCTTGGTATCGTCAGTCTGTTACCGCACAGTGTCAAACACAGCCCCGTAAATTCTGTCACCTTAGAAACGTTCTAGTGCCTATTGTTCACAGCCCGCAGCTCTTATGGGGTTGAAATCTTACTACTCACTATACAGCATAGCACATTCTATACATGTACCTCTCAAGACAAATACTTGGCATAGAAAAGACAATGACCCAGTCAGGGGTCCCCTAAATATTTTTGGTAGCACATCCCCTCAGTAAAATACCTTTCAGCACCCCTAACAAAAGTTTAAGTCAAAGTTTAATGTTTTTCTGGTGACCCAGTGGATCATACTACATGCTCCCTGAGATGCTTAAACCTCACTCCGGAGACCACTGCTCTAGTCTACTGTATAAAGCTGCCTGACAAGTTATTACTTTAGTGATTTGGGTTGCCCCCAAATATAAATATTATATCTGAAGTTCTGACTGAGGACCGCACAGCAATACATTCAAGGTAAATAGCTCATTTTTACCATCACCATGAGTGACTTCATGAAAGGTCCAAGGAAATAGGTTAGCACCCAATGTTTCCCATTACCAACAAGGCAAGGGCTTGGGGGTTTCTGAGGCTCCAGTCCAACCCTCTGAACAATTCTTCCCAAGTTACTTTTTGGTGTGTTTATAGCCAATTCCATAATTGGTTCAGTGGCCACTCTGAACCAGAAAAGCAGCCTCTAGGCCACCTTGCTCAAGTAAGAAGTTCTTCAAGAGAAAGCACTAGGAAACCTCTGGCCATAATTTCAGAGCAAATTTCGCCTCTATAGCAAATGGGTGTCAAATAGTAAATGTTCTCAATGAGGCATACTTTATGAAAAAAAAAATGCAATATAGAAAGCCTTTGGCAAATGCACTGATTCTTAGAAAACAGACACAGAAAGGAGCGCCTGGGTGGCTCAGTCGGTTAAGCATCCAGCTTCAACTCAGGTCATGATCTCACAGACCGCGAGTTTGAGGCCCACGTCCGGCTCTGTGCTGACAGCTCAGAGCCTGGAGCCTGCTTCAGATTCTGTGTCTCCCTCTCTCTCTACCCCTCCCCTGCTCATGCTCTGTTTCTCTGTCTCAAAAATAAATAAAAACATAAATTTTTTTTTTTTTTAAAAAAAGGGAAATAGACACAGAAAGATTTCCTCAGGGTCATTGATGGGGGAAAGGGGCTGAAATGAGTACATGCAGGGAAGAGTGTCCCAGCAGTTCCAGACCTTGTAGTTCCTTTCGGGTTTTGTAGCCGAGGAAACTGGTGTGCCCAAGGTCACCCAGCATTTCCTTGGCATCTCCAAAAATAGAGCCCAGACTCCTAGCTTGCTGTTCTTTCTTTTAGTCTGTAATAGAATTACTTCCTTAATGACCTATCTTCCACTCTCTTTTCCGTCAATCTTAGACAAGGAGGTAAAGACATTTCTCATGTCTTGCAAACCCTCCTTATTTCTCAAGGACCCCTGCCTTCCCATGGGGAATTTCTCTTTCCCTTCCTGTGCTCTTCCCAAAGGACAAGGCCCTGTATTCCCAACTGCAGGGTTCCTGTCTGTCTTGTCACAGAGTCCTTTTATCATTGCAATGTGTGGGCTGCCTGTCTCTAAAAATAAAATCCCATTTATTTGTTTTTTGGTAGAAGGAAAATCAATTATGATACAATTCTCACTGTGGAAATATTCTCAGACAATATTTAACTGACTCCCAACTTCTATTTTAAAAGCATCATAACCACAGAAGTAAAGAATCCTGCAGTTAATGGGACTACAGAGTTCATCCAGTGTAGTTTTTACCATTTGGGGGGCATGAAACTTCCCTCAAAAATCTGATGACTGCTACCGAAACTGTCCCCAGAAAAATGTAGCAAAATTCATAGAAAAACTTGCATATAACATTGTGTATTTGCCCAGAGGATAGTCCCTGGGTGCCTGATTTAGACCCCTCTTTACTTGACTGAGAAGGAAACTGAGTCCCTAATAGGAATAATATGTTATGAGCACAGAGCTAGTTTGTGGAAACAATAGTACCAGAATGGAGGTTTCCTCTTCCCAGACCAGAGAGAGGCACACTTTATCATGACTATAGTGACCATGTGACTTATCACCTCCAGGAGGGCACTTTTGAAAGTGAAAAGGTGAGCTAGAGATAATGAGGTTAAGACAATAGATATAAACTGGAACCAGTCAGGACAAACCAGCACAGCAAGCCAGGCAAACCAGTATTGTCACCCCCTTCACGCCAAAAGCTTGAGTCTCATGCTTTTTTGTGGCAAGAAGGCCAAAATCTCCCGGGGAAAAAAGAAAATGTGAACTTGCAATGTAGCCTCTGAATCTTTATTCTGCAGCTCTTTGAAAAACGTCTACCCCCTTATCAGAGTTCTCATTAAATGCATATCACACTCTCATGAATATGACATACAAAGGAAATTATTATAACGCTTCATAACAACAAGATTTAGGTTTTCCTGAGACCTCCCAAGGGGCATCTCAATCAATTTTAGTTTTATCAGGAACACAGTAGCAAGCATTAGAACTTTCTCCTTGCTGCTGTTTGTAAAGTCAGTTTTACTCCAGAGGCTTGACCATTTCAGTCTGACTATGAAGAGAAAGGATAAGGAAAATTGATTCCATTGCGGAGTCTCCCTAAAGGTCTAAATAATTCATATCAGTCTCAACCTTCAGACATGATCCCAAGCAGTAAGCATATTCCGAAAGGATCCACACTTCCAGCATTTGTCTTGTCAAGCATTTCTCTTGTCACTCCCCTCACTCATTGGCTGGCCTTTCTTCTGAAGAGTCAAGCACCTGGGTCCACTCATCTCCTTGTTCTTAGAATGTTAATTTCAAGGATTTTTAAAAAGAGTCTTGTTTTGACTTAGTGACACTTTGACTAATTTTAGCAGTCTCCGGTTGCAAATTACATTACTACAGTATAGTGTATCTTAGAGCCCCAGAACAGTGGCTCTCACTGACTGTGTATGAAAATTATGTAGACAACTTTTCAAAAATTCTCACATTGGAGCTCCAACCTAGAGATTCTGATTCACTGGTTGGGATGTGGACCCAGGCATGATCATTGTTTTCCAGATCTTCCCAGATGTGTCTAATGTGCAGCCAGAGTTGGGAACTACTGCCTTAGAGAAAAACTAATGGGTATTCCATGAGCCTTATCAAGTGGTCCGTTCTTTTCCCCCTAAAGCTACGGGGGTGCATAGGGACCGAGTAGCAGTTCATATGGGAGATGAGTAGGGAGGAGGAGGATGTGGCTTAAAGAACTGAAGGGACTGCAGTATATAGGCACACCTGTCCAGAACCCCTTGGTTCAATCCAAATATGTCTTGAGCATGAACAGTAAGAATACTCAGAAGAGCTTTCACCTTGACACAAGCCTGCAAGAAATATTACATTTCCTCATTTTCTAAGTCAGTTTGCAAATGGCTCACTCACATGTGCCAGGGTTGGTAAGGAATCTAACTTTGCTTTTTCATACAACCCTTCCTTATCTCTTTCTTCCCATACTCCCTCAACTATACGTCATAAGCCTCAAGAATTATGTAGTCGTAGAAAACCGAGAAATGGCCCCTTTTCATCTCCACTTCCCACTCGCAATCACTGTCATCCCTGGTGTTCATTCACAAGGCGGCCGGGAGGGCTGTTCCTTCCTCTTGGTCAGGCCCTGTTGCCTTCAGCAATAGAGTAGGAGACATGCTCTTCACCACTGTCCTTCTGGAATCTTCTGATCACTGACCTACTGGCATCATCTTCTCCCTTCTGATGGGAGAACCATCATTCTCCCCACTGAGATCTTGTAAATTCTGGAATACTGCCTTAGAAATGAATCCCAGTTTGTGCCTCTTAAGATTAACAGCAAAGTCTTTCTCATCTTCCTGTTTCCAACAATTAGTACTTCACCAAAATTCTCTTTTCCTTCCTGTTCTTACCACTTCTCTGAAATCTGGAATGATTCTGTTTGATTCCTTTCACTGGACCCTCTTGAAATTAAACTAATTAAATCATTATACATTATGAGGAGATACCATTATAGCTAATACTTCTTTAAAAGAATGTGGCATCCAAAGGGCAATGCCAAAGTAGAAAACACAGTTGCTGAGAAGCGAAAGAGAGAGTGCACCAGGGGCACTGAAGTATGCTTGCCAGTAGAAAAGTACACTCAGCTGAGAAGCAGAAGTGTTTCATGAGGTCTCCCCATAGTCTGGATGAAATCTTACTCAAGATAGTTCCATTACCCAGGAACCTTACTGAGCTTCTGGGGTATCTTGATGTGGAGAAGATAATGGTAGTGGGGGTGGTGGCAGGAGAGGAGGGGCACCCCAGAGATTGAAGATGCAAATATTCTGGTCTCTTGGAATGGATCTTCCCCTGAAAGTTACTAAATCAGTGTTCGAATTTTCCATTACTTGCATGCTAAATTAATTATGAACATCTATCTGTAAATCTGGTTATTTCTGGGTATCCTTTTTTAAAATTTTTTTTTCAACGTTTTTTTTTTATTTATTTTTGGGACAGAGAGAGACAGAGCATGAACGGGGGAGGGGCAGAGAGAGAGGGAGACACAGAATCGGAAACAGGCTCCAGGCTCCGAGCCATCAGCCCAGAGCCTGACGCGGGCCTCGAACTCACGGACCGCGAGATCGTGACCTGGCTGAAGTCGGACGCTTAACCGACTGCGCCACCCAGGCGCCCCATTTCTGGGTATCCTAATGTTTTGTTTCTATACTTGCAAGAATCAGGCTAAATCACCTTGGGAGGGCTTTTCATTTCCAACCTTTGGCCCTCCCCAGGAAACACCTCCTACCTTCAGTGTCTGTAGGGCTAATGTCTATGGTATCATCTTAGGCCTTGTCCACTTCTTAGAACTTCTGAGCCAGTGAAAGAGACTCTTGACTCTCTAGCAATTTCTTGGAAGTTGAGAGTGCAGAAAATGGTAAATCCACTTTTTACAGCAGAGGCACTCAGATGCTGGATCCGACCACGTACAGGAACGATGAGGATCCCAGAATACCTTGCACTGCAACCCAGAAAAGTCTCAGGACTCTTTGTACATCCTCCAGTGCCTTGCACATGGTAGATGCTCCACGCAGTTGGATGGTGTATGCGTTCTCTTCCTAAATGGACATCCCACTATCTCAGATTTAAAACCAACCCAGCTGTATCAGTGTGCTGAAGGGATACCAATGGACAAATGGGCACAAATAAATGCTCCTTCACAGTTATTACTCCAGGCTTCAGGGCCTTTACATTACATAGACTGGGGTCTGCACCAGCTGGCACATGAAATAGGCCTGCAAAACAATGTTTTGACTCACTGCACGAGGAAGTTCCTAGAGAGAAAACAAAATACTATAATCCAATCTTAGAGACCCGCTTAAGTCTTACGGGTCTGTGTCCAGAGGTTTAGCCCAGCCCCCTGACTGTCTGACCCACTGTTCTCTATCTGGCTCTTCATTTTTAAGTTCACTTTTATAAACAATGCAGTAACCCGAATCACTTAGGGCAAATCATTGATTTTGACCATCAAACAGTTTTTTAAAGTAAATTTTGAAACTCTGAAAGTTTTACTTCTCAAGGTTACTTAAATATTAAAGTGGACTCACCACCTACTACAGTGCTACAAAAAAAGAACAATTTTACACCTGAAAAATGAAAGAACATTTTTTACCTGCTACTATGTACCAAGCACTTTGCTATACATCTGTTTACGTGCTATCTCATTTAGTGTTTTCAATATCTTATTTCATATTCACCCAAACTCTGAGAATCATCACATCCTTTTATAGATGAAAACACTGAGGCTCCAGGACACTGAGGTCCTTGGATGACTAGTGATTGAACAACCCAAAATTCAAAATTCGGTGTTTATGACTCTAAGCTCATGCTCTGCTTCTTTTTGAGATCACAGAAAAGCACCATAACAATTGTATAGTCAAGATCTCCAGGGGGAAGTGGGGGGCACAAGGCTATATCTATTTTCACCTACTATATAAAGACAGAAACAAATCGCTTATCACCTCACTCCCAACAAAGAATAACAGAGTGGATCTCTGGATAGGTTGGTGTGATGTTGACTGATTTATGCAGTGTGGGATGGGGCAGGACAAGGTACATGTTAAGGGGATCAGGGACCTGGGGGCATTGGTTGGTGGGAACAATAGTGGACAGAAAGGAAATGTTGTGAAATGTGCTTTGTATCTTTTTCTAAACTGTATGTTTAAATGCCACAGGTAGAATTTATTTAGTGATATGGGCATTTCTTCTAGTAAAAGGGTGGAGATAGGAGCCTTTTGGAAGCCTGCCTGGATTGTGTCTTAAAGAGACACAGTAGTTGGAAGGACCAGAAAAGTCCAATAGTCAGTTCTCCTCAGGTTCATTTGTAGGAGAATATCCAATGGCTGAGACATGTGTTAGTTTTCTATAGCAGAGGAAAAAAAAAATGACCCTCAGATGAAAAGCCTGAAAATAACATTTATCTCATCGTTTCTGTGCATCAGGAATCCAGGTATAGCTTAGCTGTGTTCTCTGCTTCAAGATCTCTCATAGGCCAAGGTCAAGGTGCCAGCCAGCATTGCAGTCATGTCAACACTTGACAGATAGAGCAGGATCTACCTCCAAACTCACTCACGTGGTTATTAGCAGAATGACATTCCTCACCAGCTGTTGGGCTAAGTAAGGACCTCTCTTCCCTACTGATTGTTGGCTCTTCCTTGCCTTGTGGGTTTCTCTACAGGACAACTCACAATATGGCATCTCTCTTCACCAGAACAAACAAGAAGATCCAGAGAGAGGAGAGAGTAAGAATAAGACGGAAGTGACAGAAGCCTTGCAAGTTGCAATGGTTAATTTTATGTCTCAACTGGAGTGGGCCCAGATATGTGGTAAAACATTTATTCTTGGTGTTTCTGTGATGTTGTTTTGGGGTAAGATTAACATTGAAACTGGTTGACTGAGTAAAGCAGATTATCCTCCCTATTGTGGGGGGATCTCACCCAGTCAGGTGTTGCTTAAAGGGAACAGAAAGCCTCACCCTTCCCCCACCAAATAATGCATTGCCTTATTGAGACATTGGGGCATTGGCTTTTTTCTGTCTTTAGACTTGACCTGAAAAAATTGCCTCTTCCTGGGTCGTGAGCATGCAAGCCTTCAGACAGGAGCTACACTGTTGGCTCTCCTGGGTCTCTGGCATATGGATCTGGCTGATAGACCATCCTGCAAGAGTATTTGGTAAGTCTCAGAACTGGTGGCCCAGGTGTGGCTGAAAGAGGGCTAGACTTGGACTCAGAGGAGCAGGGTTCAGAGCTCTGCAGAGGCAAATGCTACCTGGGTAAACTTGGGTCATGCTGCAGATAGAGCAGCTGCCTGAGACCTTTCTGCCTGGTCCACAGTCTGTAATGAGGTACTGAGCATTCTGGGTCAGGAAAAGGAAGATGCACCAGGCAGTGCTAACCAAATGCATTCGACCACAACACTCATTTTCCAAGAGAATTTCATGGGATTTCTGTTAAATATTAATTAGATAATGCAAGTGCAAATGCCTGCCCATGGAGCCTGGCAGACCACCAACATGTAATTAGTGTGTGTTGAATCGGATCATTACACAGCAGGCATGGCAGCAAGCCACAATGGGACAGGCCAGGACCAAAATCACAGATGTCCTCACATCTTTGGATAACAGAATGAATCTCCTGACTTGCCTGCCCTGTGGTAGGCTCCTACATCGCGCTCTCACAGACTGTGTTATCAGGCCTTCAGGACAAACCACCCTCCTGTAGAAGCATCCTGAAAAGAGAGGCTAGTCCCAGTACCACTCATCTGGGAAGAGGTAGGTAAATGGCATTTTGAAGGCAGTCCTCAGCCAAATGGGAAACTGAATTCCTAGCTTTCTCTGAATCTCCCTCTGAACTTTGAGCTTGTAGTCTTGGGGACATTCCTTCTTTAGGGATACACAAGGACATGGACTCCACCCTGATTAAGGTAAGCAGACATCCCTGCAAGAGCTCACAAGCTGAAGATGAACAAGTCTTATTTTACAAAATAGATTTCCAGTGGTACGTTCCTCTTTTACTTCATATTTTGTTTAAAATTTAGCCTTCAGTGACAGCCTTTAAGGATATTCCAGCTTTGCTGGCGAGAGGGGAGATGCATGCTGAGCTTGTGTGTTAGGAGAAGCAGAGTGTCACAAAAGGCCAGCATGATCGTGCCTGGTGTGAAGCTTGCGGTGAATTCCCAGTTTACATCTTTCACCCTTTCCCGGGGACTGGCTTTAATTCACAGAGGTGAGCCACAGACACCACCTCTTTATTTGAACCAGGGCTGATTTATTTAGAGGTGAATGCCTAAATGAAGCTACGCTAATCAGATGATCTCTTCTGGGAAAATGAAGATTTGTACTAACAGAAGCAGCCAGAGAGAACAGGGTCATGGAGTTGAGTCACAGAGTGTCCTAAACTGGAGATACAGAAGCTCCTACAGCCCTTGGAACTTCCCTACTTTTCACTTTCCTGGTGCTTTGTTTTAAACTCAGACCTTCCCAGCAAATTTTCCTTTTAGTTAAACTAGACAAAGTCTATTTCTTTCCCAATAACCAAATGACTCAGTACATGGCAGCAGTAGTCATTGAGAGAAATCCCCAAAGACAAGGCAGATAGTAGAGTACAAGACTTAGAGCAAGGAGGCCTGATCCTCCTCCCGCGCCCCCCCCCCCCGCCCCCGCCCCATCTGTCGTGTCACCATATAGTGATCACTCTGGAGAATCGCCCAGATGAAATAGGGGTATGCTCCCCCAAGGTCCAGGTAAATTGCACAGGTCAGAGTCTGGGGAGATCAGGCTCAAGAGGCAAGAGCCATGATGGATAAGCACCGATGAGAAAGCAAAACACATATTGGTAAGCAAGTAGCCTATTTTGACTAATGGACTAATGGTCAAAATAGGGGAGGTCTGGTAGCTACAAACAGAGTTTTAGCCAAGGAGCTAAAATTCAGTCTTAGGCAAACTGAAACTCAGGGCAGGGACACAGGTCCCAAATGACATGACAATGGGTCATGTCACAGATCATATCAGAAGCCAAGTTACTAGAATTGGGGCATAAGGTCAGAGCAGGGGCATTCATCAGTGCTGGACTCCTTAATTTCCCAATGAGGGACAGATCTACTCCCAGAGTCTGGAATGTAGGGCTGAGGCTATGGGCAGTGGTAGAGCATAAGAAAACAGGGATCCAGGTTCGCGCTAAGATCTCCCAACCTTCCTCTCCACAGTGTCACAGTCTGGGGCCTCTGCACAGTCCCTGAGCTGCAGAAAAGACAGAGCAGTAAGGAAGGATGAAGTCAGTCAGAAGAAGGGGCACTGTGGTCAGCCTGCAGCACTCGTCCTGCCCGTAGCAGCCCGTGGGGGAGGAGAAGATGGAAAACTGCATTTGTTTGTTTCCTCCTAGCAAGTCACAAATAAAGATAAAAAATAAAGTATCTGAAAACTTTCCTAACTTTCTGACTCAGATATGTTACTAAATACGTAGATCATACGGGGGTAGAATCCCCAAGTTACACTTATCAGTCCCAGACACTGCTTCACCTATGCCCTCCCAGATAGGAAGATCTCCCAAAGGTCACCAAGACGCATTTGTCCTATTGCTCAGTATTTTCTAAAATAAGCAAAATGGTAAGCAAGTATTCACCTTTCCCAGGTCTGCTCAGCTCAAAGGAACCAAGCACACCTGGAGATGTTTGGTCAAAAGCTATGATCGATTAATTGTCCCACTTCTATCCTCTCTTGAGTACCCTCTCCCATCTCTCTCCTCAGTTACCCCATGACAGAACATGACTGGGGTTCCCCACCATGAAGGGCAAAACTACAATTCCTATGGGGTGCATGCTCCCAGTGGGCTAAGACCTTGGTCAGAAGACCTAGCTCAGAAAGGAAGTCATGGGTGAGCTGGCCCATCTACGGAAGGAAGAAGAGAATGGTCATACATTCTGAGGTAGATCCACAAGCGTCTTTTGAAGGTAACTGGTTCCAGCATACATAATCTGGTGAGACTGGTCTATACAGCAGTTGACAAAGGGGAAGGTAGTTCTTAATGAGTGTTTCTGAGGACCCCAGGATTAGGTTTATCAATATGTTCATCTCCAGATTTTAGCTGTGCTTAAAAAACTGGTTAGTGGTGGGCAGAGGGGAGGGAGGCAATTGTAGAAGAGAGAGGATTCATACCAGATGGTTTCAGGGAGGTCAGTATTAGGGTCAAAACAATCCATCAGCAAACTTTGCAAAAGAAATAAAAACTCCCTTCTTCCCTTTTAAATTCACCTTTGCTGAGTGTAGGCTTCATAAGTTTAGTATTTTTTTTTAAATCAGTATTTGATAAAATCATGAGTTGCTAGAAGAAGGAAAGAAAATAAAAGTAAATCAGGACTCTCCATCTCTTCAACCTCTGCCTATTGGATTTTCCCACTGAAGGAAGGGTAGGAAAGCTACTAAATTATTAGAACTTGCACCTTCCAAGCTCCTGTGTGAGAAGGTGTCTTAGTTACTGTGGGCTGCTGCAATAAAAATACCATACACTGGGCAGCTTAAACAACAAATGTTTATTTCTCACAGTTCTGGAAGCTGGGAAGTCCAAGGGTTATAGCATGATTGGGTTCTGGTGAGGTCTCTCTTCCCGGTTTGGCTGTCTTCTTGCAGAGAACAGAGAAGGGAAGCAAGCCCTCTTGTGTGTGTCTCTCTCTCTTTTTTTAATGTTTATTTTAGAGAGAGAGAGAGAGAAAGAGAGAGCAGGGCGGAGCAGAGAAAGAGGAAGACACAGGATCCAAAGCAGGCTCCACGCTGCCAGCATAGAGCCTGATGCAGGGCTTGAACCCACAAACCACAAATCATGACCTGAGCTGAAGTCAGATGCTTAACTGACTGAGCCACCCAGGTGCCCCATCTTAAGGATCTTCTTAACAAGGCACTAATCCCATTCATGAGGGCTCCACCCTCATGACCTAATTCCCTCCCAAAGGCCCTACCTCCTAACACCATCACAGTGGGTATTAGGATTTCAGCAGCTGAATTTTGGGGGGACAAAACATTCAGTCCTTAACAAGCGGTGTCTGCGGCTGGTGCATAGCAAGTGCCATGTAGGCATTTGTGATTCATAGTAGTATTTGCACTACTGTTTGTGTCCTCGGTGGATAATTCCCTGTCAGTACACCAGCCAACCCCCACCTTCTCTCACACCCTTGTTCTCATCAACATCTGGGGGCTTATGGCCTACAGAAATTTATTCTGAATGCTTTGATTACAATAACTTGTTTCCACAGTTGAGGAAGTTAAAAAGGATCAAGTTTAAAAAGTTGAAGAAGGAACTTAAGGTTCATCTGTTCTCCACTATCAATACCAAGAAAAAGAAAAATGTGCAGAAGGTCCTCACTCTTGCTCCCTCTTATGTTTCATCCATACTGCTGGCCGGAAGGAGCTCACAAAACCCTGTATTTCACTTTGCACTTAATTGATTCACTCATTCAACAGTTTTCCTGCTGATTCATTGGTCTCAACGTTAGCTTGTCAACAGTTTGCTATACTGCTTCAGGAACACCGGGTGGAAAATGAAGGTAAGTGCTGGCTACACCAGAGGAGGAGGAGGAGAAAAAACGATTCTCCCCTTGCCATTTTCCCACTTCCAATGGCATTTCCAGGAATGCAATGGAGTGAGGAGTTGAGGCAGGCTGTGTGCGGGCAAAACCATGTTTTTGTACTTTGTTACTGCATAGGACCGTAGACCCCTATGGGAGAGGCCCCAGAGCATTTGGATTACCGTTCTCAACAATCATGGACTGAATACAAACAACAGTGAAAGGCGGCCGTTAACAATGGAGCAAATACAATGCAAAGCACAAGGGTGTTCTGCAATGGATTTTGAACCTGAACTATCAAACTTTACTCATTCCCTATACGTCCAGGTTTCCCTAGCCTGTTAATATAAATAAGGTCATTTTCCTATTATTTACAACGACTTCAAGGCTCCCTTTCTGGGGAATCCTCGAAGGTGCCAGTATTTTATGTGCTTTCCTGAGTCAGTTCGTCTCTCCTTCCACAGGCTCCAGCTATCAATCTCCTCTCTGTCTTCAGGCCACAGGCCAGCTGCCAGTTACTATTTACTCCCCTAGAACTGCTGACCCTGCCTCTTGCGAATGCTGCTACTTCTATGTGGCCATAGGCAGTAGGTTGGAGAAGCAAGGGAAGACAGCAACGCACTCCCTCTCTATTTCCTGCTTGTCAAGAGGTGCATCCTTCACACAGATGAGACCAGGCTATGACTTTTGACAAGACTTCATTTAGGGAAGGGAGTTGTAGCCCCGCTACTGCAAATGTGGTCCATGTACCCACAGCTACAGCATCACCTGGAAGTTTAACAGCAATACAGAATCTCGGGCCTCACCTCAGTCCTCCTAAAACATAATAGGCATTTTGACAAGCTCCTCAGGCAATCTATATGCATATTAAAGTCTGGCACATATGAATTTCAACACAGAGGAACCTTCATCTGTGTGCCAGATACCTACCATTTGCCTCTCTAGATCCACTCTTCACTTTTCTCTACCGTTTGCTCTGCCTGGGATGCTGACCTCTGTGGACCTCATGCACCAGCTTTAGTGGGAGATCAGAGGATGGTGAAAGGTGGGGACAGGCTGGCCTCAGGCTGGCTGGGACCTTCTCCATTGCTAACTGCCTTGGGACGCAGACAAAGGAAGCTCGTCTTGTTCTGTCCCAGACCTGCTGTGAAGTATTCAATTTCCTTCCCCAGGAACTGCCTGCTTTCATGTATGATTAGTAGGATATCCACTCTTTTCAACCACTTTTATGGTTTCTTCTTTAGTCCCAACAGAGCAATAACCTAAAACACAATGGTCCAACATTTGCACATTTCCAACACCCAGTTGGCTATCTGGCCTTCCAGGGCAGTCCATGTCAGACACCAGTAGTCCTGTCTCAACTGATTAGTGAAAGACGAGGGTCCTCTCCTTTGAGCAGTGTTTCCTCCAGCACGAGGGCTGAGTCTGAATGTCCTTCAAGCTGCATATCTATCTTAGCCCCCAGCCTCCTGTGAAACACCTCAACCACAGATAGACACATCTCCCGATGACGACACCACAATTTCTGAGATTGTACGGGGCCTCCACTCTTGCCCACTTACATCCTGCAATCAGGAGCCAGAGTGCTCCTTCTAACCCATATATCAGATATTGTCACCTTTCTGCATAAAAGCTTTCTGTAGATTTTGTTTTGTACTTCAAACACAAACCATGCTGTGGCAGGACAGTTTCTCCAAAAAGCAGATCCTGAAATGGAGGTTAGTGTACAGAAGTTTACTAGGGAAGTGCTCTCAGGATCAACCCCCATGGAGGACATAAAGGAAGAAGGATCAGACAGAAGAAATTGGGCTGCAATGCAGTCACAACAGAAGCTTCAGCTGATCCCAGAGCCAGATGACTGTGCAGAATCCTCTCTCTACCGAGGCCGAGAGTTCATATCTCAACCATCATTCCACATGGACCTTCCTCAGCAGACAAGGTGACTGGATGACCAGGCTCTCTTCAGCCAAAGGCAATCCCCAGAAGGAATTCAGCTTTGAGCTGGCACTGCCCACACCCTCAGTAGCTGGGGGACAAGAGGGCTAGTCCCCAAAGTGATGAGCTAGGAGTTGGATCTGGATGGCACAGCCCAGTCTAACTATACATGACCAATAAAGACCTCCGGAGTCTTGCCCTGCCTTGCCTCTTTAGCTTCATCTTACCCACCCCCCACCTGCTGTGCTCTAGTCACACTGGCCGCTGGGACTTTGCATGCGTTGTCCTCTGCCCGGACCACTTTCCCTGGCTCTTTGCACAGCTGGTTCCTTCAGATCTTATATCAGAGATCCCAACCACAAAGACTTCTTTTTTGACCACACTATTTAAAGGAGCTCTCATACCTCATCTGCTTGTGGCTTTTATGTTATATTGCTTATTCATTTCATAGAATTATCACAATTGACACTATTTGTTTACTTGTTTAACCATGGCTCAAATTTCTCCTGAGAGCAGGAACTTTGCTGTTCTTCTTCATTCCTCTTCCCCATGCCTACACTAGTAACAGAAACATAACAGGTGCAATGAATGACTGTGTGAGCAGTCATTCTAGACTGGAGTAGTTCTTATACTTTCGTGCCTAGAGAGACATGGCTTCCTCTGATAGGAGTGCAGTGTCTTCCCTCCTAACAAATTCCTCCATGTCTCAAATGTCAACCTCTCTGTAAGCATTTCACATCTACTCATATGGCACTCTCATCCTCATCCTGCCTCTCAACTCCTGTCACCACCTCAAAACCTAGCCGGGGAGACACCAGTAACAGCACAGACATTTATCACATGCCTACTATGTGCCCAGAATTGCTCTATGGAAACAAAACAGACAAAATCCTTGCCCTCATGAATTTACATTTCAGTCGGGGAAGACAGGCATAGCTAAAATAAGTCCATTATATACTCAAGCAGGAAAGGGAGATACAGAATACCTGGTAGTATAGGAAAAAATTAAAGAGGGTCATCAGAGAAGTCCTGGGGAGAAACAGCAAAGAGCCCATGAATATCCAAGTAAAGACCATCCTAAGCAGAGAGATCAGCAAGAACAAAGGGCCTGAGGTCAGAGTGGGCTTGGCTTCTCCAAGGAGCAGCAAGGGAGCCAGGAAGACTTGAGCAAAGTGAGTGAAGGGAAAAGTAGCAAGAGACATCTGAGAGGTACTGGGGCCATACCATGGGGGTTTTGTAGGTCAGCATCAGTGAGATGGGAGCCTTGGAGATTCTGAACAGAGGAGTGACATAGCCTGACTTGAGTTCTGGGAACAGGTTGTATGGAACAATTGTGGAAACAGGGCAACCTGTTGGAACCACTACAGTGACCCAAATGAGAGAGGATGATAGCTCACACTTGGCTGGCATTGAGCCTGCTTGGGATTCTCTCTCTCTCTCTCTCTCTCTCTCTCTCTCTCCCCCTCTACCCCCTCCCTCACTCAAACTCAATCACTCAATCAATCAATCAATCTGTTCTCAGATTGCATGAGGGATAAACAAGAGGAGCCAAAGTTGGCTGTCAGGTTTTTCAACCAAGCATAGAGGTGCTACTCACTGAGATGGGTGAGCTGACAGGAAGAGCGGGTTGACAAAGGAGAGAATAGAAAACAGGGATCTGCCATGATATGTATGAGATGCCTAAAAGACATCCAAATGGAGATATTAAATTACCCACAAAGTAGGAACCAAACCTAGAATCTAAATGAAGAAAAGACTTCAACAACAATAGCAACTGCAGCAAATGATGTGATGGATCAAAGGCTTTACAAAAAGTGATAAAAGTAAGAATTCAGCTGCAATACCAAAACATGGAATTTATATCCATGAATTCTTGGATAGTAATCTTAAATTCTAGACAACTTGTGGACTCTCATTATGTTACATGGTAGCCGCAGATGGAAAAACCTCTGCTGGAAAAATTTTGAAAGCCAACACTTAATGGTCTTTATTTCTTACTCCTTTCTTTCTCCTTCTCTCTTTCCTCTCTCCCCTTTTCTCCCTCTTCCTCTCCATTTCAGTTTTTTGTGTCTCCTGTCAATTCCCTAGGCTTGCCAGTGGCCATTCCAGATATTTTCACTACTAATCGATTAAGTAGTTCTGACCTCTGGTGATGTGACCTAATTAAACACAAAATATATCTATCAGAGCTTTTTTTTCCCCCTCTTCCCAAATCAAGTTTCCTGCTTTCAGAGTTTTGTGAAAATAATTAGAGGAAAATATTTAGTGTCACTTTACCTTTCTTTTGGGGAAGAGAAGAAAGCAGAAGCGAACATTTTGCAAGATACAGTTAGTGTACAAAATTGTTTTGGATCTTAAAAGACCAGAGGTCAATGTTTTCATCATGAAATAAGAAAATGGATATATTTGAAAGGGCAACCACATTGTTCTTGCATATATTCACGGAAAAGGTTAAAAACATGCATTATAACTTTTCTAAATCTCTTTGGCAATAAAAAATCATTTTCATATAGTCTTTAATTGGTAATGGACATACAACAAAGTTTGAATTTATTTGGGCTTCCATTTTTAAAATTATCTCATTACTTACCAGTCCCCCAATATTTGGTTTTAATCTTTTCCATTTGGAGCATTTCCTAATTTAACTGAAAAGCACTGATTTCAATAAATTGTAAACTAAAGTATTACTGTACTTGATATAAAAACACCTTTATATTATTACCTAATATTAAAAATATAAAGTATTGGGTCACACTGTAATTAGCAGGATTTTTTCTTTTGAAAAGGTACATAATAGCATATAGTATAATTGATGTTATCTTAACTTTGATGAGTTACAGTGCTATATATATATATATATATATATATATATATATATATAAAAGGTAACTATAATGCCAATTGTATTAGTAGCACAAATAGGTTAACAATTTAATTTCAAGAATCTTAGATATATTTGTAAACTAAGTATATTTAGTTTTTCCTTTGGTGAGTATTTTTAAGAACATATTTGTTGAAAGCACACATGAGTTGTGCCGAGTGCTAAGAATACCACAGTAGAAATAAGCCATACAGAGAAAGACAGATACCATATGTGTTCACTCTTATGTGGATTCTGAGAAACTTAACAGGAACCCATGGGGGAGGAGAAGGAAAAAAAAAAGAGGTTAGAGTGGGAGAGAGCCAAAGTGTAAGAGACTCTTAAAAACTGAGAACAAACTGAGGGTTGATGGGGGGTGGGAGGGAGGGGAGGGTAGGTGATGGGCATTGAAGAGGGCATCTTTTGGGATGAGCACTGGGTGTTGTATGGAAACCAATCTGACAATAAATTTCACATATTTTTAAAAAAAGATTGTTAAACACTAAAAAAAAAAAAAAAAAAAAAAGAATACCACAGTAAATAAGACACATTTAATGCCTGCTCTTAGAAATTTCAGTTTAGTAGGGGATATAGGCAGTAAAAGAAATAATTAAAATAAAGCAATATTAATGTTATAATAGAATAAATTAGGGGTACAATAGGAAAATGGAGCAGAGAAACTTGAACCAAGGCATCCTCGTTGGAGAAAGTGGTATTTTGGATTTAATCTAAGAAATAACTAGAGTTAACCAGTGAATGTCTGGTGTGTGTGTGTGTGTGTGTGTGTGTGTGTGTGTGTATGTGGTGGGTGCTGAGATATTCCTAATACCATATTTACTTATGATTTACCAAGCCTCTTTTGTGAAACATATTGCAATCCTTTTTTGGAAGGAGAAGCAGAAAAAATAAATGGTAGGCATTAATATTACCAACACCCAGTTCTGTCATCTGAAGTATTTTCCCACAAATAAAAAGGCATTGCCTATGCTGAGAAACTAATATCTCTCACAGAGAGGTTGACAAGCAGCAAAAATGGGAACAAAATAGGATGTGTTAAATATTAGGTGTGACCTAATCCTTATTCTGGACTATACTCTGATATGCATATTGCATTTTACCCTGAGTTTGATGTAACATTCGATGGCCACAGCCGGTTTTGTCTAAAATTATTTGGCTCAGCTGCATCTAAGTAGAAGGTAACATTTTAGAGTTTTTCGTAATGAACACTACCTTTCGGACAGTGAGTTGGCCCACCCGTGTAGTCTGCTGGCCAAATCCTCCTTGTTTTAGCTATTTAATCACACAAGGGATCCCTGGAGGCCCTATTCAGATAAGCCCAGAGAAAACAGAGGGAGAAGAGTGAGTCTGTCCTTGGCAAGCGCTGGGAGATCAGTTGGCTCAGACAGGTCTATGGGGCTTTCACGTCTCTGGACCACCTCCTGTGCTTTTAGGTTTCATCATTTTACCCTCATTTTCAGAGCTGCCTTGTAAAATCCATGGGAAACTTTCAGAAGCTACTGAAAAAGTCAGAAAAAAAAATCATAGTAAATGTGAACTAGGTTCAAGACTAACATTTATTATGCACCCTCATCTTCAGATGGAAAGAAAATTGGTAAATCAAAGCACAAATATAGATGTAGGAAAAGGAATGTTCAACATTTATGAGAAGCAAAATCATTCATGAGGGCTCTAGATACATTATCTCATTGTGCATATAATAAAAGGATTATTTTAACCAAACCATTTACTGATAATAAAACTAATAATCCAATCTGTCACTGACAAGTAGACCTATGATTTAAAAGGCCAAAAAGCTAATTAAACTTAAAAAAAATGAACTTGCTAGTGATTACTGGCAGGATACACGTGGCTGGATTCTTTTTCCTTAAGTAGATACACATGGCTATGGAAAGAAAATGCCAAGAGAAGAAATTAGGACAGACTACCACAAGTTCCTTTAGAATACAGTCCCTCTGGTTTAATACAGGGAATGAGTAAAGAAAAGATAATGGGGAGATGTGAACCCCGGACAAAATTTGGAATCCTGCTCCATTACAGACATGTTTACAGAGGTACCTGGGTGGCTCAGTCAGGTAAGTGTCTGACTCTTGATTTGGGCTCAGGTCATGATCTCACGGGCCATGAGATGGAACCCCTCGTGGGGGCTTGAGGTTCTCTCTCTCTCCCTTTTTCTCTGCCCTCCCCTGCTCATACTCTCTCAAATAAACAAACAAACAAACAAACAAACAAACTTAAAAAAAAGATATGTTTACAGAGGATAAGTTGTGTTGAGAGGTGCAAAAACAAAGGAGAAAAATAATGAACTTTAACACGAAGTGGACTTTGAGAAATAGACACAAAACAGGAACAGATGAGACAGAGCTTGGTTCTCCTGGACCAGGTGGCATTGAGCTCAGTGAGAGAATGAAGATAGTTTAATTGGTCAGAAGGAAGGAGGTAGAGTCCACTGAGAGGACTGAAAAACTGAGTATGAGAAAAACAGGGGAGAGGGGCAAGTAAGGTTCTTGGTGAGAGAATATTAATCGGGAATCATCACCAAGTTACAGTGTCTCCAGCCATAAGATAAAGAGAAAAGCCTTATTCAGTAAGCCTCAGAAATAAACTTCAAAGGTAAATGTGAGGTTTCCTCACTGTGCCTGCCAGTGGATACACTTTGAACCACCCCATTTAGATCAACAGTCGCAAATGTCAGCCAGATATGGCCAACTGGAGGTATTATTTGTCTTGCATAGTGATTTGGTATTTGTAAGTTTATGGGGTTCTTGGTTTGTTTTGGTTTTGGTTTGGTTTGGTGGAATTTTGTTTTTACTTTTGGGGTTTTTTTCCTAACATTTAAATATTGGCACCATTTGGGGTACCTCGGTGGCTCAATGGGTTAAGCGACCGACTTCGGCTCAGGTCACGATCTCATGCTTTATGGGTTCGAGCCCCGCATCCAGCACTGTGCTGAGAGCTCAGAACCTGGAGCCTGCTTCGGATTCTGTGTCCTCCCTCTCTCTCTGCCCCTCTTCTTCTCATGCTCTGTCTCTCTCTCTCTCTCTCATTCTCTCTCTCTAAGTAAACGTTAAAAAAAATCTTTAAAAAATTAATTAATTAATTAATATTGGCACCGCTCACATTTTTTAAATAACAGATTTCTAGCTTCTCATAAAAATGTTGAAGATTTGGCAACACTGGGATCATTTGCTCAGTTTTCCCCAGTTAACAACAGCCCACTTCATTTATTGTCATTGCCTGCCCTGTAGACATTTCAGTCTGTGACCTCAAGTCCACCTGTCACCAGCCTCAGGCATTTGCAAGAAACCTATTCAAAGACAGAAGGAAGTCCCAGAATGCAGATGATTCACTCTATGACTTCTTTATTATTAGCACCACATTATAGCAATTTTAAAATTCTGTCAAAAATTTTATTTGCCTGTTTTCCTAGTAGATTCAAAACTCAACCCAGAAAAATAGCTATTTTTTAAGGTTTTATTTTTTTAAGCAATCTTTATACTCAACATAAGGCTCAAACCTATAACCCCAAGATCAAGAGCCAGCCAGACAACTCAGAAAAAATAACTATTAAAAAAAAAAAAAAACCTCAATCAAGAGTTTTTCCAATATTTTCTTCCCAGCATTTAATATCATCAGTGATTAAATTAATCACTTAATGAATAAGTGAGTAAATGAATCTTGTAAGCCACAGACAATCCCACAATAGCAAGCACTGGACCAAAGGACCACAACATAACTCAGACCAACACCCATGGAAACTGATGAATCACTGGGATATAGTCCATCTGCTTTGTGGAAACTGATTCTGTTCCAGCCCACCTGATATATATTTTGACAACTAGGAAGGAAAATGTGAGTCTGTAAATATGGCAGAATCCTTCTGAATCAAAAAGGAAACTCCAGGATAAGTGCAAGGGGAGATCAAATAAGCTATATATAGTAGAGTCAAATTCTGCTCACAATAATACAAATGTTTGGCATGGGGGAGGAGGGAGTTGGGGCAGCTGGAGAAAAGACAGCTTCCTTTCACATCTGTAGTGATCTGCTACTGCTCCCAAGCTCCTGGTCCTGCTGATTCAATAGAACAATTTGTTAATAAAAAAGTTTGAAAGAATTTTTAAAGACCTCAGTCTCTCTCAATCCAAAGCAAAACCGTTTGCAATCCATGCAAAGTTTGAATACCTATTGCGGCTGTTTCTCTCTTCAGTCTTCCTTCCCCTCCTCTGTCTTCTCAGTAGGGGTCTGGGCATCATGGTGGTGAGGGGGTGTCTGGTCACAGGGTTTTCATCTAAATCACCTGGGCATGGTAGTGATTTCATACAAGGTTACTGGGCTGATGTGGTCCTGGCTACAGTGAATTGCTCCACATCCTGCATCATGGCTAATCCTACATGTCCTTCCAGCTAGAGGACGACAGTTCATTTCTGATGCTACCACCAGGGTTAATGTCAGATTCCACAGGTTTAAGGACACAATCCCCAACAGGACTGTCCTCACTTCAGATGTCAGTTATAAGTTCAAGGATCCCAGACCACCGCATGTCTGACCAGTTGGCTACAGAGCTTGGGGGTTCCCACAACTTTCACTCAGCTTTGATAATTTGCTAGAATGGTTTGCAGAACTCAGGGAAGTGCTATATTTATAATTACAGTTTTATTTTAAAGACCACAAATCAGGACCAGCCAAACACAGGGACACATAAGGCTTGATCTGAAAGAGTCCCAAATGCAGAGCATCTGTACCGTCTCTCCCTAGAACCAGGGTGTGTCATCTGCCTGGCAAGTCAGTATGATCACCAACCAAAAAGTGCCATCAAGCTTCAGTGTCTAGAATTTTTGGGTTTTATTATGTAGGTATGACTAAATCAGTGGCCACATGATTTGAACTTGAGATCCAGTTGCCCCTTTTCCCTCCCCAGAGATGGGGAGGTTAGGCTGATATCATGTGGCTCAGAGCCCTAACTTTGCATTGCATCACGCATCATCACGTAGCTGGTCTTTCTGGTGTGCTTGTTCTCATTCTGAGTCATCTCATTAGCATATCTATCTAGGGACCCACAATGTATCACCTCGTTAGCATAATCAGCATTCACCATGAATAACAAAGATATTCCTATCACTTGGGAAATTCCAAGAGTTTAGAGGTTCTATGACAGAAACCAAGGACAAAGTCCAGATAAATTCTCTATCCTACAACAGACAGGCCCCTGGTGCTAAAGTCCAGCTCACTGCCATAATGTTCCATCTTAATGTCCCTGCATTCCATGGCTTTCCAGTCTAGATGCCAGGCTACTTCCAATTCACCACATCTCTCAGCACTTCTGTACCAACTCCCACCTGGGCATCTGAAATTCAGTTTGCATTTCTGCAAATATCTCTGCATGAGACTTACTAAGGCTGCATTCAAACACCTCTCTCAATTTGAAATGGAAACTCAGGTCAATAAAAAAAAGAATGAAAATGGTAAATGTGTGGGTAAATATAAAATAGTTACTAACTTCTTAGTTTAATCAAAAGATAAACGACCAAAGTAAAAAATGTATTGTGGGATTTATAATATACAGAGAAGAAAAATGTATGGAAACAATAGCAAAACACAAAGAAGGAAAGTATACAATTGTGAAGTTCTTACATAAGTGATGCAATATTACTTAAAAAATAGAATGTAAGTTAAAGATGCATGCATGCTGTAAACCATAGAGAGGTTAGTTATTATATGTTTTGAAGTAGGAAGCAATGATTTTCAAAGCAGGGAGAGATCATTATATTAGACGATATGTAGAACTTTTCAAACTATACTTATCCAACTCATCTTTAAATTCTACCTCCCTTCCCACAATATCCATACCTCCCTCCCTCTAAACTATAATAAACCACTGGTCTGGAACAGAAAAGGGCTAGCTTCATTATATATACTTTCCCCACTAAAATTGTATAATTTTAATGAAACTGGGAAATGTAATTCACTTTCATATTAAGCAATTTATTTTAGGGGCACCTGGGTGGCTCAGTTGGTTAAGCATCTGACTTTGGCTCAGGTCATGATCTCGCAGCTCGTGAGTTCAAGCCCCGCATGGAGCTCTGTGCTGACAGCTCACAGCTCGGAGCCAGGAGCTTGCTTCGGATTCTGTGTCTCCCCCTCTCTCTGCCACTCCCCTGCTTGTGCTCTGTCTCTATCTCTCTCTCTAAAAAAAGAAAAGAAAAGAGAAAAGAAAAGAAAAGAGAAAAGAAAAGAACAATTTCTTTCATAAAGTGAACGGTTGAATATACCAAGTAGTGAATACTTGTGTTGAGGGAAAAGGATATGAGTGCGGTGGCTTCCATTCTTATACATGTACAAAACAAGTTTCATATTCTGTTGTATTTTTCTGTTTACAAAATGTTTCAAAGAAATAGAAAAGGCACTTAATTCCTCCTCTTGTTTTCAAGTGGAGATATAGTTTTTAGAGGGACATAATTGGTGTAATGAGAAAAGAAAAAGGCACTATCTAGTCAGCCCCAGCACTGTCATGCTGAGACATGAGACCCACGTCACAAGTCAGGTTTTGATGCCATCAGGAAACTAGTAGATGAGTAGCATCATGACCCCTAGCCCTTTCCCAGACTGAGATGCCCCTATGGAACTCTCCATTCTCTGAATGGAATCAGCCCCTTCAAGTTCTACTGCACAATTTAGCACTGAATCGTACTCATACAGCTCTAGTTTATGTTCCAAGAGTTTGTCTGTTGGTTTGAGTGTTTGGTTTCTCAGCACACATTTTCCCATAGACACTATATTATAAATTATGGTTAAATCCTCAAAACTGCCCACACAAGGCTCTTAAAAGTTAATGTATTTGAAACATATACTACAAATGGCACCATATTAACTATGCTTAACCAGCATTTATAACCCTGTTTATAGGAAGAAATGCATTTTGCAGCTAGAGATGCCAGGGTGGCACTGGGGGAGGGGAGAGTGGAGGTAGGAGGGAGGGCTTCAGACAGCAGGAATACCTGGGAGTTCTTCCATCTATGGACATCAGAGAAGGCACCTAAGGTGGACATTGTTGCCCTCAATCCCTTCATTTCTTATCTGAAACTGATAGTTAGAATTCACTTTGGGGCACTACTCTTCCCCATCTCGGTGTATGTGGTGAAGGAGGGCTTACCTCCCAACCATGACTGCAGGGTGGATGACCCAGACAGTCCTGGCCATCATTACTGGTCCAGAGATGGCCATGCTCTGTCTTTCTAGTTAGATCACAGACAAGACAAGGACACATAGCATGTCCTAAACACACTTGGATCCTCCAAATGACTTAGCACAGCGCTGGGCCCTAAAGACACAGCCATGCCTCGACAAGGAAGAGAATGGAGCTATTCTGAATAACAGCCATGTGCTAGGCTTTTTACCTAGCTTAAATGTTACATGCCTTTTTTGCATAATACTTGTTGCCAATGAGGAAAGTATTTTTCCAAAAACCTATTATGTTCCGAAAATAAAATCCTGCTTGCTTTATTCATTTAAAAATATTTGACTTTAAGTTTTTTTATATTACTACGATAAGAAAAACATTTAATTTCCTTTAACTATCTTATGGTAGGACATAGCTCATTTATCATAAGAAGTAACAATAAGAATGCCTGGCCTACCTGACTCACAGGTCTGAAAACCCTCTCTTGAGAGTTTTAAAGGTTAAAAGAGATAAATTTTGTGAGTAAACTTTGTAAAGCACTATACAAATATTGTTATTATTGCTGTTATAATTACTATTTTTATTGTTATTATTTTTATTGCTATCTTTTCTTTCTTATCCATTCAAAAAAATAACACATCTGGAAAACAGATCAGGACTGATTAAAACCATATCTCATTTAAGCTATAGATTTCTCTATAATTTGAGATGGATGAATAAATTAAACCCTATTACACATACACATACAAATAAACACACATATCACCTGCAAAGGAAACTTAAATATGATTATTTTTAATATACAAAAAATAAGTGCTAATTTTCCCTCTAGGGAAATCATGAATTTTCTACAACTTGGCAATAAAACTCTTTAATAATAACACTTTGCATTCATGTTATTGGTTAACAGCTATGCGTTAGCCCATGAAATTATTCCTCTCTATTCTAAACATTTTGTTTTGTTTTTGCTAAAATCTTTCTATGCTCTCAAATTGTTAACTCAAATTGTTATCACTTTAAAAAAAAATTGGTTGTGATTAGCTCAGCCTTGAGTTTGTTTGGCAGGAGCCCAGCTACAAAAAGCTACATTTCTCTGGAACAAGTCTGTTCCTCATTATCTTAAATATATCCTTACTTAGGAACTATGTTCTTTCAAATACCCAGTCTGATGCAGTGTAATGACCTTCCCCATCTGAGATCACAATGAGAGCCAGTGGCAGGACAGGGAAGATAATCCATGACCCCTTGTTCCTGACTAGTGCCCTGGACATCCTGTCTCACTATCTGGGAGAGAGGGCAGGAGACTGTCTGCCTTCCCATAGAGCACACGCCAGTAGATTAAAAAACTCAACCACTGGCCTGAGCCTTGCTTTCAGTGTGGCCGTGTTCCCAAGAAAACATATATGGCCCCTGGGCACCTACAGAACCAGCATGGTCAAACCGTAAATGCTTTCAAACCAAACATCTTGCTTCCATTTCCATTTGTTTAAAATTCAAATCAATCAATCAATAAAAAGATCCAGGTCCACCACTCTATGCAAGACATATCTGAAAGAGCTAAAGAAATCTGGGTATCATCTACTACTTTGGAAAAGCATATGATAATCCAGGACCAGAGCGATGCCCACCAACAAATGGCAACCAGGCTTGGACAAAACTCCAGGAGGGAAAATGAAATGAATTGCATTTGTGAATTCAGAAGCAACTTTGGCTATAACCAGCCTTCAGCTTAGTCCTCCACTCTGGGGCAGGGAACATCTTAGTCATATGAAGGCAATGCACCCAAATTCTAGATCTGCCCCTAATGAACCAAGAAACCTTCAGTAGATCATGCTACCAGGTGCTGAGGACAGGATCTGACATACAGTGGACACTTGTGGCTGAATTTACGTCTACCTCTCTGTTCCTAACATTTCTCATCTGGAAAATTGTCTAATGGAGTAAATAAAGCTTACATGCTTACTACTATACTGTCACACCATGCTTCATACCTTAAAAATTACTTCCTTATTTATTCTTTCATGAAATCTTCACGGTAACTGCAGTTACTGTGCTAGATGTTGACAAGACATCAAAGCCTTCAAGGGATGGAGATTCACAGAGTGCTGATGCTGAAGGATCAAAAAGCATGGAATCCCATCCCCCACCTCCTCCTACCCTTCTGGTTACTATCATACATTAGAAATCACTTGGACATCTCCCCCCAGGAAATTCTCTTCAGTAAAAATCTCTTTTCCCTCTCTCTCTCTTCTCAAAAAGCTCAGATCCGTCTCCCAAATTTCGACATAAGGAGCTCAAAACAATCTCTGCCTTCTGATCCAGCCCCTCAGTGAAAGTTGATGACTTTCATAGACTTTCTCCAGGTAGGACACAATGGCTTGGAGACACTGTGGTGATTTTTTAAGAGCTATAGCTCTCTGAGGTGCCTGGGTGGCTCAACTGGTTAAGCCTCAACTTTGGATCATGATCTCACAGTTTGTGGGACTGAGCCCTGCATGGGGCTGGGATTCCCAGGCCCAATCCTGAGTCTGCTCGGGATTCCCACTCTCTGCCCCTCCCCCCTTTCTCTCTCTCTCTCAAAATAAATAATAAACTTAAAAAAAGAAAAGAAAAGAAAAAAAGAGATACAGCTCTCCTAGTAGTGTTATAAGCTTATTTCTCCCTGAGGCCTTTCAAGCACCTTCAGAGACTATTCCTTATGAATTCAATAATGATCCATTTTGAGAAAAGACCCCAGGCCTTTCTCTTCTGGGCCAGTGCTAGATGTTTCAAGAATGCGAGATATAGACAAAGTTAACGTATTAGCATTTCAATAAAACCAATCTTCTTTTTGTAATAAATTATGACAATATTGCAAAAGATGGCATTGATATAGATCATATATATGTATATATGTACATAAATATCTGTATATGTATGTGTATTGGCATTGTATTGTCCTATGCATTTCCAGAAACAAAACCCATAAAAGACAAATATAAAATATGAAACAGAATTAATTGGTAGATGCTCCTTGATCCAAATGCGTGTAACATGGATACTTTGGGTACAACACATCTCACATCAGAAATTAAATTAAGTGATGTCTGAGTGTTCAAAGCAAAGGCAAGAATCCCATAAGTACACTTGCCAAAGGAGGTTTATAGGTACTGCCTGACCTGGGTGGCCAGTACCATTACTTTAGGGCCTGCCGAAGGGGTTCCTGCTACAGCCCCCTGAAGACAGGAAGTGACCTTAACAGTTGCTGATGAACAAATTTCCATGTCTCCCTGTACTCTGTGAACCTCCCTACTTAATCACGACATTAGCCTATGTCTAAAATGACTCGTAGCCTCTGACTGTGAACTGAAAATAGAAATGGTCATTCAGCAGAGGAACTGAAAGGGTAAACACCACAAGGCTAAGTCATGTCAATTAAAAACCATAGAGTAATCCAGGAACCCTTGCTGCTGGCATGGAAGTAGGATGGTAGTCCTTTGAGCTCCCTGATCACCAAAGACCAGGCTGTTGTTCCATGGTTTCCAGCCTTCTCATGAAGGCTCATTATTCCATTTCTTCAGCACGTAAGAGGCCATAAGGCGAAGATTACTTGTTGCTGTGGATATCCCCTAACCACTTCAGTCTGTTCTTCGCAAAGAGATCATCATTAGCACAAGGACTCTAACAGCCTCCTTTTATTCTCATAGGAACTTGTAATCAGAAAATCTTGATTATCTCAACACTCGCCCTGCTGCTCCCATAAATGTTTACCCTGGCCTGTCTTCTGTGGATAGTCAGCTGTTTCATCTGTATAGGCCCTGTCTCTCAAATCATTTTTGAGTTTTGGGGGGAGAAAGAACTCTGCATCTGGTATAAAGCTGACCAGCCATCTCCAAAAGGGTTTGGGCTAAAGATTGCAGTTTATCAGCTCTTTCTTCAGTGGGTGAGCAAACACCCTTTCCTCCAGAGATAAAATGACCATGCTTGTTATTGTTTCTTATCTCTTTTACCTACCTCTCAACAAGCCTACATTCAAAAACCATTTGTACAATACCTTCAAAATGTTTACAGGATCAGAAAGCTTCTTCATTTACCTGGGGGTATATTGACCCAGGCCCTTACCCCAGGCTTTTCATCTTTTTTAATCTTTTTATGTTCTCTTTCTGCAAATCTACATTTATTTTATAGATCTTCAATCTTAAGCTCTGTCAGAAATACTATATTTGAGAATCTTTGTCCACAAATACCATTGTTTTTTACCCCAAGGAACCCCAAGGACTCTGTGGAATCTTTCCAAACGTCCCAGGAAAGCAGAAAAATTGAAAGTTGCAGAGTGGGTGAGTCTGACACTTCAACACTGTTGTGTTTTCCACACTGGCCAGAGCAAGACTGATTCTACAGCCCTCAGCAAAAATGGAAACTTGCTCATTCGGTGAGATTTAACCTCATGACCAAAAATAGTCTTTCCACCGTTAGATTCCCCCCACCCCCCTGAATTGAAGTTTTGTGTCTACAATTTCAAAAGACCAGTATTCTGAGGTCAATCTCAGATGCTTCATTATGCAACCTTGTCTATCAGAACTTGTACATCAGGCCCAGGGAGACATGTTGCACAAATAAGAAATATCCACAAGGCAGCGTGGGAGAAGAGGTAGATAAAGACTCCGGACGTTCGGGGCGCCTGGGTGGCGCAGTCGGTTAAGCGTCCGACTTCAGCCAGGTCACGATCTCGCGGTCCGGGAGTTCGAGCCCCGCGTCAGGCTCTGGGCTGATTGCTCGGAGCCTGGAGCCTGTTTCTGATTCTGTGTCTCCCTCTCTCTCTGCCCCTCGCCCGTTCATGCTCTGTCTCTCTCTGTCCCAAAAATAAATAAACGTTGAAAAAAAAAATTTAAAAAGTTCTGTCCTAAAAAATCTTGCCAGTGGTCCCCAGTGGGGCAGGCAGGAAGGAGCCTAAGGAGGAGGCGACATGAGGGTGAACGTAGGAGCCGGGGAGGGGGGAGGGGTTTCACACAGTTGTTCCTGCCCAGAGGCCAATGAAGGCAAACCTCACAATGACTCTGCAGGAATCCAGGGCTCCCCAGCATTCAACATTCAGAAGCTTGCTGAGCATATCTTATCTTGACTTCTAGATGTAAAACAGCAGAGCCAGCTCACAATTACAAGTTAACTATATGATGGGGCACCTGAATGGCTCAGTTGGTTAAGCATCCAACTCTTGATTTCAGCTTAGGTCATGATCTCATGGTTCGTGTGTTCAAGCCCTGCATTGGGCTCTGTGCTGAGCATGGAGCCTGATTGGAGTTCTTTCTCTCTCTCTCTCTCTGTCTCTCTCAAAGCAAACAAACAAACAAACAAACATTTAAAAAAATAATGTAATTATTTGTTCACAGTCTCACTCCTTTCCACAAACAGTATGTGGCAGGTGCTTTCTAGAAAGAATATCTCTCCATGAAGAGCACTGGGCGTAAATAAAACATTCAAAACAGAAAATTCTAGGTTTATAAAATAAGCTGCAGAAAAGTACAGACTAGAGCTAGAAATAAGGCCGTATCTGTTTTTTACTTAGAAACCACTCATGCCATTTAGTAAACAATTTAGTTTACAGTCAAACTGAAGATTAAGAAAAACTGAGTCCTTATTAAAGGAAATGTTGATGTATGTAGATAGACACTTTATTAGGTTAATTTTGGTATAAAATTATCGGCTATGAATTGCATTGAGAGGTGGGTAAACTGTCATACACCCATAAAATATTTCTGCCCAACTTCTTCCGACAAGTGTCTGATTAGAGTCTTCTCTGAACTTGAAGGGGTGTTGTGGCCAAGATACCAGCTCGTCTCATCATTCCTATGTCCTGTCTTACCACTAGCATTGACCAAAAACACGCTGACTTTTTATGGTGCTAAGTTCCTTGACAATTATCCCTGCTCCTCTCTTGATCTTCTTACTTTCTTTCTTATCCCCACTCTCCAACCTCCATCCCGACTCCCACTCAGTAATACAATTCTTCTTGTATCTTTTGCCATAAGGATCTGTTTCTCTTATATTTTCATTCTCTTAATGTTTAATGAGTTAAGTACAGCCAGCCTTATCAGCAATCACAAGCCACATGTCAAATGGTTTAACACAATGTCAAAACCTGACCTGAGTTTCTCTTTGGTTCCATAAACACCAAACATTACATTTGGTGTAGAAGCAATTGCTTTCTGTTTAGACATTCCTGACACCATCTAAATCCATTACTTCAATGAGATATTTTGCTCAAGGTCTTTTTCCTTCTATGGAGGAATTCATTGTACCTAACACTGAACATCCTCACTCCGAAAACCCAGGCAAGCTATGATGATCCAGTCAACAATTCCAAGACTGAGTTCTCCTCCCTGTTGATTTATGGAAGTTCAGGAAATCTGTACCAGCAGGAAAACAAAAACGTATTAAGGGGAAAGAAGACTGAGGTCAGTTTTGCTCCTCACTTACACTAGATGGAACTATAGGAGATTGCTATTTTTGTAGGTCAAAAGTGGTCAAACATCAACAATTTTATATGGTTCAGCTCAATACATGAAACAATGCACCCCCAGTTCAACAAAGTAAGTCACAAACTCCATCGTGCACAATGATTATAAAAATGAAAGACGTCCTAAAAAAAAAATTCAGTGTCCTGCTAATTATACATGAAACACTACCTGTATGGAAATGCTCTTTTGAGAGTTTCTGTGCCTGAGGGTTACCCCCAGTGCCACCTATTTTTAAATACTGAACAAGAATGACAGATCCCTTATTCTGCATCTGAGGAAATGAAAGCACCACACCCAGGCAAGTGAGATTGATGGAAAAACATGTGAATGAAGGGCACTTTTCTTATTTTGCTCCACCATCCAAAGGGCTGATTCAAGAGGGTGCTTCATTGCGGTTGATAACTCATCCAAACACGAACCTCAGAGGGGGCACCACCCTCCCATGGGGTATGGGAGGAGGATCAGCCCAGAGAGACATGACTAATGTAAGGTCATCCAGGGGTCCACAGGCTGAACAAGTCATGAACCTCAACCTTACCAATGTCTAGTCTTTGCTTTACCAGTAGCCCCATTTGCTCTTTAAAAGGCATGACCAAGGAACACAAAACCAGAGACCTTCATTGCTCCAGCCAACCCATCTAAGGGAGGAATACAGAGATTCCTTTCAGTAGATCTGACTCCCATTAGAAAATCTGGCATTTGGCAATGTTACATTTCTCCTTTTTTTTTCCTTCAAAGATCATCTTCTCTGTTATACCCCTCAGAATTTTAAATTAAAAAAATCTCCTCTATTAAATAACATGTATGCACGTAGGCATACACACATGGTATTTGAGCTGTATTTCAACTAGAAGAATCAAGAAATCAAGAAAATCAAGAATTAAGAAAATCAAGAATCAAGAAAAACCTCTTCTATTAAATAACATGTGTGTATGTAGCATACACACATGGTATTTAGGCTGTATTTCAAGTAGCAGAATCAAGAAAACCAAGGTCCAAATATCTGCAGTAAATTAAGAGTATGGTTAAAAGTCATTCCAATAAAATCAAACTTTATTTAGCACATCCAAGGAAAATACTACTGTAAGATTGTAACTTTATAGCATTATATTATTTAGTCTAGACTTTTGCCCCAAAATATGGTTTTTTAAGTCAAAATAATGTTCAAGTTTCCTTTAAAAGAAATTCAACTTAAAAGATGGGTGTGAGCTATATGAACACTACACATGCATATCTGAAAATATACACACACACACACTTGCTCCCATAGCAGTGGTTCCATTCTCATAGACTTTCGAAGCTATTCAAACTACTCTTTCCAAGCCCATTAAAAAAGGAAAACAAATGGTAATATATAGGTATATCACTCTAACCAAATCTCTCACCTCTAAATAAGTAGAAGAAAAGGATTATATTTCATTGAAACTGACAGGCTCGTAAACTCCATTTCAGGCCCCAGTTTACATATCTATTTTTCCGCACTTTGACTAGAACTCCTACCAGTAAGAGCCGCAACCCCTACTTCCCTTGCTCCAAACTTCATTTCACATAATAAGCATTTGTTGAACACCTAGAAGATGTACAGCACAGGGCTAAATGCTGATGGAAACATAAAAGTATAAAAGGCAATCATCAGCTTCTAGGAAGCTGACACCCTATAGAGACAAAAATCACAAAACCCTCAGGTATGTTTCCCACAGTGTGCTCCCAGGAACACACGCTCCTCGATTTAACAATTTTTACATGAAACATGAGCTCCAAGCAAAATAGATTTGAGAATTACGAAGCTAAACAAAGTTAAATAATTTCCCTTTTTTGAGAATCTCTCAGAAACTTGACTGGGCAAATATGAATTATGAAGCTCTAAGACAGGGATACAAGATGCGGTACTTCCTGTGCTACTTGGTCATGAGATTGTTTATACATGCCTCATCTTCCACCAGTCACACTCGGGGAAATTTTGGGTTAGGTGATTCATGACTTATTGTCTGTTCAACTGATATGGGACATTTAGAGGACAGAGACCACATAGAATGTTGGAGAAGGACTTCCAGAGGAGACCGAATTCAAACTGAATCCTGAACTGAATTCAGAAAGAAGAAAAGAATTTGGAAGGCACAGAAAAAAGAAGGAAAGGAAAAGAAAGGAAAGGAAAGAAAAGAAGATAGAGATTTCTGATAAGAGAGGACATGATCCACCAATGCTTAGAGCCAAGAGTGAGCATGGCACATTTAGAAGTCAGTAAAGAGAACATTTTTACTAAAAAGAAGGACTCATGTTGGGGAATGGCAGCATAAAAATATAAAGGCTGAAAGTACAAGTCTGGTGTTAGATAGTTTTTCTAATTCTCCTAACAACTGGAAGACAGGCTTGCTGCGATCAGTTTTCAGCTAAGGAGACTGAGATCTGGGGAGAGGTCTCATAGCCAGTAAATAGCCCAAGGTCTCATAGCCAGTAAGTAGCCAAGCTGGGATCTGAACTCAAGTTTGCCTGATTACAGAAGTCGTGGGAATCAACTGGGTAGGACTTTAAAAGCCAAAATGGAGACAGTAGAGGTTTGTAAGTACCAGAGATTTCTCAGAAGGAGATTGATGTGAAACTGGTATTTTAGGACGATAAGCTCAGCAATGGTGCTCAGGACAGATTAAAAGAGGAAGGAAACAATCTGGGATGACATTTGGAGGCTGTTTCAGTGACTGGACATAAAGACCCATGAAACTGGACAGGCATGGAGTCAAATGGGAAGGGGACTAGTAGTATTTGTGATGAATCCAAGATGGTTTTCCTATTCCTTTCTTGACTCTCTTCACCCTCAGCGAAGGTGTGAACAATGGGACAGCTGAACAGAGAAGGAAAGAGCTCACCAATCTAGCATTTGACAGAGTTCCACAATGCACAGTGGGGCACAGATGTGCCACACAGATGTGCACAGATGTGTAGATGTGTGTACCCCACCAGCAACTATTCAAAACTGTGACTTCTATCCTTCAGAGGTCCCAAACTTTTCTTTTCTTGCAAAGGAGTGTCTTTATTCTCAGATTCAGCTGTTTAAAAGTCTTGGACTTGTTTAAAAGTCAAGGAGGGAGTGTCTGCAGTTCTCGTTCTAAGCCAAATGCCCTTGACCAAGCTCCTTCCACTTTTTAAGCTCCAGTCTCTTATCTTCAAAACAGAAGTTCATTGGAGACAGTAAATTCTATAATTCTCATAATCAGCACCAAATGACAGATCTTTGGTTAGAATTAAATGTATGTGGAATAAGCAGTTTTCTGACCCTTCCCACCTCTCTTCTTGAGCAGACTGATAGGCATATGTGAAAACCCTCACAGTTCTGTGACACAAATCCTGTCTTTATTCCAGGTTGTAGGCCGCTAAACCAGGCCACATAGAGTGGTGATAATTAGGTTGGGACGAACAGCTAATCTTCTAACACAAAGAGAGCTTTGTGGAGTGCTTTGGACATTTACTACATACACAAGCCTTTACAGGGAAGTCACAGCATTTTGCTTTCACGTGGATATGTGAGTGAACTGATACCCAACATATAGTAAATGCCTAAATCTCAACTATAATGTCTCCATCCCTTTGGTTTATTAGTAAAAACATCTGTCCACGAATGTGTAATGATTTCACTAAAGGGATATATATTTTCCACAGAATGGTCAAACAAGAAGTGAAAAGCTCTAGTCAAGTCATATTGATTTGTTTTGCTAAGTTCACCTTTTTTCTCCTCATAGAACTACAAGACCATGCTTTTTGGTTGACTACAAATGGAACTCTTTGAGGGCCCGAATGTGGAGTTAATTTCTATATTCAAAATCATGCCAGCATTTCCAAACTTCTTTACCAATTTATGCCTTCACAAGCCCTTCAAATACAAGGCAAAATGTCCGAGATCAAGAAAGCCATAAAGTGACTACAAAAGGTCAGAGACCTTGGCTGGGAATCCACAGGATATGCATGGAATGAGTATTGCCAGAATTATCAAGTTGGACATATCGCTCTTGCTGTTTCCTCACATGAGCCCAGCAAGGTGCTGCATTATGTCAACTGCATGAGTCAACCCCCACAGGAATCTGCTCAAATGGAAAACAGATAGTGCACAGGCCACAGTGAACACCACTTCACACTGTTCTCTCCCTGGAAATAAGAATGGGACTGTGGCCAGGATGGGGATACAGGGTGGGATGAAAGATTGCCAACTGATTCTGACATAGTCAAGAAGATGGGGGTTCATCTGTCAGGATGGAATTCATCACTAACACTAAATCATGACATGAGCTTTCATTTGGAATGGGGTAAGGGTGGAGCTGGAAGGATCTCAGTATCTAAGACTGGTTTCACCCAAAAGCAGATCCCGAGACAATGATTTGAATACAAACAATTAAGTGAAAGAAGAGCCCTGAAAGCACCAGAAAGAAAATGGAAAAGTGAGCAAGGGGAAAAAATCAGTACAAGACGCTGTGTGTACCTGCGGCTTAATCTGTCTGGTACATCTAAGACACAGTGGATGGCATCTCAGAGTTGTCCTGCCGAAGGGTGAGGTATTTATCCTCCAACTCTCTCTCATTACTGGTGAGAGCTACTCCAGGTTCATTAACTCCCTGGCCTAGAGAAAGCCCTCGCACAGGGTCGCGGTGCTTACAGAGGGACATTGCCATCCACACACACTGAGAAGACCAGTGCAATATGGGTGAGGTTCCAACAATATCTGCTGAAGTCAGCTGAAGAAGTTGTGGGCATAACTTAAAACCAACAGGAGAGTGTTGAAGAGGAAGAGCACAGAGGATTTTTAGGATGGTGAAAATACCCTGTATGATACTATAACAGGGAACACATAGCATTAACATTTGTCCAAACCCATAGAATGTGCAACACCAAGAGTGAACCCTAATGTAAACTACGAACTTTGGGTGATTACGATGTGTCAATGTAGGTTCACCACTTGTAATAAATGTACCACTCTGATGGGGGATGTTAATAATGGGGGAATCTGTGTATGCATGGGGTGGGGGGATACAGGATATCTCTGTACCTTCTTCCAATTGTGCTTTGAAACTCAAACCTCCTGGGGCGCCTGGGTGGCTCAGTCGGTTGAGCGTCCACTTCAGCTCAGGTCACGATCTCGCGGTCCGTGAGTTCGAGCCCCGCGTCGGGCTCTGTGCTGACAGCTCAGAGCCTGGAGCCTGCTTCCGATTCTGTGTCTCCCTCTCTCTCTGACCCTCCCCCATTCATGCTCTGTCTCTCTCTGTCTCAAAAATAAATAAACGTTAAAAAAAAAATTAAAAAAAAAAGAAACTCAAACCTCTCTAAAAGGATAAAATATTTTTAAAAAATAGTAATGAGAAGTTTGTAATTCTTTCAAATGTCAACCAGCTCCAGTAAATATCATCTGAAGGAATGGCAGTCGTTCAAAAATCTAATGGTTGGGGACAGAGCTAAAACCAGCTTTTACTCAGTGTGGTTATCATATTTCACCCCCCACCCCCACCCCTGCCCCTCCCGCACCATCACACTTGGATTACTGTAGTAGCTGTTTAAAGTGGCTCTCTGCCTCCAGGCTTGCCTGCCTCTCACTCTCCTACATACAGTCACTTGCTGGGCCAATCAAGTAAATCTTAAATTAATAAAGACCATAAATACATTCAGTTAAATGTTTAAATGCAATACAACCCTTGTACGTTGTAAGTCTTTTTGTAAAAATGAATCTACAAATCATAAAGAATCCTTTGTTACATCCCACATTGGATGCAACAAATTGTGATCACAATAAGACACAATATCAAGAATATATTGTTAAATTAGAAAGCAAAAACAAAACACAAACAACAAAAAAGCATGGCACAGACCAGTGTGTAATGTAGGCTGCCATTTGTGTAAAAAGAGGGGGAATAGAAAATAAGAGATTGATGGATAGACTGATAGACAGGCGGGTGGTAGACATGTAGAAAATATACACAGACACACAAATATGCATGTCTAGACAGAATAGCTCTGGAAGGAAGGATGCTCAAGAAACAAGATCAATGATTTCCTTTGGGGAAGGAAAATGAAAAATAAAAAGGGAGGGAGACTTTTCACCATTTATCATTGTATATTATTTAAATTATTATCCTGTGCATGCATTAATTTTTTTCTTTGAATTGTGTGAGATAAATAGACAGTTAAGATGGAAGGCAAAGCAATAATAATAAATATAGTCCCTGTTTCTAGCATGCACCTTCTGCTCCAGCTGGACTTTCTTCTACCTGCCCTCAAATGAGCAACATTTATGCCCCAAATTTTCAGGCTGCTCCTCTGCTAAATGCTTTTCTCATTGCTGCTGCAGCTTCCTATCATGCCCAGTCAAGTCTCGCTTCTCTAAGAAATATCCCCCTAGGAATCCAGACTACTTTGATCTACCGCCACCACCGCCGCAGGCGCACTGGGTCTGGACAATAGGATCCAGGCAACTATTGGTGTTCCCTATGCCACATGCTTCAGGTGGAGGTGCTAAATAGAATCCGAGAATCATTCTCTTTGAACAAGGTCTGGTGGGATATGTCTAGGTGCTAAAGAGCTGCTTCTGTAGTACAGAAGTTGTATTACCAAGGGCAGCATTTGCCAATCCCAGCAGTCTTCAACTAAACGAGGGAATCATAGGGCAGCAAGTGTCAAAATCTAACTTTAGAGAGTCTACACTGCAAAGAAAGAGTTGGAACAGGAAAAGAGATAATTAAAACACGGGCAGACCTCTGATCCATGCAGAAGACCATTCTGGTGACTCAGAGAAGTGGCCCAGAATCCATGCTACATCAGACTATAGGAAAAGAAAGGATTTGGGGAGTGTCTTCCAATGACTGGAAGGCCCTTTGTCTTCTGTACACAGTAAAAGATTTGGACATTCCCTCTTGGAGTGTGAAACTGGGACAGTGCTAAATGGCTGTGGGAGAGAAAGAAGAAAGCAATTGAGGAGGACTAGGCAGGGGATGAGGGGAAGCTATGGAACCCCAGGTAGAAAAAAAAGATACCATCAAAGCAGAAAGGGAGAAGAAACACCTCCTTTAATAGCATGGCAGGAAAAAGTAGACTCTGGAAAACAGGTTGGAAGGATCAGAATTTATAAGGAATTTGCTCAGCAGTATATAAGCTGGCAAATCTTCAGGGACATCTACATTACTAATCAGTGTCGTCTGCTATAGACTGTCATCTTGTGTCCTCCTCTTCCCCTGCAAAATCCATATGTTAAATTCTAACACCCAACGTAACAATATTTGGAGGTGGAACCTTTGCAATGTGATGAGGTTTGCTTATAAAAGAGACCCCAGAGAGAGCCCTCACCCCTTTCACCATGTGAGGACACAGTGAGAAGATGTGTATCTATGTACCAGGAAGCATGTCTTCACCAGACAATGAACCTGCCGGCGCCTTGATCCCAGTCTTCAGAACCGTGAGAAACATTTCTGTTGTTTATAAGCCACCAAGTCTATGGTATTGTTACAGCAGCCTGAATGGACTAAGACACCTCCCAATTCCAGCCCTGGTTGGCCCTCATCCTTAAGCCTTTTTTCTTCACCGTTTCCATATTTCAAGTACTGGAAGTCTTATTCCATTAAAATTCAGGATCTTGGGATCCCAAATTCTTTGTCCTTTGGCTTTCACTCACTATTAGTGAACGTACCTCCCTCTTTGTAGACAAGCAAATCTCTACATCAGAGTTTCTTCATGAAGATATATAATTATTTTCCCTCTTCAATTAGAAAATGTTGTTGTTTACCCAGCTGTTTTTACAGACTAAAAATGCAACTTCAGAGAGCTTCTAAGTTACAAATCAAAGTGCATTTGCATCAAGATTCATGCTAGTCAAACATGTCAAATTTTCATCTCTCTTTGCTTCTAAGGTTTTCATTTTATCCAAATGAAGCAGCTGGGGGCTCTGAAGCTGTTTTGTGCTCAATATAAAATTTACTCTGTCCAAGTCTTTACTTTTCTGGCCTTGGTACTGGGTTTATAGTTCCCTTAGAAAGAAAACTATCCAACTATTTTTGGAAGAACAATGCATTTTGGCAATCTACCAGAATGATTCCATGTTAAAGTTATTACAGCTTTTCAGATATCCAACTCCTTGAGCATGATAAACTAGAGATGAAAAATTAAGTGGAAATGTTCCTGGCGTGCCAAAGGCACCCGGTTCACTGTCACTGCTGTGGAAATAAGACGCCCACTGTCACTTTATTGAACGCATACTGCCGACAAATTCAGTAATATTGAAATTCCTTTGGACTTTTCAGTCATTGTTTATCATTTTAGAGCAGTATCTATTGTTTACAAAAATTGAAGCTTGAGGCAAGTTAGGTTAAAATAAGTGACTTTTGGAATCTGAACAAAAAAATTTTCTAGGGCAACATAAAAAATATAAAATCACTTCTTAGTAATTTCCTACTTTAGTCTGTCAGCAACATATTTGTCTAATGTCTTCTTCCTTTGCACTGTTAATTGAATAACTGGAGATCTGGGGCATTTTCTCAAGTAATAAAAATATGAGAACTACAGCCTGGGGATGTGGTGAGAGAGGGTAATTGTACATGAAAGTACAGCATTTGGCCCAGAGTAAACCATCAATAGTGTTTACTGAATCCAGTATAAAGACAAGAAGGTCAAAAAGAACAATATGAGAAATTGAGTTGCAAATTAAGAAATAATCATTTCTGAGTAAGAACCTAACTGAGCATAAAGGACACTCCCTTCCTGTTATTCTGACTTTAAAAGTCTTCAAGCAGAAACAGGGTCCTAATCCTATACTGATGATGCCTGAACCCTTTGCCCTCAGACCTATCTGCAATCTCTTCTGGCCTACAATGGGAATTGGATGCAATACATGGGTAAACAGAATGGCCAATGAGATGCAGTACTGTAATAGCTAGTGATGGGGCCACGGGGCCAGAATAGGGCATGGAAAAAATTAGGAGAAGACAAAGTCCTTTTGCTTTCATTTACAACATACTCTAGAATCCACAGTCCAGTTGAATAAAGATGCTAAGTCCTCATTAAAAAAGTAAAAAATAAAATAAGCATAAATTCTACCTTTTCTATCACTCCTTGATCCCAGACCAATCCTAAAGTGGGACCCAGAGACGAGAAAGTAAGGCCTCCACATAAAGACTAGGAAGGAGTAGAGGAGTGGAAACTTGGAGCCCAAATTTTTCTTCTAGACTCAGGAGAGGCCTAGATATCCCTAAAACATTCTTTGAGTCCTTCCTCATCAAAATAAAAAATAAAAAAAAAAAAAAAATACAACCATAACAACACACACATTGAGCATAAGCCATGTGCAGTTGCTTTGCATTTAATGCTTACTGAATCCTCTCAAACACTAACTGTAATATTCTAGGCCCTCATTTTACAGAAGAGAGAATTAAGATTCAGAGAGGCTAAGTAACTTACCCAAGACTCAGTTTATACAGCTACTAAGTGGCAAAGGCGGAATTCAAATACAAGCTTTGGAACCTCGGAGTATACTTTAATTATAATGAGGTTGCTCCCTTCCCACTGTCCCTGACAGAGGTCACCTGGATTGTTCCATTTGACCCCAAACTATATGCATGAAATCTCCTCCCCAGCAGTGGCCAGGGGTCTTTTTAGGTTTACAAGCATTCTAAGCATTGCAGGAGGTATCCTCTGAGGGTCCCACATGATAAGGTTTGAGGCAGCTCTGGTATTGTAACCAGCTAGCTATTAACTGGATGGTCAGCATGAAAGAGCTCTGGTTCTCTCACATATGAAGACTGGAAGGTCTCCAAGATGGAGGCATCTTGGATTCAGCATATCTCTCAGGTAATCAAACAGGGTCCCTCACACTAGGCTTTCCCCCAGTCCGGAGACACTAACCTGGCAGCAGACTCACTTTTGCACAACTTTCTAGAATCAGGGCTCAGGCTTTATTCAGGCAACAGACTCCTCTGATCCTAGGCCTTCCCTGCTGGTCTGGGGTCTCCTTCTATGTGCTCTTTATTCCTGAAGACTAAACTCTTGATGGGATGCTTCATTGGGAAGAGTTTAGGATCCCACCAGCCTAGACCAAAACCATTAACAATGCTGCACATCTCCAACCTAGAATATAGGGAGGGCTTGGTGTTTAGAAACACAGCACCCAATTTCCTCTCTCTGAATAGGAAGGGCAAAGCTTTCATTCCCAAAGAAGGGATGGAAGATGTTAGCAGGAAAGAAGAGAAAGAAACAAGGATTCATGTTAAAAACATAACTATTGGTGGGACACCTGGGTGGTTCAGTCAGTTAAGCGTCCAACTCTTGGTTTTGGCTCACATCATGATCTCACAGTTTCATGGGTTCGAGCCTCACTTGGGGCTCTATGCTGGCAGTACTGAGCCTGCTTCGGATTCTCTGTCTCCCTCTCTCTCTGTCCCTCCCCCACTCACCCTGTCTCTCTCTCAAAATAAATAAATAAACCTAAAAAAAAAAACAATCATTGGCTATCCTGATACCCTGACATTAAATTGATGTAAACAAGATGAGAGCAAAACCCCATCACCCAAAGTCTGTACCCAAAGTACATCTCTGTACTCTCATAACCCACCTGGCTGCCTTCTATCATAGTACACATTACATTTCATTATGCAGGCCTGTCTTCCTGTTAGACTGAATGGAGACTGGAGCAAAGCAGACGCTGAGTAAATGTTGTGGAACAAATAAATGCAAGTGTAAATTCACAAAATATCACAACAAAAAGAGCAGCAAAATCCAACTTAAACTTTTGACCTGCTGCATAAAGTCGTTCCTTTCATTGCTGTGCTGCTCTTTGGTTGGAGTCCATGCCTTCCACATGAACATTTAATCATCCACCCACCCATCCATCCTTCCATCCATCCATCCATATATATCTATCCATCCATATGGAGTGAATTTTTTGAGTGCCTACCACATGCAAGTCACTGTGCTAAGCACTACGATATTAAGGGCAAGCAAAAACATCACATGCTGAAAACACAATAGCAAGCTTTCCCTTTATATTTTTTCACAAAGTTAAAGGAGAAAAGGAGAGCAAAATACAAGAAGTTAAATAATAGATAGTAGCTGCCAGACAGAGGACCAGAGATATGCTCAAGGGAGAAAGAAATATCTTTGAAAGGTGATTTGAAAAGAAGGGCACTGCCAACACACACACACACTACGTCCAAGAAAAGACATTCTAGAAAGCAGAAGGTTAGAAAATAGTCCCTTAGTAGTAAGAAAAACCAAGTCAGCCAGCTCATTCCTTTATTGCTGAGGGCAAGGAAAAAGGGTGTCTGACTTGTCTACATCCTCTCTGAGAAAGTCCAGCTGTTCCCTGGACGACAAACGTCTGCCCCAGGAGCACAGCTGAACCTTGCACACTGATTAATAGAACATGTACAGTTAGGGAATAAACACAGAGCTCAAGAATGTCCTGCTGTGTACTATGCGGTCAGCAGAGCACTGCTGCGCTTTTAATATAAAGCTATTGTCCATAGCTGTTGACCCCTGTTCCTAAACTACACGAATGTTGTAGCCTCTTCTCAGAGGTGGTCTGTCCTGCTTGTGGACACCCGATTTGCACTTCCTGACAGAACGTTAAATGATATTCCAGGAGACCCTCCATAGTGGACAGAGACCTGAAGGACTATCGCTTGTAGCACATTGCGCTTTTTTTGTTTTCCTTAATGAGCTTTGGTTGCTCCATGCATCCACTGTACGTATACTCCCATTCATCCAAACTGACCTTCCAAGTTTCAAGCAAAATTGTCACCTCAGAGCTTAGCTTAACAACTGAGTTAAAAGGAATTAACATCAGCTGGAGGACCTTGATTATCAGAGGATTGTTTGTACCAAAATTCTCATAATAGGACTCTGAGTTGGTAGAAGGAACAACAGTGAATGGCCCGAAAGACTGAACATTTGAGGTATTTCAAAAGGGTATCTGGGTGTCATGCTGGCAGGGTGTGTATTTTGATCCACCTGTTTATGAAAGAGGCCCCTGAAAACTCCTCACGGAGAAAAGAAAGAAATACAGTGGCTACCTTCACTCTTAAATGAGTGACTCTTTGAGTCACTCAAATTGAGTAACTCTTTCTAGATTAATCAAGACCTGCAGTGAAAATTTACTAACATAGGACCTACTATGTGCCTATAACAAGGGGCTAAATCAATTTTTGTCCTCCTTCAGTTCCTGAACATCTATGTCATTTAGGGTAGGTCACAAAATCTCCCTGAGAAAATTAGATTAGATTAGGATCCCTTGGGACACATTTGGAAGCCATCCAAGTATTTAAAAATGGGGAATTTAATCTAAAATCTAGATTTCTGACTTAGATTTAAAAATTTTTAAACTTAGACATTCCCACATGGCACTAATCAGCAGAGGACATGCATTTGTAAGTTGGCCATGGTTCCTACCACCCTCTATTGTCTCCACCTGCCACATTTTTCTCCTTTGTGTGACCTCCTTGGTCTCTATGGTCATTTTTATTTAAACCTCCTAGTCTGTAGTGCTAAAACCCATTCCAGTATTGATGTTCTAAAACTCCAGTAGGTATTTTAAACATAATATGTATGACTTCACACAAATGTTTCCCAGTGACTCAGAAATGTAGTGGACATATGGGCCAGTATTTAGAGCATAGAGACAAAGGCATTAGTGAAGCAAAAACTGCCTCACAATACAGTCAGCCTGGAACTGCCCAAAATACATTTGTTCAAGTTCATGACAATGTTTGCCTGAAGATTTCCCTTTCTTAAAATTTTCACAATGGTGGGGGAAGGTATATTTTGTTTAAGTACTACTCTATTGTAATAGTTAACATTCCTGAAATACAACTGAACAGATGGCAGTGATGGGGAGCCGATGATTTATATGATTCTTTGGTGTGAACTGGAAGCCTTCATCTTCAGCTTGATGGCTTTAAAATAAAACAAAATAAATGTATTGGGTGTGAAGGGAAGGGAATGGGGCAAGTTAGAGGGGGACAATGATCAGGGTCATAGGCGAAGGGTACCTGAGTCAGTGAGGATATTGAGCCTGATACCAAAACCCAAACCTTTTATGACTTGAAGAGGTAGTGCTTTCCCTACCATCATCTCTCTCTTTTTATTTCTTCCATATTACATTTCTTTTGCAGATACTATTAAGAAGTTTATCAGTCAGCATAAACTAGACTATGCTGTTGTAACAAATAGACCCTCTAATCTCAGGAGCTCAACACAACAAAGTTTATCTCCAAGTTAAGTCATAGTTTGATGCAGGTCGAGTAAGTCTCCTATGCAAGTTTTCTCTAAGCATGACTCAGGTACCCAGGATGCTTCTTTTTTTTTTTTTTTTTTTTTTTCCACACCATCTAAACGTTTATTATTTTTGGGACAGAGAGAGACAGAGCATGAACGGGGGAGGGGCAGAGAGAGAGGGAGACACAGAATCAGAAACAGGCTCCAGGCTCCGAGCCATCAGCCCAGAGCCTGACGCGGGGCTCGAACTCACGGAGCGCAAGATCGTGACCTGGCTGAAGTCGGACGCTTAACCGACTGTGCCACCCAGGCGCCCCTCCACACCATCTAAAATATGATGCTTTCAGTATTGTGAAAGGGAGACAGCTGGAGGATCACATGAGATAGTCTTAAGAACCAAGTTTTAAAGTGGACTATATCTTTTCTGTCCAAGTTCCACTGGCCAAACACAGTCATATGTCCCCAACAAAACCACAAGTTAAGCTGGGTCATGTAGTCTTCCCATCTAGCCACATCACATTGACTCAGCCACAGAGTTAAATATGTCCAATAGCCGTAAGTGACCACCTGAGAGTGAGGGTGTTACCATGAGCCCATGACCAACTTCATCTGTGCCACAATTTGGATTTTAGCCAGTCTTGGGTATATAAACAAGGAAGACAGATTAACGGGACTGATTGTGATCATAGGGCCACAGGTCACATGGAGTCAGAAGAGGAATATAAGAAAGGAAAATCTTTCTTTTTCCATGTCATCAAATCTCTGGCAGAGTGAAGTGTACAACATCATCATAGTCAGGACAACAGGGAAAAGTAAAATTTTCTCTGCTCACTTTGGCTTCCAAACTTGATTATAATGTGATGGCTGAGAGAACCAGGCTCAGGATACCTGTTGGTTCTCTCTTGTTGTATAAAGATAGCCTAATCCCTGCTCAGGCACAGAAGATCACTTTCCTGGGGCCTGTCTTAGACCCACTGGTGAGATTAATTATTCTGTGAATTGACTTATCACCAGCTTGGCTTCAACATGGAAATACACAGAGCAACATAGGTTCATCACGTTGAATGAATGATGATGGAGCTACATGTATGAAGTTCCAGAGAAGAGTTTGCCAAAGACACCTAGTCAAGCACCGTAGAGATTCCCATATTCCAGGTTGTCCCCCATGCAACTGAAATCACAAATTAGCCAGGAATTTTTGAATGAACAGTTACTGTGCAAATCAAAAAACAAACAAACAAACAAACAAAAAGCCAAACAAGACCCCCTTTTATTTACTGGAAGCCACTAAAAATAAAACTAAAAAGACAAGCTATAAACTGGGAGATATTTACTGTACAGAACTGACAAAGGAATAGGATCCATAAAATATAGTGAGTCCCTGCAAATACATTTTTGAAAACTCAAACATTCCAACAGAAAATGGACAAGAGCTCTAAACACATATTTCACTAAGTAGGAAACACAAATGACCGTAAGTATGTAAAAGACATTAACTTCATTTGTAATCAGAGAATGCAAATTTAAACCACAACAAGGTATCTTTTGTACCCACCAGATCAGCGAAAGTTATCAAATCTGGACACTCTCACAAGAATTAGTACACATTGTTAGAGACAGTGTAAACTGATAAACCCATTTGGGAAAATATTTTGGCATCATCTAGAAAAGTTGAGGATGTATATACCCTTTAATCAGGCAATTACTTTCCTAGGTATATTTCCTGAACCAATCCTGCACATGAGATATGTATAAAAATATTCATAGCAGCGTAATAAATCAGGATAGAAAAATACTGGACATAAGCTAAATGTCCACTGACAAAAAGAAATGAACAAACTAATTGTGAGATATTCATGAAATATGCAACACAATTATTGTATTAACACGAGATAGTAGTAAAAAAATGAATAAACTACAGGTACATACATCAATGTGGATAAATCTCTGGAAATGATGTTCAGCAGAAAAAGCAAGTTCCAGAGGAATAATATATATCTAAAGCTCAAAAAGCATGCAGACAAAATAATATATGTTCATGAGGTAAAATGCTAGGGGAAAGCAAAAGAATCTTAAATACAAAAGTCAGAAGACTAACAAGGGGTAGGGATAAGGAAGAACTTGTAATCAGAAAGTGGCTTATAAGGGGTTTCAGATTTGTTGTTGGTTTTTCTTTCTTTATAACAGGTTGTGTGTACACAAGTATTTTATTAGTCCTCCTTAAACTGTGCATATACAATATCTATTCTCCCTTATATACATGACACATTTCGAAATACATAATTTTCCAGGATGCCTGGGTGATTCAGTTGGTTAAGCATCCGACTCTCGATTTCCGCTCAGGTCATGATCTCACGGTTCATGGGATCAAGTCCTGAGTTGGAGTCCATGGTGCTGACAGCACGGAGGCTGCTTGAAATTCTCTCTCTCCATCTTTCTCTCTCTCTCTGCCCCTCCTCCACTTGCACTCTCCCTCTCTCTCTCTCTCAAAATAAATAAATGAACATTTTTTTAAAAATACATATTTTTTCCTGTGTTACTATGGCATACTGTTATTTATTTATCCAATATCCATTCTCCCTTCTCCTCCTTGCTAATAGCACTTCTGTTTTGTTTGGCATAACTTCTCCCAAAACAGATCACCTCTAATCAAGTGTTTCTTACTTTTGCAACTTCCCTTGCAGATGGGGGTCCATGTCATGGTTATTAAGATATGCATGGAGTCTGCTGAGGGCCTTCGGAAAGTTTTTATTTACTTAGTCAGGGACAGATGTATTCGGTACTGCCCTTTCTCCTTGTTTTGGACATCCATGGCTGCCTAATAAACCACCCCAAACTTAGTGGTAGAAAACAACAGCCACTTTATTGTGCTCATAAATGAATTCTGTGAGTCAAAAATTTGTACAGAGCATAGTGTGGATAGCTTATCTTTGTTTCATGAAGTCTGGGTCCTTATCTGGGGATGTTTTAAAGGGCCTGGGGCTAGAATCATTTGAAGGCTTCTGCACGTCCATCTCTGTATCCTGAGCTATGATGGCTCAAAGACTGGGCTCTGTTGGGACTGTTGACCAAAGTCCTACATTGAGCTTTCCATATAGCTTTGACTTATCACAGCATGGCATCAGGGTTTTGAAAGAGAGAATCCCAAGAGGAAGAGTCCCAAGAGGGGCATCCAGAGAGTAAGTGTTCTAAGAGAACTAGACAGGAGCTGAATGGCATTTTATAATCTAGCCTCAAAAGTCAAAAAATGTCACTTCTACAAGGCTCTGTTGTTTGAATCAGTCACAATGCCACTCAGAGTCAAGGAGAAGGAACATAGACCCCCTTCTCAATAGGACATGTGTCAAGGAATTTGAACTATATTTTAAAACCATTACCCTCATCAACTTTCTCTTTTGAATAGAGGACCTGATGTCTGGAGCTGCACCAGCCGTCTTGCAACCAGGAGGGAAAAGCCAGGAGAAGAGAAAGTTCTGGATATCTTGAGCTAACAAGATATATATAGCCTAGCTGATAAACAAACTATTTTCTAAAGTTTACTTATTTATTTTGAGAGAGAGAGAGAGCAAGTGGAGGCAGGGCAGAGAGAGAGGGAGAGAGAGGATCATAAGCAGGCCCCACACTGTCAGCATGGGGCTCTACATGGGGCTCAGTCCCACAAACAGTAAGATCATGACCTGAGCTGAAACCAAGAGTCAGACGCTTAACCAACTGAGCCACCCAGGTGCCCCACTCCTATTTGTTTAAGCCATTTTTAGATTTTTATGTTACTTGCAGGCAAAGCATTTCTAACCAATGTGCTACCTCTCCCATAGATACACTCAGAATGGTATTAATAGATCTGGATTTGGAGTAACATGGATATAGAATTAAGAAAGCTATGCGGAGATGTTTGTGTCTTTCATTATTATTTCTGAGTTTTCATTAGCTCCAGCTAAGCCTCAGAGAATTTCAGAGTAAAGCATATTTGTAACTAGTTGACATAAATTTTGTATATAAAACTGACATGAAAAATGCATTATCCTCAGAAAAATGATGGAACACTTAATGATTGCAAAGCACTTTATGGTCCTCAGCCAGACAACTGGAATGGGTGATTTACAGTCTTATTCCCATTGAGGGTCAACCCCCAACGGTGTAGGAAATGAAGACATTTGTTTCTTCCAGAGATTATACCCATAGAAAACAAAGCCTGGAAGAGGCATGAGGGATTCTGAAAGAATGAAGGAAAGTCAATGGTCAAAAGTCCCCCAGATACAAACTTGAGGAAAAGCTCAAAGACAATGGGTACCTATGTCTCCCTACAGTGGGACCCGTCTCTGTCCTGCTGTCCAGATAAGGAAACAGGACTAGAGAACCCCATAGATACCTAGTCTACTCTCAGAACTGCTTCCTGAGCTCGCCAGAGTTTGCTACAGCATCTATTTGACTTGTGGGGCTAAGCACATTGCTTCTTGCAACACATGTTCCTTTTATGTGGGAGTGAAGTTCAGGAAAGTAAATTAGCCCATCTTTCAGAGAAAAGTTACCCCCAGGTCCATCTCCCAGCACTGGATTCTGAGCCTGAGAGGACCCACTTTAGAAGTTGCTCTGGAGTTTAATGAAGCTCCAATATATGCCATTTGCCTCGGGGATATACCGAATGCTTTGAGCTCGGTAGTCACAGCAATAGAAAATGTAGAAATTTTTCTCAGAGAAGCTTCTGCTTCCCGTCAGATACTGCGATTCATCATCCCTAAGGACATGTCAGCGTGTGCTCACACATCACAGCACAGGATCCTGCTGGGGGGGATATTTCCCACATTGATTTAGTGAGGGCCAGTTTTCAGGTTGTGCCAGATCCACAGTAAGGCGTAGCCCTGAACCTGTGGACCATCCCGGCAGTCTTCCCTCCCAGCATGCAGCACAATAGGCATCCTGCATCTGGGAGACCTCCACCACTGATCCAGAGGGGATCCTCTCCTTCCCAGATCTCCAGTAGAAGCTGCTCCATCTTAATATAGCTTACCAGCCCAAAGGCTATCAGCAGGGATCTTGGCATTCCATGAACTCATTGTGGGCCCTTGAAAGACTTTCAAAGTCCTCAGCTCAGGCTCCTAAACCCCCTCCTCTACCCAACAATGCTTTGTAATATCCTGGGCTCTATAAATCCTAGGGTTGGAGTCATGAGCATTCTACCAAAACAGAATGACCTCAATATAAGGCAGAGTCTTGTTTTTGAAAGTAAATAGAGAAACACAATTGCAGTTTTTCTAAAGCTTCCAATTTTCTCAAATTTTCCATTTGGATGGTATGTGGTAAGCCCATCCTTAGTGACCCCAGCTAGTCATTATCATTACTAACAACAGAATATAGCAGATGTTTATTTGGATAATGATGCTGACTCAGTAGTCTAGAGGGAACACTCTTACCGAGGAAGGAGCTACAGTCAACTTTGCATGTGATCAGACTTCTGGCCCTGAATGGGGCAGAACTGGGGTTCACTGAAGAAACTGTACCAGCTTCATTTTCAGGTGATGGTAAGTGTGTATGCGTCTGCCATTACACATTTGTAATTTATCCCCTCGGGAGAAATGGAATCTATTATTTTGTGAGGCATTCTGCTTTGCTGCTTTTCTAGCAATACATAAACCTGTCCTATTCTAGTATCTTGCAGACATTACTTCAGGTTTGCATGGGGAAGTATTATTGTTTCCAGAATCAACGTCTTGCTGCAATCCCTAAAAGAGCTCTTGAATGCTAACCAAAACAATCCCACCACTTCAAAGCTCACAGATGCTTATATTAGATTTTAAGGTGAAAGTTCAAGGAAGGAGATTTCTTCATTTCTAATTCCTGCCATCTGGTCTGAATCTGACTCCAAAGAGAAGCAAGCTGGCAGGTGACAGCTTAGAGCATGACTGGTCTTTACAAATGCCACCCAATCCTCTTCTGTGTAATTGGCACTTGAATTTGCATAGATTTGCATGAATTATGCATCCATCAGAATCCTTTTGGTGCCCATTTAGGATTAAAATTAATTTGCTATTTTTAAAGTATTAATTCTAGGTGACTTTTTTTTCTTTTTATATACTTGTGTTGCCTATTCACTCTCTCAGATTTTATCAGTCATGGCTCTAGTAGGATCTCCCAATGGTAACTGCTCTGCCAATGGCAAAGTCACTCATTTAATAAATGTGTGTTGAATAAATGAATGAAGCCAAGATCTTGACTATCAGTCCCAGTTGTTGATCCTGAGCCAAGATCTAAAAGCCTTCCTGGGTTGGAAGGCACCTGGAAGCTTGATTAAATGTAGGAGTAGAACAAAGGTAGAGACTGCCCAGCAACTGGCCACAGAGAGGGTGGTGATCCCCCAGCATGACTGATACCCACAGGCCAGTGGCTGGAAGCTACTGGTGCGTCCCTTCCAATGTGCTAGAGTACTTTTGAGCACACGCACATGTTTGTGTGTCTATCTCCTTCTTTAGGGCAGGGATGAAAGAGAATGAGAGTAATAAATGAGATAAAGGCAAGGTTGGAATTTGCTCACTCAGAAACAGCTCCCCCCCACCCTCCGCAGCTCTTAGAGGGTCTTGCTGACGGTACTTTATGTTGAGACTCTCTGCTCTTATCCCTGACAACATTGCTTTCTTCTCAGCTATCTGAAAGTTTCTGAAGGTAAATTTCTGAGGTAAATTTCCTCAAACCCACACTCCAACACTAAAATGAGATTTTTTGTGTGTGCTATAAAGTAGCTTTCTCTTTCTCCTAATCCAGTGTCGGGATCTCTAAGAAATCCTGGACTTGGAGTTCACACAACCCTGTGGTTCTCTACTTGAATGTACATCATCGCCCCTTGGGTAAGGTGAGCTCTACCCTCAGAGAGTTAGATTAAATAAGTCTGGAGTGGATCTCGGGAATCCAAACCTAGGTATTTATTTATTTATTTGTTTTTAATTTTTTTTTTTTCAACGTTTATTTATCTTTGGGACAGAGAGAGACAGAGCCTGAACGGGGGAGGGGCAGAAAGAGAGGGAGACACAGAATCAGAAACAGGCTCCAGGCTCTGAGCCATCAGCCCAGAGCCTGACGCGGGGCTCGAACTCACAGACCGCGAGATCGTGACCTGGCTGAAGTCGGACGCTTAACCAACTGCGCCACCCAGGCGCCCCCAAACCTAGGTATTTAAAAAGCACCTCTAGGTGATATTGAAGGACAATAGAGTTGAGAACCCCAAACACCTCAGTCGGTTTGCCCATGAAGGAAATTTAGTTCAGAGAGATGTGATTTCATAGAAAGCCAACCCCTGGAACCACACCTCTCTCTTGTTTAAAAAGAGATTAGCCCAGAGTTGCAGTTAGTAGAAATGTGAGTCTGTCTTTAAGGCAGTGGCATCTGGGGTGATGTAAAGAATGGAATCTTTTTGAGATTCCAGAAGCCTGTTAAGGAAATTAATCCATCTAGTAATGTAGGGCCACACTCAACAGCCACTCCCCACTACTCCAACCTGGTCCTAGTTTTTCAGCTCAGGTTTCTGGCAAGGTACAGAGGTGGTACCTGGGAGTAAGAAATGGATAGTCCTTAATCTTAATCTTTCAGGAATCCAAAGGGTTCTTTAGACAGCTTACCAGAGGTCACAGAACCTGAATCCAGAAGCCATCAGGGATTGATATTCAGGCCAATAGCAGTTTGAATAGTGGTTGGGCCCGGCCCTTCTTTAGGGATCCCTGGGTTATATTTTGTTTTGCAGCAAAAGAGTATTAGAACCTTAATCTAAGACCCTTGGAAGTTCTCAAGCTTCAAGCAGTTCTTAGAATGCAAAAGTGCAATGGTGAAGAGAGTCCTCCTTGTTGTCCTTCATTCTCTTTGTTCCCAAGACTGAACGCTATACCAAAAATACAGTTCTGAAGTCTATGCTCACTGGAAAGTTGAACTCCATTGAAAGGTAACCAGGGAGTCTGGAATGCATCATGCCTAGACACTCGATGCCCACACAAAGACAAATGATATGTGGGCTATATTTATACTGCGTGGCTTCCTTTATGTTATGCAACATCTGGGCTTTTGTGTGCTTCCCAACCCACCTCCCCCCAAAATACATGTTGAACACCTATTTTACAAATGATGATTTGCATATGGTGCCTCGTCTCATTCACACAGACATCTCATAAGGTGGGTGTCACCATCCTTTACAGACGAAGAAATTGCCCCAGGTCACTCTGTTAGAAAGCACTGTCAGGATTTGAACTCATATCTGTCCATTTCACAAGATCAGCAAGAGCCACCACCCCTCCCCCTCCTCCCATTCAGTCAGAAGAGAACTGAGCAGTTACCTCCTGCTCTAGAATGACTCAGGCCCAGCCTGATGTTTGAAAAGTACAAGCTGAGTCTCATATACCCCTGGGGGAAAGTAAAGTGCATCTCCCTGACTTCAGAGAGCTTTCCTGGGCTGCCCTGGGGCTAGGAGCAGCTCTACCAAGCAGCTGAAATATACACATTTCCAGGAAGAAAGTTCCTTAGTTAAAACCTGCTGTTTTGAATTTGCACAGCTATGCCTTTGCCTAATGTCCTACAGCAGATGGATTTAAAACTTCTTCTTTGTAGGGTGTGGTGCTGGGAGCAGAGCTCCCTCGTCAAGATGGTTCAGCCTGGTTGTGTTGTTTTGTTTTTAGTCTTTTGTTGGTTGTTTTTCTGATTTGGAGGGATGCAAAAGCACAGTGAGACATTTAGTCGTCTTCCAAATAAAGTTCTCGCTACAGATTTGAAACATTTGCACCATAATTGTGTGTCTTCAGTGTCAGAAAGGGAGTCATTTAACTTTTCATGGAAATATTTCTACATTTAAAAGCAGCCCACATGCCAACAGAGGCCATGAATGATTTCTTTTCTCTTGATTTCCTTCTAGGCAATTCAAAGTTTTATATACTAGCAGAGAGCTTTGAACGGGGGGGAAGACATGATCCACAAGTGTGTTGAATGAATAAGTGAATGCAAGTCAGGCGGTCTGGCAATTCCAATGTTGAGAACTCAGGAAAGACACTGGTCGAGCAAAGCCCCAGGCACTGCTTCACTGACCACTTTACACGCAGAAGCTGAGTAAATCTTCACCACAATCCTATAAGGTAATACAACTTTTATTACAAATGAGGAAGCTGATGCTGAAAGGGCATGAGCAATTTACCCTCCTCCTTGGAGCCAGCAAGAAGCCACATGGAGTCATTCTTATTCTGCCCATCCCTTGTTTCCACCCCCGTCAGGGAGTCACTGAACCCCTTAGGAATGGGATTTTGCTTTCTGGCTCACTGTCAGATGAAGTGCATCACAGACCCAGTAAGAAGTTCTCAAAGTGTGATAACCCCAGAGCAGTCGAGGGTCTGGTTGACTTTGGGGTCATTTCTGAGCAACACTCAGCACTGTGCCGATTTACCCTCTCCCCAAGCAGCAGCACTAGGCAGACCAGAGAAGCCAAGGGCTTTTTATTTACCCCAAACTCTCCTGAAAGACAAATATGTGCTATCAGCTCCCGGCATCTCTCAAGACTTCCTGTTTTCTTTGGTGCTTTTCACATCTGCTGGTCCCCTGCTTCGGGTTAAGTTTACATTCAGAGAAGAATTAGGGGTGAGACCACAACTGTGTTCTTTTAGACTGTGAGTCTAAAGCAATTCTTAGATAAATCTCTCCTCCAGCCTGTTGATGGGGATCAATACTAAATAGACTCCCCTTGTGAGTCGGGGTTTTACGCTCACTCCCAAAAGAAGTCCCAAAAGAATATCATAAACCATGGGGCACCTGGGTGACTCAGTCAGCTGGGCGTCCAACTCTGACTCATGGTTCGTGAGTTTGAGCCCCGCATTGGACTGTGCTGACAGCTGCCTGCAGCCTGCTTAAGAGTCTATGTCTCCCTCTCTCTCTGCCTTCCACCGCTCTCGCTCTGTCTCTTTCTCTCAAAAATGAATAAACATTAAAAAAAATTTTTAAAAAGAGTATCATAAACCATTCCTTAAAATAAAAAATGATGACCAGGATGTCACGCCCCCACAATCACTAACCCCTGTGCTTTTCGCCACATCCTATGGGTGTTCACCTCCAAAGAAAAATGATTTACTTGTTAATGTGCCCTGAGACCTAATCTGAGGTGAAATTAGATGGTTTAGTACCTCCCTTTCTTATGCAGCGAAGAGCTATTTTTATAATTAAATTCAAATGTTTAATTAAAATCAAGAGATTTAAATATTATAACCAAAAATGAAATGTGATGTGAAATGGTTCTTGGTGAAATGTCCTGGATCCATCGTTTGCTGTACTATTGTTGGTCTTTTTGTGCCAAAATAGGCATTTTGCCTTGACAGAAAACTCTTCTCAGCTCTGTTAGTAGCAATAAAATACAAAGCTTCATTGACTATCAATACTAGCATCAGAATTTACAGAGCATGGGGACGCCTGGATGGCGTCCGACTTCGGGTCAGGTCATGATCTCACAGTCCGTGAGTTCAAGCCCACATCAGGCTCTGTGCTGATAGTTCAGAGCCTGGAGCCTGCCTCAGATTCTGTGTCTCCCTCGCTCTCTGCCCCTCCACCAGTCACGCTCTGTCTCTTTCTCTCTGAAAAGTAAACATTAAAAAATTAAAAAAAAAGAAAAAAAAAGGAATTTACAGAGCATGAGAAGAAAAACACCCAAATGCCTGGTACTTCTCAAAACTCTTTTAGAATCACTTTCTTGACTGTGGGTTTGTTCATTTAAAAATGAGGGAGGTGGGGCGCCTGGGTGGCGCAGTCGGTTAAGCGTCCGACTTCAGCCAGGTCACGATCTCGCGGTCGGTGAGTTCGAGCCCCGCGTCAGGCTCTGGGCTGATGGCTCAGAGCCTGGAGCCTGTTTCCGATTCTGTGTCTCCCTCTCTCTCTCTGCCCCTCCCCCGTTCATGTTCTGTCTCTCTCTGTCCCAAAAATAAATAAACGTTGAAAAAAAAAAATTAAAAAAAAAATAAATAAATAAAAATAAAAATGAGGGAGGTGAACTAAATGATATGTATGATTCCTTCTAATTTTGATGACACTAATCAATAAACACATAGAGTACTTCTCCAAAAGCTCTAAGTAGAGTTAGAATTAATTTTTCTAATGCTTTAGAATGAATATTTTCACACCAATGTAATTGTAATAGAGTTGGTGTTTCTTTTTGCTACAACATTAAGCCAGGTTTGTTGAAATGAATGTGTAATTTCTCTCTTTTTCTTCCTTTCTTTTCTATAAATATATCCATTTTGCCTAAAAAGCCAGATGCTCAAATGAAAATTGCTTTATCAATACAAGGCTTGCCATCGAAATCACTGCTCGTGTGCATTTTGACTTCAGAAAGGTGACTGACAAGGACCAGTTTACAAGCATGCACGTATATTCTCATCTCTTTTTGCTGAAAGACAAGACATCTCTGACTTGGAGGAGGTTGTGACTTGGGTGTTGACTGAGCGGCAAATGAGTTCAGAATGGATGCTCTCCCACTTCATGTCAACGGCAGTTTGGCTCAACTCCAAAGCACATGTAAGAAGCCTAAGTCACATCATACCATAGAGTTTGTGTTTACAAGAAAACCTTCAGCCTGCTTTCTGCGTTCCCTAGGATGCAGCTGTGAAGATTCTACCGCATCCCTTAGAACCTTATTTCCAATGTTGTTTTGACATCACACCATATGCACATCAGAATCCCACATCTTATAATGCAATTCTGCACTTACTTCCAGCAAAGCAAGGAGGATAAGTAGTGGATAGACCTGGTTGACACTAGAAGTTGTTACAAATTGTCTTGTCTTATCAATAGAAGATGGTGTTTTCTTCCCCAATGTTCACTTTATTTTAATGAAGACTGTTCGCACTTGTGTATTGGGTCTGTGCAGTCACTGACACAAGGACAGGGCTGCAAACCCACCATAAGCTTAGCAAGTGAACACTAGTTGATAGTGACAAAGACCCTCTCCTTCAGACAGACACCTCTGAGCCCTCTTTTCAGCTAGGTCTCGTCCTCAGGACTTATCTTCAGGCTACTAAGTCCAGTCTTAGCAAGACTATAAGTTTATTTATCTGAACAAATTCCTCACCGCACCCCCCCCCCGCACCCTCCCTCACACACAACATTGACATCTGATCACCCTGACCTGCTATCAGCAATAACCCCCTACCCTGGACCTCTCCTCTTAGTAACTTTCCACCCAATGACACATCCCCTCACCCAACTCTGCTCATTGGCTATAAATCCCCAGCATTTTTGGTGCATTTCAGGTTGAGCCCAATCACTCTCTTCTATTGCAATAGTCTTGACATCTACGGCAACAGTCCTGAAGAGTCTCCCTTACCATTTCAACAAGTGTCAGAATAATGTTTTCCACAACAACAGGCTGTGTTATTTGTGTGCCATAAAACAAAACACTTACAATCTTCTCCAAGTTTCATAGTTTGGTTTCAGCCACAGGTATTTAAATATGATCTGTTGTCTGAGGCCCAAAGACTCCAGAGCCTTTATTGCAGCTGCACTTAGTCCTTTCTCCTTCTCCTCTCCTCCCCTCTACTCTCTGGAAAAAGAAAAGATGTGCCTTACTTAAAACTGCTTTCAGCATAAAAAACATTCAAGAGGAGTGAAGCTGGACACATGGGAGAGACACAGCAGCTCCACTCTGGACCATAAAAGGGCAAGTGGGGGTTCATTGGCCAAGAGGGCGCCCTCCTGCACCAGGTGAAAGGCACTGTTGGTGAATGTGCAGGTGCCAGGGAAGTGCCACCAGACATCAGGATAAGGTTTTACGGGTCATTGGAACAAGAAAAAGGGCTAACAGCATCCTCCTGGCAGTGTTAAAAGCAGAGAGTAGAAGAAAGCCTGAGGGAGATTAAAGAGAAAAAATAAGTTAAGGAAAAAAAAAAAAAAAAGCTGGAAGAGTAAGAAGGGGAAGTCGGAGGTTTGAGCCTCCGGGTAATTTGTGGCAGAACTCTAGCAAATGCCTGCACAAAGCCACACTAATCTGATGATGTTGTTATTCCTCATCCCTTTCTGAAGCGAAGGGGATGCTCTCCAAGTTCATGGAAGAAAGAACTGAAAGGTAATGATTGGCCTCTTCACCAGTTTATACAAACCAGCCTGAGTTATTTATTCCAGGTTATTTTATGGTCTGTTTCTCAGGCATCTGAGGATCACCAGTGGTAGGGTATTGTGTGATTTACTGCAGAATGCTATTCCACTTTTCTCTGCCTTTTAAGTACACACAGTTGTTAGAACACACATTTGGCCGTGGATATGATCCACAAAACAAAGGCAGCTCTCCTCTATTCATTCTACACGTGAACGTAAAGTTTCCCCCATGACAGCTCCCCATAGCTCCACAAACCCTGCTGCCATCTTGGTATCTACTTCCTTGGCTTAAAATGCCACTGGAAGTTGTCGCCTTTGACTTTCTTAATGCACTGAACATGTGATTTCTGAAGAAATTAAGGGTGAGCATTGTGGACTCTGGTGAGGACACATGTTGGGAGATGTGAGAATATAAGCAGATCATTGTCATTCAGTCAGTGCCTTCTTTCCATTGTTCTATGACAGGATTTAGTCATCAGAACACTGAAGATCACAGCATGGCCATTCCCGAGCAGGGAAGCCCACTGGGCTGGGTGTTCCTCGTTAGTGTCTTTGGACTCACTCCCCAGTCTGTCCTATTCTGTTCCCTGAGAGGTTGCACTCTGTGGATCACAGCATTCCCACTCATTTGCCCTCTGGTTTTCATTAGGTCTGGCCAATGAAAGGCACTGGCAGGAGATCAGAGGGTAAGAGGAGGGAGCACTTCTGGAAGTGAATTCTTCTCACTCCGCCTCCTTCCTCCCTCCTCCCAGGCACAGATGCTCAGTGACTGCAATCTTTGACATACGGCCACTGATCCTGTCTGGTAGGACATCTCTCCAGAGAACTCCAGATCACTTTCTGGGAACCTCACCTTAACCTCCTTCAGATCATGAAAGGAATGTCACTACTTCCTGCTGGCACCAGTCCTTGTCACCATCCCTTTGTGGTTGACTTAACCTAACCCACACATTTTTTAAAGTATCCTCTTTAGATAATCTTTTGTGTGGGCCATCTCTTTGCTACTGGGACCTTTACCACTGCACACATACCTCTTCATTCACTGTCAGTATTTTATACGTATCTCAATTTCCAAAGCATAGCTACAATCTAAAATATTTACTTCCAATTTAAGGGTACTTTTAGACTACATTAAAAACAAGTGGTTCTAGGTTCCACTTTCAGAAGAGCCACACAAGGAGCCCTGAGGACCTGTTCCCCAGCGAAACAATTATAACTGATGAAAGTTTTGTTTGTTTTTATTTAAAGTCTCTAGTCTTAGGACAATTTAAATTGTCCTAAAGGAATATAGAAAATGAAGAAACACCTATTCAAGAAAAGCTACTAAATCTTGTTAAGAACAGCAAGTCTGTGGCACTTGAACCATCATCTGCTAGCTTCCTCTTCCTTCTAGCTCAGCTTGAGGAAGCTCCACTCAGAACGGGTCCAGGGGCGCCTGGGTGGCTTGGTCGGTTAAGCGTCCGACTTTAGCTCCTGTCGTGATCTCATCGTCCATGAGTTTGAGCCCTGTGTTGAGCTCTGCGCTGACAGCTCGGAGCCGGAGCCTGCTTCAGATTCTGTGTCTCCCTCTCTGATTGCCCCTCCCCGACTCACTCTCTGTCTCTCAAAAAATGAATGAACATTAAAAAAAAAAAAAAAAAAAAAAAAACGGGTCTGCGCAAAAGGCGAGGCCCCTTCTCTCCCTACCTCCTACTTAAGGACTATAGTATCTCACTGGAGGGGACAGGGCACCAGCATTTTTCATCCTCTCCAACTTCAAGTTGGAAAGGCTAAATTCCTGGTGAATGTGGCTGAGAAGTGGGCATTTCCCATTGCCCACTTAGCCCCCAATGACAGGGCAGAAGCTCTACTCCAGAAGCGGCAGGCCAAAAATATGAGGGACACAATTATCATCCCCTCAAGCGCACTCCAAAGTATCACGTCAGAAGAAGCAAGCCAAGATCAGAGGTTTCCACCCCCTGACAGCACCCAAAGCAGTAGCTCTGAGAGTTTGCTCAGGCGAGAGGCAATCTATAAGAACTATAGGCTCCAAAGCTTTCCCCAAAAGAACTGACATTATTGTAAACAAGTGTGGGGAAGCTCAAGCCTAAAGGCTCTCTCAAAAACAATGGGAATTTTGGTGGCAAATAATTAAAAGGAGATCGTATTTAAAAAAAACAAAAAACAAAAAAAAAGAAAGAAAGAAAAGTCTAAACCATAGGCAAGAGAGTTAATCAGAAAAAAACAAAACAAACAAATAAACAAAAAAACAACAGGGAAATAGATAGCCAGAATAAACAATCCAAGGGTCAGAACAAACTTCCAAGACTGGCCTCAAAAACTACCTCTACCTGAATTTAATTGGATAAGACTATGGAACAAGTTATATAACAGGCATTGTCAAAACAATAGAGAAGTTGTTAAATTACTGTATTGTACACCTGAAACTAATATAATACTGTATGTTAACTAACTGGAATTAAATAAAACTTTAAAATAAAAAAAAAGAGAGAGAGAGAGAAATTGGCTGGCAGTTGGTGAAGCCTAACAACTTAGTGTGGTATCACATGAGGAAGAGGAAGACAGCTTAACAGAGAACTCAGAAAGTCAAAAGCAATGCAGTAGACATAAATCCAATAATCATTGTCATTCCCCTCCTCCTCCTCCACCTCCTCCTCCTCAATATGAATGCTTAAATGGACAAATCAAAAGGCAGAGGCTGTCAAATTGGATTTTTTTTTAAAAATCCAACTATATGCTGTCTATAGAAGACATATTGTAGATTAAATGATACAAATAGACTGAACATAAAATGGCAGAAAAATTTATATCATCCAAATAGCAACCATAAGAAGCTGGGGTGGCATACTAATATCAGATAAAATTGTCCAATCTCTCAAGAAGATAGAACAATTATAAACATATATACACCTAACAACAGAAACTCTAAAAATACATGAAAACAAAAACAAAAACAAAAACGATGGGCAGAACTGAAGGGAGAAATTGACAGTTCTACAATACAATTTGGAGAGTTGACTTCTCTACTTTCAATAATGAAGAAAACAATTCCTCTTTAAGACCCTGGAAAAAGAAGAGCAAACTAAACTAAAAGTAAGCAGGAAGAAGAAAATAGAAAGAATTAGAGCAGAAACTAATGAAATAGAGAATAGAAAAATAATGGAGAAAATCAATAAAACCAAAAGTAGATTCTTTGAGAAGAAAAATTTTAAACAAAGTATTCAGCTTGATTAACCAAACAAAAAAGAGAGAAAACTCAAATTTCCAAAATTAAGAATGAAATAGGACCTTTCTATTGATCTTACAAAAATAATCAAGATTACAGGGAATATTATGAATAACTACATGCCAACAAATTATAGTTTAAATGAAATGAGCAAATTCCTATAGAGGCTACCAAAACTAACCCAAGAAGAAATATAATCTGAACAGATAGATCTATAAGAAGTAAAGAGATGGAATTACTAGGTCCAAAAGACATCACTGGAAATTCTACCAAAATTTAAATAAGGATTAATAGTGTTTTTGAAAAAAAACTTTTCCAAAAAGTGGAAGAGCGGAACACATCCTAATTCATTCTATAAGAACAGAATTATTCTGACACCAAACCCAAAAAGACATCACCAGGAAAGAAAACTACAGACCATTATTTCTTGTGAATATGGATACAAAATTCTCATCAAAGTACTACCCAGTCAAATCCAGCAACATGCAAAAGGGTTGTACACCACGACCAACTGAAATTCATCCTAGGAATGCAAAGTTGGCTTACATTTTGAAAATCAATTAATGTAATACACAGGATCCTATTGATGTGTTAGTCAACAGATATTGGCACTAGTCAACAGGACTAACGCTATGTGATTATCTCAATAAATACAGAAAAAGTATTTGACAAAATATAATATCCCTTGATGATAAAAAAACACTAAACAAACTGAAAATGAAGGAAATGTCCTCAATCTAGTAAACAGTGTTTATATAAAATCCATAGCGAACTTCATACTTAATGGTGAAAGATTGAATGTTTTTCCCCTAAAATCAGGAACAAGATAAGAATGTCTCTTGTTGCTACTCCTGTTCAACACTGCACTGGAATTAGGTAAGAGAATGAAATAAAACACATCTAGATTCGATGTATTTTTAAATTTTTTTTTATCTTTTAAATTTATTTTTGAGGGGGGGAGAAAGAGAGAGAGAGAGAGAGCAAGAGAGCACGAGTGGGGGAGGGGCAGAGAGAGGGAGACACAGAATCTGAAGCAGGCTCCAGGCTCTGAGCTACCAGCACAGAGCCAGACACAGGGCTCAAACTCATGAGCTGTGAGACCACCCAGGTGCCCCCAAAGACATCTGGATTTTAAAGGGAAAGTAAAGCTATCTATTGGCAGATAACAAGATCTTGTATATAGAATATCCTAAGGAATCTACTTAAAAAAAGGAAAACTAATAAATGAGTTCAGCAAGTTTGCAGAATATAAAATTATTATGCAAGTCAATTATATGTCTATACATTTATAATGAACAATCTGAAAATAAAATTAAAAATAACCCCATTTGTAATACCATCAAAAATAATACTTACATTTAATAAAAGAAGTGGAACCCTTTAACAAAAGAAAATACAATTATTAACAAAAGAAACCAAATGCTGCAAACTACAAACCATTGTTGAAAGAAGTAAAATAAAGAAGTAAATAAAAGAAGTAAATAAACAGACATCCCAGGGCACCTGAGTGGCTCAGTCAGTTGAGCATCTGGCTCTTGATTTTGGCTTAGGTCATAATCTCACAATTTGTGACACTGAGCCCCACGTCAGACTCTGCACTGACAGCATGGAGCCTGCTTGGGATTCTCTCCTCCCTCTTTCTCTGCCCCTCCCCTGTTTGCTCCCTGTCTCTCTCTCTCTCCCTCTCTCACTCGAAATAAATAAATAAACTTAAAAACAAAAAACAAAAAACGAAAGACACCCCATGTTCGTGGACTAGAGGACTTAATATTGTTAAGATGGCAATACTCCCCAAATTGATCTACAAATTCACCACAGTTCATATCAAAATGATAAGTAAATTCTTTGCAGAAATCGACAAACTGATCCAAAAATTCCAATGGAAATTCAAGGGACGCAGAATAGCCAAAAAACTTTTTGAAAAAGAACAAAGCAGGAGAACTCACACTTCTTCACCCTTCCAACACATTTCAATGGGGAAAGAATAATTTTTCAACAAACTGGATATCCCCACATGCAAAAGAATGAGGTTGGACTACTACCTCACATCATATACAAAACTTATCTTAAAATGGACCCAAAACCTAAATACAAGAACTTAAACTATGAAACTCTTGAAGGAGACATTGCTGTAAATTTTTGTCACCTTCAATTAGCAATGGTTGCTTGCCTCCTGCTTGCTTCTTCCAAAGTCAGATACCGCTAACCTACCATCTGCCCTCCTCTTCCACCTTTAAAAACCCTATAATCCAGGACAATCTCCCTGTTTTAAGGTTTGTAACCTTAATTCCATCTGCAAATTTCCTTTTCTACATAATTTAACATATCATCTATTCCAGGGATTAGGACCTTGACATTTGGGTGGGAACAAGGAGAAGGACATTATCCTGCCTACCACTAGAGCCCACAGAAACTTCTGTCACTAAGCTAGCAAGTGGCAGAACTGGAACTAAAATATAATCCCTCTGGGGGCGCCTGAGTGGCTCAGTCGGTTAAGCCTCTGGTTTTGGCTCAAGTCATGATCTCACAGTTCGTGGGTTCAAGCCCCGTATCGGACTCTATGCTGACAGCTCAAGCCTAGAGCTTGCTTCATATTCTGTCTCCCTCTCTCTCTGCCCTTCCCCTGCTCACACTCTATCTCTCTCTCTCTCTCAAAAATAAATAAAACATTTTTTAAAAATTGAAAAAAAAATTAGCAATGGTTGCTTAGTTTGACAACAAAAGCACAAAAGAAGAGAAAAGTTAAAAATCATCAAAGTTAACAACTTCTATATTTACAGGGACACCATTTAGAAAGTGAGAAACACAACCCAAAAATGAGAGAAAATATTTATAAATAATATATCTGAAGAGGTACTTGTATCTAGAAAAGACAGGTAACTATTTAGACTCAATAACAATAAGACAAATAACCCCATTAAAAATTAGCAACGTATCTCAATAGACAATTCTCCAAAGTAGATATACAAATGGCCAATAAGCACATAAAATGATTCTCAATATCCTTAGCCATCAGGAAAATACAAATAAAAGCCACAATGATATATCCCTTCATACCTAGGAGGATGATTATAATATGAAATTAAAAAAAAAAAAAAACAGAAAACAAATACTGGTAGGGAGGGATGTGGAGAAATTGGAACCCTCATATGTTACTGTTGAGAATGTAAAATGGTATAACCACCATGGAAAACAATCTGGCAGTTCCTCTTACTTACCATATGACTCAGAAATTCCATTGCTAGGATACTTGAGAGAAATGTTCAGCCGAATGACAGAAACACAAGTGTTCATAGCAGCATTATTCATAATACCCATAAAATGGAAATAATCCAAAGATCCATCAACTGATGTGTGGATAAATAAAGTATGGTATATCCATGTAATGGTAGATCTTCAGGTCATAAAAAGGAATGATGTACTGATACATACTACAGCATGGGTAAACCTTGAAAACATTATGCTAAGGGAAAGAAAGTTGTCACAAAAGACCACATATGGCACAATTCCACTTGGATGAAATGTCCGGAATAGGTAACTCTTTAGAGACAGGAAGTAGATTAGTAGTTGCCTAGAGCTGAAAAGAGGAAAACAGGGAGTGATTGCTCATGGCCAGGGGGTTTCTTCTGGGGGATAAAAATGTTGTAAAATTGATTGAGGTGTTGGTTGTACCACTCTGTGAATACTAAAAAACATTGAGCTATACATTTTAGATGAATGAATTCTACATGACATGAATTATCGCACAACAAAACTGGGTTTTCTTTTAAGTGGTTACAGTTGTTTTTTTCTGACCCAGGAAAGCAAACCAGCCATGAACACAGAGCAGCATTTCTCACCATTCACCTTCACACTCTCCACTGTGCTCAGACATGATTTCTGCTGCACAGGATGTGCAGGCAGTAGAGTGTAATGGCTAAGAGCCAGTTGCCTGTGTTGGAGTCCTGGCTTACTCACTTACCAGATGTGGGATGTGGGGAAAGTTCCTTAATCTCTCTGCCTCGGTCTCCGTCACTGTAAAAAGAGGATAACAATCATGTGCAGCTCAAAGAGTTTTTAGAGGACTTAAAAATATAATACAGGTACAGCTATTAGAACAGTGCCTAAGACATAATAAGTGCTAAAGAAGTATTGCTTTATTATTAACCCATTTCCCCTTCCTCATATACCTCGGAATTCTCCCACCATGTGGATGGGCCAGTTATCATATTCCATCCCTTTGTCCATAGTGATTGGTTCAGAGACAGGCACATGGGCTAATCAGGCCAGTCAAGGCCAATTAGACTGTATTCTTAGACCCTGGCTGAGCTGTTTGGTAGCTGACTCCCTCCTTACACCTGGCAATAAAACAAGGATGCATTTATCCACCCCCCGCCCCCCCCCCCCCCCCCCCCCCCCCGCCAGAAGTTCAGGCAGTCATTAGGGAGCCACAGGGGAAAACCCACTGGATGAGACAGACACAGAAGTAACAGTTTAAATGTAAATTCCGCCTGGAAATCTCTTCTCCATAATCATTACACACAGACCAGATTAAGTGTTCCTGCTACACAATCCCACAGCAACCTCTCCATCCCCTAACCCAAAGGTTAGACACATTCCAGTTTGCCCAGGGCAATACCAGTTACAACATGTTGGTCCAATATTAATTATTAACAATTCCTCTTTCACCTTCAAAGGAGTCCTAGTTGGGTGCGGGGGGTGGGGGGAGGGGGGTGCCTGGGTGGCTCAGTCAGTTGAGCATCTCATTCTTAATTTCTGCTCAGGTCATGATGCCAAGGCTGTGGGACCGAGCCCTGCATCAGGCTCCACGCTGAGCATGGATTCTGCTTAAGATTCTCTCTCTCCCTCTGCTCCTCTCCCCGACTTACATTCTCTCTCTCTCTCTCTCTCTCTCTCTCTCTCTCTCTTGCTCTCTCTCTCTCTAAAATAAACATTTTTTTTAATTATAAAAAATTTTAATTTAATGTTAAAAGAATCCTAGTTGGGTGATATATTAGATAATCATCCTTTTCTATCACAGAAGTTATGTACTGCATGTACTTATTTGTTTAATTGTGTGACTTAGTTGTTAGGCACCAAACCTTATAAAAGTCAGGAACTATGACCATATTGGCTACTTTTTTATTCCCAGGACATAACACAGTGCCTGCCATGAAATAGGTATTTAATAACTATATGCATAAGAAATTAATAAGTGAATGAATGAAATAATTTTTTAAATAATCACCACACCTATTCCTAGCCTCAAGGCTTTCGTCCTTCAAAATCATCACCCCTTAAAACTATCCCTAATGTTTAGTTTCTATGCTGATTTTACAATAAATTAAAATGTACTGGAGAGGCAAGCACATGGTGGGATGGTCCTGTAACATACACCCCTTCAAAACAGCAATGTTTGTTCCTCTGGGAGTCAGTGAATGGAAATATCTTATTCTCTTGCCCTCAAACAGATACAACACCTGAACAGTTCAGGATGCCAAGTTGAGTAAAGGCTGTTTTTAGCTGAAACCTGAAACTCAAGGTAAATTCCCAGAAGCAGAGAAAGCCCAACCAGAATGTCTTAACACCTTTCTATTGGAAAAGAAAGCAATGGAGTCTTACAAAGCTTTTGTAGCAAATTTAACTTGTGCAGAAGAGTACTAGAAAGATTTTCTATGTTCCCTACTTGCTTTTTTGGCCTTCATTTGACCTCTCTGCCATGTAGCTCAGCTTAGATTCAGCACATAAAGCTTTATTGGATCTGTAAGCCATCTAATTCCCCCATATTTTGTCACGATGTTTTTTTTTTTTTTTTTTCAAAACTGTGAGAAAGAACTTGCAAAAAAGTTGGAAGAAGTTTTTCATTTTCAAGAGCTGGAATTACTACTCAAACTGCAGGCAGAAAAAGGACAGATTTGGGAGATGACACTCGGCACAAATTCACTTATCTCTTTGATAGAAGAGGATGAAGACAGTAGCGAAAATACACTCTTCAGAATATTTTTGGCATTCATGTAGTCATATTAACAGTGCCCCAGAGGCAAATGTGGCCAAATCTAAGAGATTTACTGTGTGTTCTAAAGTTGAACTTAATTCACATCACTCTCACGCCCCCCCAGGGTGTGAAGCCAATGTTCTGAATCCAAAAGCTGGTTCACGGGAAAGAAAGAAAGAGATGGAAAATGTCCAACAAAGAAGTTAGACATGCTTCAGGGTGGTAAAGCCACACGAATAACGGTGGCAAAACCATGAGAATATTAATTGGTCCAATGCTAAATAACCTTGACCCATCACTAAAACAAAAACATTTTTAAGCCTTAGGAGAAAACAAAGGAGTCTGTTCTTTGCTCTCTGCATTTCTCACTGCTGGTTCCCAAGGTTGCAAGATTGTAAAAAGAGAAACCACACTTCCAATACATCTTGATTAGACATCCCTGAGCAAGAAAGACCCGTGACCTAATGCAAGGCTCCGCTATATGAAGAGCCACTCTCCTCCCTGGGTGCTCAGACCTGGCTTTATCATTTCCTTCCTCATGCACAGGCACGGCCGGAAAAAGAATTCTGAGCCCTGAATCTTTAGCCAGATGGAGAAGTCTTTTCTCAACTTTGCCATTTTTGTGTCTCACTAAGTGCTTTTTCTTCCTTTCCTGTTCTTTAATTTCCCTGTGCACCTCCTAAAGAAATTTATTTACAAAAGTATTAACTAACTTCCTCTGCAGTGCTATCTGCTGAACTACAGAAGAAAGGCAAGGGTGTGTGGGGAGAGCTGATGTTGAACTACATGTGAATATCTCTGAAAAGTCAGGAGATGACACATTTAGAGCTCCAACTCTTACTTCTAGGCTAGAGTGGAAACACTAATTAGGTATATGTCAAAGACCTCTGGATGATGGTGTCTATGGAACGGTCTTCCAGTATAATGAAAATCTAAATTAATTCTTTTTCATTACTTTTATTCTTTGAAGAATGGTCACGGTTTTGTTCAAATCTGTTTTGAAGATATGTCAATACGCCTCACTATAGAAAACCTTACACATCAAAATCTGAACCAAGAAAACATCTCATTTAAAGCACAGTTATTCACAATCCGAAAGAATGAATCTCTTCATAAGTGGATCCGTTGTTGGTTTCTTTTAAATACAGTAGTAATGTTTTTCAAGATATTTAAATTATGTTGAAATTCTGATTATGTTTTAAGATTTACACACAAGTTGAGGCACCTCAGCTCAGTCGGTTGAGCGTCTGACTCTTCATTTAGGCTCAGGGTCATGGGATCGAGCCCCATGCCCAGCATAGAGCCTTGCTTATGATTGTCTCTCTCTCGCTTCCTCTGTCCCTTTCCCCCATTGGCTCTCACTCTCTCTCCAAAGTCTAAAAAAAATTTGTTTAAGATTTATACACAAATTCTCAGAGTTTCACATTTTTTTTTTAAATGTTTATTTATTTTGAGAGAGTAGCGGAGGGACAGATAGAGACAGAGAGAGACAGAATCCCAAGCAGGCTCTGCTCTGTCAGCACAGAGTACAATGTGGGGCTCTATCTCATGAACTGTGAGATTGTGACCTGATCCAAAATCAAGAGTCAGACACTTAACCAACTGATCCACCCAGGCAGCCCTCAGAGTTTCGCATTTGAAAGTGTACAATAGATGTATTTGTTTTCTAAGCAGATAGATTATAAATCTTGCTATGAGTTTTCTTCCCATTTTGTGGTCTACCACTGTATTGTCACTAATTGATATTTCATAAAAATCTTGTCCTATACAAAATAGGTATTTCAAATGTATTTCTTTAATCGTTTACTATTTTATTTTTTGTAATAAATTAAACTCATTTAACTAAATACTATTCAGCAGCCACAATGTTTCATGTCCTTTATCAATGGCTAATACTACTTTATAACTCCCTTCCTGTGACCTGCTGACTCATCTAACTAAAATTCAAACTTCAGTCAAAACCCTTACCTGTATCTCCAACAGAGTGCAAAACCTTGCAATGAATACAATTGCATGTGAAAGTTCAAATTGGCAAAGAAAAGATGGACTTTTAAGTAGGTGGTATTGACATAACCAGGTAACTCTAGTTTAAAAAGAAAAAAATGCATCCATTTCTCCCATCATAAAATAGGATAAACTCCAGCTGTATAAGAAATTTAATCAAACGAAACCCTGCAACTATTAGATGAAAACATTAATGAATTACTAAATTATATAAGTGGGAAAATTTTTCATAGCCATGACTCAAAATCCAGAAATAAAAAAAGGACTGATAAAATTGATGTAAAAGATTTAAAGAAAAAAATCTTTATGTGGGGAAAAGAATGTCAAAAGGAGACAAATGGCAAAGTAGGAATTTATGTGCAACTTATATCACAAAGGGTAAATATACTTAGTATAGGAACAGCTTTTAATATTTTGAGAAGAAAAAACCGATGATGTTATATTGTCAAAACAGATTAAGAAGCAATTCACAGGCAAATGGAAATGACTTACAAAAAGCTCAACATTGATGATAAAAGAAACATAATTTTAAATTTCACTGACATACCAGTTCTCATGTACCAGATTAAGGGGAAAAAAAAGAAAGTTTCACAACATACACTTTTGGCAAGACTGTGGGAAAATAGGCACTTTTGTTCTGCTGGTGGGAATGCTAAATTATACATCTCCCTTGGAGGGAAATTTGCCAATCTTTTCTGAAGGGACCTTGCTAGATATTGCCCCAGGAATCCCATTTCTAGTAATCTAACCCAACGATACACAAACAAAAATACAAAAAAGATATGACAAAAAAAAAGATATAACAAGACTATTTATTGCAATACAATCTGTAATAAAGGACTTGAAAGCAACCCAGACGACTGCGATAATGGACTGATTGAATAAACCAAGATATAGCCACACAATGGAGTACAAGGCAGTTGTGAAAAGAAATAAAGACTATACCTATAGCATTATGAAATGATCTTCAGATAAATCATTTAGTAACAAAGACAATTGTAAAAGGTGTAGCTTACTAGGAAGGAGGAGAAGGATAGGATAAGTATTTGCTCACTAAAAAAATAAAAGGATTAAAATGTTTTTTTTTAATGGTTACCTATGAGGAAAGAAGAAATAGAACTGGGACAAAGCAAGACTTCCTTCAATACTTTGATATGTATATTTGAGCTTGGAGCAATATAAATATTTTACATAACTAGAAAACAAGTCCAACATAACAAAATGTAATCCTTAAAAATTGAGAGCAAAATTAATCCAGTGAATGAAACTGTGTATCAAGTAAGAGGCAAGCAACCACACAGAGGAACTATTCCAAATGACATCGAAACACTGGAAACTGACTCTACATTCTTATTAGAACATAACACCCTGAAGACAAACAGAACTGCAAACAAATCTTATACTTCTTTCAATTATCAAATCCTTGAGCTGAGTGGGAGGTATTGTTATTCTGAATCTGTTACACATGTACTGTTTGATTAAACAAATAAGTAATTGTGTTAGTGTTATCAAAAACCAGGATTTTTGACATGAGAGAAAGGAAATACAAATGCAAGATCCGTAAGTTAACAACGTGTTGCCCTAAATTTGAATCTGAAGTATCAGTGTGAAATTATGTGTTTTTTTAAATATGTATTTCCTAGCTCTGTCCTCTAAAAAAACCTAGAAGAAATGATCAACCCAAGAGGAATGAACAATCCTAAGACCCCATATTGCTGTTTCTATAAATCATTCCTAACTCTAAAGAATCATGTTCCTATGGGAAAACAGCTGAATTCAAGTCTAAGGAAGGAAATGTAGAGGATGAGCCTTGACCATCTTGTCATACTATAAAGCAAAGAAGCTCTCAAAGATCACTGAGATTGCTAAAACACTCAGAAGACAATTTAAAAAGGTTCTCACTGGCCAAGGATGGACAATTTTGAGCATCAATAAGCATAATGACTGTAATCAATTAAAACACGTGCAGTGTGCTTATTTCATAAAAATAATTCCTTAAATTAGTGGGTCACCTTTGAAGGATGCTAACCAACCAACTAATGTTTTTGAAAACAGATTAAGGGAAAGAATTAAGCATTTATCAGGCCTTGGCTCTTCAAACCGCACTGGAATAGCCAAGTAGCTGATACGTCTACTAAATGCAAGAGGGATGATACAATTTAAGTATCATCATCTTGCAACCCTTAATAAACTTGGTAATAGTTATCAATGGCCACCAATTTGTTTTAAAAATAGACAAACTGGCATTGTATATCTCCTGATAGAAGTGCACACCACCACTAAAACTATATCCTTGTCAGAAATAAATATATAAATAAATAAATAAAAATCCTGAATCTGATTAAGCCTTAATAGCCAACAACTAATTTACAAGACATACAGGAACAGGGGAACATGTGAAACAATCCTCCAGGAATACAATCAGCAAAATCCAGACTGTGGAGAATCTGATGGGATGAATTATCTGATCTCTTCAACAAATACATTGCAATAAGAAAATAAAATGGAGATGAAAGGCTAATATGTAGATCAAAAGAGACTAGAGGTGTATCAACCAACTATAATGTATGACCTTATTTAGACTTTAACTTTTAAAAATCATATTAAAAAAATCTGAGACAATTGGGGAAATTTGAAAATAGATAAGATATTTGATTAAGTTGAGAAATTATGGACATCTTTGGTATGATACTGAGGTTGTGATTAGATTTGAGAAAGGAGTCCTTAACTGTAGATATTTACAGACAAAATCATCAGAGATTTGGGATTTACTTGAAAACAATTGGGACCAAGGAAATAGTGATCGGTGTGTATAGATAAAACAAACTAGGCCATTGTTGATAACCATTGCAGCTGGATAATGAATACACAATCCCTACAAGGTTTTCTCTAATGTGTGTGTGTGTGTGTGTGTGTGTGTGTGTGTGTGTGTGTGTGATGGCTGGCTCTGAGAAACCTCAAAATGTGCAAATTGCCTTCCAATTTGGTTCTGCTACTAACACTATGACGTAGTCTTGGTCGATCTGTATTCTCTGGGACTCAGTTTCCTTGTAAGCAAGAGGAAAGGGATGAATTACATTATCATAGAAGCACCAGAGAACAAAAGGAAATTTGAGGATCATTTAGTCTAACATGCTTGTGTTATAGAAGAAGAAAATTCTGAAGTGCTTATGTTGGTTGGATATGATAATTCAACTACTAATCTTTCCACTCATATTTACTTACATTAACTTCTTACTCCCTCTTAAGAAATGAAATTAAATTAGCTTTATTTTCTTTTAATTTAACACATTTTCATTTCACTGTTTTCAGTATAGTTAAACAACCTGATATGTATAATGTATGTATAATGCATATTTTCTCTTTTCTCTTTTTTTAATTGAAATATACTGTGTTATGCTAGTTTCAGATGTACAATACAATGATTCAGCAATTCTATACATTACTCAGTGCCCAACACTATAATTATAGCCTTAATCTCCTTTATTTATTTCTCCCATCCCCCACCCACCTTCTCTCTGGCAACCATCCATTTGTTCACTGTAGTTCAGAGTCTGTTTTTTTTTTATTGCTTTCTTTTTAATTTGCATATATTTTTTTAACTTCCATAAATTTTTTTTCAAGAACAATATGCAGACATTTACATTGCCCAAGACTGCACACCAAACTCCAGTTAGTAGACAAACTTTTTTTTCCCTTCTGTAGTTCAGAATTATTTCAAATGTTTTAAATATACATTCAATTTCTCAACAGAAAACTGGTTCAAAATGGCCTAGGCTGATTATTAGATGAGAAAATGGGTTAGTGAGAGGGTGGCTCAGGGAGGTATGTTGAAAGAGAGGGGTTGGTTGAAAGGGAATTGGGGAACCGTGTTTGATTCTTAACAATGTGAAATGAATCTTCACAAGGAGAAACAGACTCAGGACAGGTACGATCAACGTATTTCCTGGTGCGGAGGCTGGGACAGGTCTGTCTGAACTCTTCAGCAGCCTGGAGCCAGGACGAGGTCTGAAGGCTAGAGCAAGGGTGAGCAGCCAGTGTATCTGAGAGCTGACTCACGAAAGAAGCTCAAGGGCCAATGTCAGCCAGAGTCTTTAGACAGAACCTTAAATCAGGCCAGGAAGATCAGCTTCAGTCTTTTAGGTCTATACAACAGAATCAAGACTCAAAACGGAAGCTGAACCCAAGCAGGGTTAACCCACAATTGAAAAAAGATCCCTGGTGATTTCCCCAAATCAAATTTAAATGTCCAATTTGCCTTTATTGACCACTGATCCCCTCATACAAGGAAGAGGGGTGAACTGAGCGGATTGATCTAGTGTCTTGATGTGTGATGTCTTGACCTAAGTTATGAGAGTGGTCAGTTGCAAAGGGCTATACTCAAGATCAAGGTTTAAAGCAGACACATAGTCATCCTTAAGCTCTGATGAAATGCCAATCCATTAATTCCTTCACCAAGGACTTACTAGGTACCTTCCATGTGCCACATATCATGGTAGGTAGTGAAAAATTCATTGCAAAGGATAGAACTACATTAGCACCCCTCATCCTGCCAATTCTTTACTCAGCAGAACTACTACTCCTTAAAACGAAACAGGCAAAATATGGTCATTCCTGTGGCCCTAAATCTCCATTTGATACCCAGTTGCCCATAGAAAAATACCTCAACTACCCAACATAGAACATCAGACCCTTGACAACATGCAACTCAGCCTCCCCACACTCTCCCCTGGACCTGAGGTCTGAGCTAAGAGCCAAGCATCCCATTCTTTCATATCTCAGGATCTTTGTGTATGCCTCAAATGTTCTTTCCCCTTTTCCATCCGGCTTTCCCAAACTTCCAAAGCCAGTTTAATTGTCACCTCCTCTGGACCTCTCCCACAGAATTAGGTTAAGGCTCCGACGCTGTACTCCCATGGCCACCCGTACTAATACGCTATCATAACATTTATCATACTTAACTATCATTGCAAATTTAGCAGTTCCTCCTTTTGTGCATTCCTCAAATATAGTGCTCATTACGGAGCACTGTAATTATCTCTTTACTAGGCATTCTGTCACTTGAAGGTAGAAAGCAAGAGTTACTCATCTCTGTATCCCCCAGTCCTGCAAGTTGCTTAGTACATTCACTTACATATATTGGGTTGGGCAGGATGGTCAGGGGAGAAAGGAGAAGGAAACAAAAGCCAACAGTTAGATCTGGTGGTTTGATTTGCAATTCCAATTTTGGTTTTTTTTTTGTTTGTTTGTTTTTTGGTTTGTGTGTGTGTGTCTGTGTTTTAATTTTCAACAGTTATTTATTTTTTGAGAAACAGAGACAGAGCAGGGGAGGGGCAGAGAGAGGGAGTCACAGATTCCCAAGCAGGCTCCAGGCTCTGAACTGTCAGCACAGAGCCTGAAGAGAGGCTCGAACTCGTGAACTGAGAAATCATGACCTGAGCTGAAGTTGGATGCTTAACCGACTGAGCCACCCAGGTGCTCCAGATTTGCAATTCCAATTTTGAAACACCAATGATTGTTAACATATCATAATTCAAAAATAATAACTTGAATTCACTTTTACCTAAAATCAGAAGGTAAGTGGGAAGGAGGACTTCGTGAAGGGAACTAGAGAGCAGAGCCACAGAGAACAATGGGGAGTCTCTGGCAGAAAACTGTGGTGTCACAGTTTTGTTGCTCTGGCTTCCTCTGAGATCCACATACCCGCTCCCCAGGCTCAGGCATCAGCATCAGCCCACTCCCCAGCTAGGCGCACAGTGAGCCTGTGACATGATTACATCAACATTAGACACGCTTGTGAAAATGGACAAAGACAGGAAGGAAAACACAAAGTTGAACTTGTTCTGTTAGAGCAGTACAATTAAAAGTTATATAAGTTTTTTGTTTGTTTGTTTCCTTTAATGTTACGATTAAAATAACGTTCTTGGATGTGACAATAGGTATTCTTAACAATAGCTCTTAGCTAAAAATGGCAAAGCTGCTGATATACAAATTAGCACTGAGGTTCAAATGACTGATAAATGATTTGGGGGATTGTTATTTCCAGAATGTTGCTTAAATTGGAATCATAAATCTCTCCTACTAGATGTCATGAAGAAGCATGAAAATAGGAAAAAACACTTTGGGGTAAGGTTTTTCCCCAAAACCCCCTGTAGTCTCAAGGGAAATACTTACTCTAATTTTGCAGGAACATAAAATATACTTTTTTCCCCCAGCACCTCTGGCAAAATATGGTAAGCATATTTCAATCAGTAGCTACAGTAAGTTTTTTATTGAAAACAATATAAAAATGGAAAATTTTTTACAAAGGAAATGACTGCAACGTTTTGACTTTGTTATTAATTTGATTCCTTTTATATAAAGAAAGCACATGAGCTATGTGGTCTCAGCTGGATACAGTAGACATTAAAGTAACAAAGTATGAATGATTTGAACTATTGTCCAAATCTGTAATCCTCTTCTAAGAAACTCTTTGGCTAAAAGTAAGTAAGTGAGTAAATAAATAAATAAATAATCCCATAAATTTTGTACCTCTTCATTGCAGTTCCTCATTATTAAAGAATACAGTTTGTTATACAATGTGCATGTTTAAAAGTTTATGGGGCGCCTGGGTGGCGCAGTCGATTAAGCGTCCGACTTCAGCCAGGTCACGATCTCGCGGTCCGTGAGTTCGAGCCCCGCGTCAGGCTCTGGGCTGATGGCTCAGAGCCTGGAGCCTGTTTCTGATTCTGTGTCTCCCTCTCTCTCTGCCCCTCCCCTGTTCATGCTCTGTCTCTCTCTGTCCCAAAAATAAAAATAAACGTTGAAAAAAAATTTAAAAAAAGACAGTTTAAACCCATCTTCAAAGTTCCCTGAGGATTCATTTTCCTGTTTGACATTGACTTGTCTACCGTAAGTAAATAATTCAACAACTTAAAAATACCTCTTGTAAACAAGCACCTAAAGGATCTTCTCTTACACCAAAATACAAACTAAAAAGCAGCTCTGTGCCATCTTTTTGCTAAATGTCATCACTCGAACGTCTACCTCACCCACAAGACACCTACGCAAAATCACAGATAGAACCAAGCACACCTTTGTAGAGGGATTCAAGAAGTGTTCCGCCCTGGAAAAGGTATTCTGGCTCACCCACCAAATGCATCCCATACCTGGGCAAGTGGTCAGAGAAGTGCGAAAGAGAAAAGAAATCTCCCTATCCGACCTTCTAAAACGCTTAGAACTCTGACTATTGGAAACTGCTTTGGCTTAAGCCTCTCCTCCTCAGGTTTTCATTCAAGATTGCCCCCAACCATGGGAGAAGAAGTGAAAACAAATCCCAGAGTATCTAGAGACCCAGCCCAGAGTAGTTTACCAAAAGTAAAAATGTCTTTTCTCATGCCTTACTTTTAAGATATGGGGCATTTTGATTTCTACTGTAATATGTGCCTCTATTTGCTTTCATATGAAAATAAGGTGTTTTTTTTTTTCCCAAGAAAATCTTCAAATAAATCGGAAGCCCAAGAAAATGTGTAGTACATACCCTGTGAATTATTCCTAAGAAAGGCCAATTTGGGAGGACTGGACAGAGGTAAGGCCTTCAAGACCCCAGTCAGATAAAATGGGAATGGGTTCTTTACAAAGAGATGCATATTTGGCTTGATTTTTATCAGCTATTAACAGCTTGGCATGCACTGATTTATGAGAACTGGCCAGTTTTCAGGCCCTGAGGTAATGAAACCCAAACAGAGCAAGTTTATACAGCAGACGTGTAGGACAGCCAGGTAAGAAGGCTGGATCATGCCCCACAGGGCTGGTCTACTTGGAAGGGCAGGGGAACAGTTGTAGCAGTAAGACACGGCAAGCCTGGAGTTTGAAGGTTCTGACAAGAAGACGAGGAAGGTTTTTGCAAGAAGGAAGAAGGATTCAGAGATCGACTCTTCCCACATCTTGTATTTATCAAGAACACCCCAGACCATATCACCAGGAATGAAAACACAAACATCTGCTTAAAGCATAATCCGTGCACTGAATTGGAAAGTGGCTGGAGTGGGTCCCTTCTAATGGTTCTCAGGAGCCTGTGGAGAACGGGACAAGAGATAAAGCCACAGTCACGTTTTCTCCTTGAGGTTCCCACCAAACTGATTTTCAGATGAGGTTATTTCTGAAGTAGCAAATATGTTATTTGTCAGGTAGTAAGAGCTTAGCAAGCCAAACTTATTTCCTAAACAAAGATAAATCTGGACTCCAGAAAAGCGCACCAGTCAGTTGCAGAGCGAATAGCCCAAGAGATGAGTCACAGACAAAGCCTGGAATATAGGTTATGGGATGCTTTTCAAATAGCTGAGATATGCACATTCCAGAGGACCACAAGGACTAAATAAACAAGAAATACTTACTACCTAAAATACTTAATACTCAAAAACATGAGAGTTCCCGGACTTTGTATAAAATTGCATGCTAACTCACTCAGCAAGGCTCAGGATGTTTATCCTTCCAGATATAAAAGAAAACATGTATCTGTTGCCTGCCCTCCCCTTCTATCTCCCGCAAGTGTGCTACATGTTTAAAAGAGGTTTTTCTAAAAGAATAAAATACTCCCTGACATTACAAATAGCAGCATACTTTGCATTCTGTCCTTTCAAAATTGAATCGTAATCTTGAAAGCAAGGGGCCTCTCTATTTACTTCTTTTGTGTCTCCTTTGGTCAATGAATGCTCTGCACAAGAGAATCCAAAAATTCCCAACTGCTTTTGCAACAATACACAACATGTCCAGTCGGCTCACAAGTATCATAAAGTCTTTAAAACACAGCTAATTAAAAAATTAATAAATGCAGTCAGTCCCATATTGGTATCAAAAATAATTGCATGCCACACAGCACTGTTTTGTAGAAAGATGCAAGGTGTCACAAAAATTACAACATTGGTTTGGTAAAACTGGTTTGCAAAACATGAAAACAAAAAATAAAAAAAACTGGTTTCTCCCATTCGAAAAAACGTTGGGAACTGCTACAGCGACCCCTCCCTGCTTATCTGTGCAGGAGCCATCAAGATAGAGGATATAACTTCATCCCAGTTCTCCTACATTGGACATCAGGCATAGGCTGCTGCCCCCCGCCCAGCCCAGCCTCCCGGGCAGCTAAGCTCTTCTGGTGAGAACTGCCCACAGCCTGACAGTGCCTTCCCTCACACCACCTTCCCTGCTTTCAGAATGATCTTGCAAGAGCTGCTCCCTGGCTGCCTTCCTTCGTCCACCGCTCACCGTTGGATTAATTCCCCCACAGATGAACTTTCTCTCCCCTGTACACACACATCTACATAAACACACTTTTTCCTTTTTGCTTTTATTCTTGCCCAGTTACCTTGGAAAAAGACACATGGCTCTGCAGTGGATACTGTGATTTCAGGACAGAGGACCAACGCCCGTCCTCCCTGCCATGGCTGGGAGAGCTAGTGGCCCGTGGCTCCCGTGGTTACTCGTTTCCAATGACTACTCTCAGATGGAGAGCCGCCTCACTCCAGATCATGCCTCCTCCCTGGGAGTGACCCATATGCAATGACCCGTCAGCAGCTGGATGTACGTCTTAGCCCCTTGCCTCAAGATGGTCCAATTCTGAAGGGCTGTGCCTGTTCTGTGGCTCTCCAAGCATCAGTGGAGTCCTTTGTTGTGGCTGCATCTCAACCCAGCTGCCCCTACCCCAGTTTCCCCAGTTCTGCTTCCTTCACTCTCCCAGGGGTCCACTGAGAGTGTGTTCTGCAATAAGCCTCTCCTATGCAAATTTTTATCTCGGACCCTGACTTCCAGGAATCTCACCCTAAGAGACCCTCCCTCTTTTCTCTCCGTGATCCTCCTTTGAGATTAAAAATGAATGATATGGTGGCTCATTGGTGCTAGTAAAGCACAAATGTCAAAGTAAAGTTCCATAGTAAAATTATTCTTTAACTTCTAAAGCTTCTAAATATCCCGAGAATTTCCCCTCAATAATTTCCACAAGTCTTCAAATTTCCTCTCATCCTCATCTAATTAAAAGTGCCACTATCGGGATGCCTGGGTGGCGCAGTCGGTTAAGCGTCCAACTTCAGCCAGGTCACGATCTCGCGCTCCGTGAGTTCGAGCCCCGCGTCAGGCTCTGGGCTGATGGCTCGGAGCCTGGAGCCTGTTTCCGATTCTGTGTCTCCCTCTCTCTCTGCCCCTCCCCCGTTCATGCTCTGTCTCTCTCTGTCCCAAAAGTGCCACTATCAAAGCCATGTCATATAAATAAGAAACTTTTCTTTATTAATTTGGTTGTTTACTGTTATAATTAATGGATTTGCAAACACAGTCTTCATTTCTAAACTGTAATATTTGATTCTTTTACTGCCTATCACTGCAAATGTACATTATTTCACTGAGGTCTGAATTTAAACAGATTTCTATGGGCTGGCCTTTTGGTCCTTTCTTTTATTGTTTTTGCTAGAAAAAATTATTTTCAAGTTCAAAACAACTGACTTTGAAATAAACTGTTGGAACCCAACCTCTCTGCAAGTGGGAGTTCGTGATCACTTCAAATAATTGGCTTTGGAAACAGAGAGAAGCCTAACACCATTTCAGGGATTTGAAACAAGCTTTCAGACTTCCCCTGATGATGCAGTTGCTTAGTTGCCTAACTGTGGCAGCAGGGGCCCAGTTGGGCTGTAGCAATTTGATTTCCCCGACTTCAGATCGCTGCTTGGCCCACACCTGCACTGACCATCTGAAGAGCCAAGTTAAAGGGGGACAAAGAAAATGCTGTATATGAAGAGTCACGTGTGCAATGGGCAGCAATTATTTTCTGCTTATCAGGCATGTGAGGTCACCTAATGCACCTAGCCAAAACCTAGGCGCCCCTTTTTTGGGGAAGTAAATTAGGGCTGAAGATTTCATTAGATCTTTGAGTGATTTTTCTTTTTTTTTAAATCAGCTGTACTTTCTGAGGGACTGGAACTGTAAACGAACAAGTTCAGAGCTTACCATCCACAGGAGAGCAAGGACTCAAAAGAATAACTACAGACAGCAGCACACCAGGCAAATTGAAAGGGACAAAGAAACTGGTGTATACAAATACTAACAAAAGGAATATGAATTTTCCGCTATTAGTGGACAAAGAAGCTAGATTAATGGGTAATCAAAGTTGCTTTCTTCAAATATTCAGAAGGATTAGCAGCAAAACCAAAGTATCCCAGAGGATTAGTAAATGATATAAAGACTCATTTAGATGCTAATAAAGTCTCTGGATCACTAGCCAGAAAGTGGAAGCTACCCCACGCAAGAGAGGGACAACCCAGCATGGCACAGGACAGTCTCAGTTCTGGCATGTGCTGGAGCTGAGAGGGAATGCCCAGTGTGAACAGGTCTTCTCCAACAGAAGGGAGGGAGGCAAAAATCTTTCTATATCCATCTGAAACATATGGATTTTCTACTATTTGTAAATAGCATTTATTATTTTTGCTGGTGTGCCATTGAGTCATGTTTCTTTGTGCACAAAAAGAACTCTGTTGAGTATATTCTCTCGAGAGACATCCATGAAATGAAGGCAAGCTCTTTGTTCCAGCTTAAATATTCTGTGATTCTCTGTCTTACACCACAATCACACATTGATACAGTAACAAAATTATAGTGAAACATGTACTGCTACAGAAACTTGTTAACACAAAGTAGGGTCACTTAGACACGTCTCCTTTTGTCTATAGCTGAAATTGGTGTTGAAGCTGGAGCTCTAAGCCACCTCAGGGAGTTACTCATTTTTCTGTAGGATCTCCCACATAAATATGAGGTATATATGTTAATAAGCTTTTATCTGTTTTTCTCTTGTTAATCTGTCTCTTATTACAAGGTCTCAGCCAAGAATTTGGAATGGAATTTACAACTGTCTCATCCCAGTTGGCATTAGACCATTACTTCCTTCTATTGGAGCTGATATTCATTTGTTTTATTCAACATATATCATTGAGGGTTTGCTATGTGCTAGAGTACTGCTTTGAGCAGGAGAAACATAATGATAAAGAAGAAAGTCCTTTCCAGTTCTCCCAAGGCCAGGCAGCAGGAACAACTGAAAAAAAAGGTAATGTCCCTTGTACTGAGGTTCTTGGAAACTGCAACTTTAGTTTTTTGTGTTTGTGTTCAAGATTACTTTGCTGTCAACTTGTGTTTTAAATGACATAGACTAATGAGAAAAAGAAAGAGGTAGACTTATAAATAAAAGATGCATTTATGCCAAATGAAAGCAAATGAGGTTAAGGTACAAAGTTTCTCTGTAGTTCAGATGGAGAAATGGGGAAAGAATTGGGACCATCTCCTGCATGTAAACGTGCCAAATTCCAAAACTTGCATTGTGGTATCAGGGACGTATTATGTGAGTAGCAATTTAATTTCAACAAAACTTCATCTGTCTGTCACCTCAAATTAATGTTGTTAATTTGAGTTTTATTGGTTTTAGAGTTCTATTCTTATTTAGTTTATAAATTTGTTTCAATTTTATAATTAGAAGAGCTATAAGCATCAAGAATTTATACTTGGTTTTATATTTGCACATATGTAAGTAACATTGTCATTAAATGAGTTTAATGGCACCGAGGAAAACTGTACCTTGGGTTCATATAAGCTCTGGAAACTGATTTATTATACTTACTGTTGGCCGTTCCCAGCAAGAAGCTGTATCATTCCAGCTCCTACTGATGGAGCTACTCCTTTCTTCAATTGTTTGTTGATCCCAGAGTTGAAAGAAATGGTCCCTTTTGTTATCTAGAGGCTTGAGGGGACACTTCTGGCCTTCTGTGTGCCTGGACTGTAATTTCCTTCAAATTTATCAGTGAAAGAAAATGGTGAGCTGAGAGTTAGTAAACATCTGAAAACAATAAAGCGGAAAAGAAAACCCAATTCAGTCTGTTGCCTTAGGGAATGGGGGAAAGGCTGTGTTTTCTGATAACACAGAGAACCTTGTGGAAGATACCACCTACTACCTTACTGCTGCGGTCCCAGTATGCATGGGAGGGAGCCGTTTTTTACACCATACATCTAGAAGGTGATACTGTAATCAATACCTGGCCACCCTTCAGTCTCCCTATCTCAAAAACACAGGTGAGGAAAGCAGTGTTTTGTTCTACATGGTTCCCCACTGCTTGTCCTCAGACATGCACTGGGCCACGGCAGTTTTCACCAGTCTTTGACAAAATGAGAAAGATAAGGTTGACTAGTGTTTATATAAGCATGTTGGTGTAAAGTTACCAACTGTCCTTTCCCAGGAAGAACTGTTCTTTGTTCTAAGATGTGACCTTCTTGCCTCTTTGTGGTTGAAATGTCCTGGGATATATTAGCTGCACATAGGCTCAAAGTAAGCTTCCTCTCCAGATAAGGAATCAGACATGCTCACAACTTCTGGCCTTCCAAAAACACAAAACATTATGCTAACTTTTTAAAATATAACAAATATAATTAAATACCCTTTCTTTTACAACATTGTGTTAAGACCAGGTAATGATGGTTTCTTTTTCTTTTTCTTTTTCTTTTTCTTTTCTATTTATTTGTACATATAAAAAATTGTCAATGTTATTTTAGTCCCAAGGATTTTGTTTCTTTGCTTTTGCTTTTTGAAGGTTTACTGAATCCAAACGTTCAAGAACCACTGAGTACTGACAAGAGCTTGTAACTTAGAGGCAGAGAGAACAGGGTTTTTACTTATGTTACACCACTGGCTAAACCACTCTGGGAAAGATGCTTAAATGTTTCAAAGCTGCAGGGCCCTCATAAGCAAAGGTGATGGCATCTTTCTCCATACAGCCACTTGTGAAGAGTAATAAAAAATATACATATAAAGCATCTGAACACTTAATAAATGGACGTTGTCATCATTGGTAACTATCAGCCCTTGGTTTTCATACATGCGATATAAATTCCATAGTCAAGATATTTAATTGGGAAGACTCAACATCCTTTAAAATCAGAGACAAAGCACAAGACTGTAATTTCCAACCTGACTGGTTACTTATTTTTTTCCAGATACTGTCTATACAAGTATCTAAACAAAAAATTAAAGAGAAAGAAACTAGAACACTTAATGGAATTCTTGCCTACAAGAGAACAAACAACCAGTAAGCTGATGTTTTTAAACTTAATTTGATATCACTTGAGACAACAGCTCTCAATATCCTTTGATGGGAACCCATCTAAATAGGCATATACACGCTGAGACAAAACAATCCACCACGTTTTTAAAAATAAATTTTCAAAAAAAAAAAATAAGCTTTAGAAAACCAAAGGAAACAGGATTTAGGACACTTGCCCAGAACAATAAGAAATGCTTATTTAAAATCAAATATATTTATGTCATTTAACTTTAATTCATGAAGTTTACTCATTTATATGAATCATTTGAAAACCCTGTCAAGTTATTGTTAAGGGGCAGGTAATCTTCACTGGTCTCATTTACCTAAGGTTTGTTTGTTTTGTTTTGTTTTGTTTTGCTTTGCTTTGTTTTGTTTTAATGATGAATAGGCCTAAACATAGGCTAACTCCTTAAGAAAATATAGATGTTAATAGATTTAAATTGAGGAGACTACGTGTTCTTCCTTGTTTGGATAATGTTCACTGACCGTTTTTTAGCCATTGAGGAAATAGCTCAATTTTATCCTAAACAGACTCCAACTGAGAAAATAACATAAGACACTCTTTTGTTTACCTGGGGATTTGAGAGCTCTGGAAGTTCCTGTAGGTTTCATGAGTGAAAGAATCAACACTCTTGCTTTTCACAGACATGTCAAATTGGCTGTTCCCTAAATCAAAACATGGCATGATATAAATTGAGGTCTTGATGTGGCACATTTCTGACATATTCTTCATGAATACGTTTTTAATTCAGCAAGTTGTTCATCTAGGCTTATCAAATAAAGCCTCTTACCTGTTCCCTAACTCTTTCTACTGAGCTTTGTTTTGCTTTCCCCTTGCAATTTGCTGTGGCTTAGCAACTGATAAATGAGTCCTTCCTGGAACACTGTTTGGCCATTAAATAATGCCTAGGGAGCTGTGTTAGCTGAAAAACAAGGGCTATGCACAGAGAAGGGCAGAGCAGTCACAAAAGCCCCCAGATAACTTCAAAACAAGGGCATCACTGTCGACATAGCCCACTGAAGTTCTCTGCTTACCCCTAAATCCAAACCTAGAACGACATCATATCACTCCCCAAACACAGCTCCAGGGAACTGTTTTCCTCCAAAGCATTTCCATTTCCTGAACATGCATCCTGAAAAATATACATTAATCTAGAAAAGTAGATCCTTGCCTTGGGCCTATCCATTTTTTTCTTTGAATGTAGTTAGCCAATTTCAGATATAATTCCTAAATTGAAGAGTTGAGATTATAATGCCTTTTTTTCTTTTCAATTTGTTGACCAATGTTAGTTACTTGATTTAGTTCTTGAAAATCTGGCAGAGAGCTAAAAAAGAATGTTTCACTCAGTCTTCTCCATTTGTAGAGGCAGGATTTTCCCAGGTGCATGTTCTCAGCCACATAAGCACAGATATTCACTTTTTCTTGACATCCCAAGGTGAAAGCTCTGTTTGTTTGTTGGGGATTCCATTCTTAGAGATAACATTCTTCTCAAACCCCAAATGGACTTAAAAACTGAACTTTTCAAAAGTAAGTTTGAAGATACGGAATAATCAAAACCCAAAGCAATTCCTTTCTTCATCCCATTGAGCTTGAAAGATGATAATCATGTATTTTCATCTTGTAAAAGTCCACGGATCAATCCTTTTATATGCAGAGGGTAATAAATCACAGTTATTTCAAGCATTTATTTATTAAATTGCTTGCTTTTTATTCATTTTGCTTCTTAATTTGATAATGCTACCAACTAAAATGCCACCTACTTGGTTGTGAAATCCATAGACTTTTAAGTGGTTTCTGTTTTGGAAAAAAGTCAATATACTACAGAAATAGACCTCATTAGTGACAAACAGTCAAAAGTAGATTCTGTTGATATTATCCAAATCCTATCATTCTTCAAGAATAAAATTAAACCCTAGGTTTACCATAGAAATTCTTCCTGACTTCCCAATCTGAGTTCTCTTCTAAACTTCTAAGCAACTCAATATTTATAGTCACAATTTCTAGGATCATGACTACATTGTTGTCTTGAGTTCTTTTTATATCTTGAATGTTACTCTGCTTTTAATGTATTTTAACTCTGTCCCCTAGCCTAGCTTATAAATAAACTACTTTTTTTTTTAATTAAAGTTTATTTTTTTGAGAGAGAGAGAGAGAGAGAGAGAGAGAGAATGAGCAGAGGAGGGGCAGAGACAGAGGATCCCTGACAGGCCCCATGTTGTCAGCCTGGAGCCCAACACAGGGCTTGACACAGGGCTTGGTACCATGAATCATGATATCCTGACCTGAACCAAAATCAAGAGTCAGAAGCTTAACCAACTGAGCCACCTGGTGCCCCGAACAAACTACTTTTATTCAGGCACCATGAGTTACAATTTTTGTGTTTTTCCCTTATACAATATTTTCATTAAAAAAAATAAGTTTACAATTACATGCCAGTTGGTGTGCTGGGTAAAGGGGGCACAAAGTCATCTTGGTTTAGTCTTTGACTTCACAAGCTTCCATTTTTGATTAAGGAAAAAAATACACAAAAATAACGAAGTAAAATAACATGTCAAAGAATCTCTGAGGAAGGAAGATGTATAGAGAACAGCACAGAAGTGGAAGAGGCTAGTTTTATAGCAGGTTGTCTGTAAATATTTGTTGATATAAATTGATAATTTACTTTTAATATATTATGTATGTCTTTTCTGTGTTTATTTTCACATTTCCCCATTACTATGTAACACAAACATGTGCAGCAATTTTCATTCATCCATTCCACAAATATTTATTGTGTATGTAAATATGTTACTCACTGTGGTTAATGTTAGGAATACAAGAAGGTGTGGTTTCTGCACTCATACGTTTTTAGGAGTTTAGACAGAATACCAATAAGCAAAACAAAACAATTATAAATTATGATAAGGGCTTTAAAAAATACACACAGGGACCTGAAATACAGAACAGTAAGGAGCAAACTCCTTTAGTTAGATTGGTCAAGGACTCTTTTCCTGAGGAGAAGCCAGCTTACAAGAAGAAGAGGAAAAAGTATTATGTGATTAGGAAGAGAATGTGCAAAAGCCCTGGGGCAAGCAAGAACCAAAGTAAAATCTGTATGATGGTAACAAAATATATGAGGAGTCAAGTGGTTCAAATTAAAGTTGGGGATGTAGGCAGGGGCCAGATCTTGGCAACTTTTGTAAACCACAGTAAGGATACTCTTCTTTATACTAAGAATAATGGAAAGCTACTGGAGATTTTAGCAATAAAATGACATGGGCTTTAAAGAGGCTAAATGGATAAGAATCATTAAAAAGACACTTGTTGGGAGGAGCACTGGGTGTTATATATACGGGGTGAATCACTGGAATCTACTCCTGAAATCATTGTTGCACTATATGCTAACTAACTTGGATGTAAATTAAAAAATTAAATAAATAGATAAACAAGCAAACAAGCAAGCAAACTATGCTTGACAAAAAAAAGAGGATCACTCAATCCGTTATAGGTAGCTGAATGTTGTATTGATTAATAGCATGGATTCTGGATCCACATCTGTGTAACTTTGAAAAAGTTCTATATCTTCTCTCTGCCTTGATTTCTCACCTGTAAAATGAGAATAATAATAGTATGTGCTCCAAAATGAGTTATGAGCACTAAATGAGTTAACACATATAAAAAGCTCTAAAATAGTATTGCAGATAACAATTGCTATATGAGTGTTAATTTTTTTCAATTCCATGGATAAAAAAGATGACTTATTAAAAAGAAGGATGGTAAAAATTGAGTAGACATCTGCCCAAAATTAATAAGTTGGATCTATCCTTCATGCCTTATACCAGTATGAGTTTCAGATGATTCAAAGATATAACTGCAAAACATAAAACAATAAACATACTAAGGAATTAAGAGAATTTAAGACTAAATTCAGAGCCATTATTTGTGTGTGACAAAACAAATGGTATAAAAATATACTGATAAATATGCAGAGAGACAATATTAAAATCAAAATTGGTGTTGGAAGAGAGCAGCACAGGCAAAATTAGAGGGACAAACCCTAGAAAAAGTATTTGCCATTCAAATCACAAAGAGTTAACTTCCCTAATATAAAATAAGGACGATAAATAATATATACACAATTTATGAAAATATAAATAATATAAAATACATCAGTAAGTAAAAGAAAGCAACTACCAAATAGAAAAATAGGCAAATAGGTTGTCCATTGTTATCCGGGTAAAGAGAGAGAAGGGCCCCATCTTGACATTGACCTTAATAATCCCTGCCAGCACCCTTATTTTTATTGCTGTGCGAGGCCAGCTTGGATTCTCCCACTTGCATCCCAACCTCTGTGTGTGTGTATCTGCATTGATGATTCATTCACATTATTGTTTGGGAACAAGCTTGTTTGGGGTTTTTTTCCCCCTAAAGTGTTAAAATGAACTATAACCATGAGGTGTAATTATATCTCCGTTAGATTAATTTTCCCAATTGAATCCAGGGGATTCCACCTTTGGTGACAGTAAGAAGAGAAAGGAAGAAACCAGCTGGATCATTTGGACAATCTACTATTGCTATCTTTGTTTTTTCTTTGATATGCTGGCTAAAGACAGCATAACACAACTTCTTTGGACTCCTGGCAAGACCGGATTCTTTTTTGAAAAAATTTAACTTAAATTTTTCTGAGGGAAGGGAGATTTATTGGTAAACTCCAGGGAGCCCAGATGAAGTTCTTTTAATCCTAGACTGATAATCCGTTGGAATACTATGATCAATATATTGAAATAATACCATCCTGGTTGGTAATTAGCTACTTTTTGCAGCCCCTCCATTCTCCCCCACCCTCAACTAATGCATTTATATTTCCCCTTTCCAACCACCTGCAAACACCTAGACCCCTCCCCCACAGCCCCTGGTCCAACAGTCAGTCAGCCCTTCCCCAGTCACCCACCTGACTCCACAAGGAGCCCCTGTCGATAGCGTTGGCCTCCCAGTGGAAGTCAGTCTGTATCCCCCTCCCCCAAATTGTGGCTGCCCATCAGCCTCTCCCTCACACGTGTGAGGCCATGTGTCGGACCTACAGCCTTCACTTCAGGCTACCACCATCCACCAGTTGTTAAATATATTTACTATCACCCCTACTTCAGTCTCTTCTATTTAGGCCAGGATGGTCCTAGAAACATAACCACACACACATACGCACACACAGCTAAACCTACAGTTAAAAGTGATGGGCCAGATAATAACAACAGTAGCAGCAGTGGAGACAGAAGAATTGAAATACAGTAATCCCCCATTATCAGCAGGGACACATTCTAAGATGCCCTAGTGGATGCCTGAAACCATGGATAATACCAAACCCTGCTCATACTATGTTTTTCCTATACATACCAATACTAAAGTTTAATTTATAAATAAGGCACAGTAAGAGATTAACAGCTAATAATAAAATAGCATAATTATAGCATTATACTGCAAGCAGAATTATATGAATATGTTCTCTCTCTCAAAATATCTTCCTGTTCTGTACTCACCCTTCTTCTTGTGATGAGGTGAGATGATAAACCTCAGGCACAAGGAGGTGAAATGAGGTAAAGGACGCGGGCATCATAACGGAGAGTTAGCCTACTATTGACCTTCGGCTGATTTGTCAGAAGGAGCATCATCTGCTTCCAGACCCCGGGAACTGAAACCCCCATAACAAAATAGCAGACCAGGGGGTTGGGGAACTGCTGTAGAGGCATCCCCCACTTTTCGGCATTACACCACTTTGCTTTTAGGAAAGACCTATAGAAGTACCTGTTTTTCACTAACCGGAAGATATCCAAGGAGGATTTTTGTTTTTATGATAAAAGGCGAAAATAGCGAGCTGTTATAGAGGCCCTGAGCACCCCGAGCAGTAAGAGGGGCCCTGCCGGGCTCCTTCCCTAGAACCACACTCACCGTCTCAGCATCCAGACGCCAGAGCTTTGAACCGCGTGTGTGAATATCTGCGCTTTATCTCAATTGACTTTGTGCGTTTGTTACCAACATGTGTCCTAAGGTATCAGGAAAGCCTGAGGGGTTATTTTTGGGCGTTGGGAATGCTTCAGGATTTTTCCATATGTAAACGAATGCTAACTGCTTCTTCATTTTAGGACATTTTGCTTAGGAAGCTTTCATAGGAATGTCCTGCTTATGGATCCCAGGAAGAAGCCTATACTTGAAATCCAAGCAAGGTCTGATTCCAAAGAAAAGTTTAGCTGTGTGGTTCTCAAACATAGGTATGCAGAATAATTACAAGGAGAGGATGTTAAGTAAAGGTTCCCAGGCCTACCCCAGGCTGAGCCAGGCCCTCTGAGGGTGCAGCCCAGCATCCATAGCTTTATTAAGTGTTTCATGGAACTCTTCTCCGCAGTGTGAAAACTCTTATCTAACGTATTTCTAAAGCGACATCAACACCGTGAGTCCTGCCCCCTGATCCCACCTTCACCAGACTTTTGTGCTGATTGTTCTAGCAGCCAAGATGTGAGGAGAAACTGGGGAGGATAAGGGTAAAAATAACTACAAAGACAAAAATTGAAATAGATGACAAAGGAATGAATATTGTATTGAGAAACGTGTAAAGTTATCTACCTACTAGGTCATTTTAATTACTGCCTTTAAATTACTTTAATACTGAACAAAATTGTAGATTTGGGGTTTTTTTACAAAGCTAAAAACGCCGGTGAAATACTGTCTTCGAAATGTATTTTTTTTGAGTCCGTGTGGCTAGTTATTATTCCAGATAACATCATACAGAACAAATGAAAAAGAGCTGACTGTGAAAAATAATCTGTGAGAATCCTACTGGGGAAAAAAAGCTGGTGTGAAGAAAAATCGTAAAGGGTTTAGAGTTTATGAAGAATCAGCTAAAATAATGTTCAGTGCAAAATTTATCACAAAGTAATAAAAGTTTATGACCATGTGTAATGCTTAAATGGAGAAAAATCAACGTAACCATACCTGCTTTCCTTCCTTTTGTATTTCGTTTTTGTCTGCCCCCCTATGTGGTCCATGACCTCGTGACCTCTGCGGTCACCCTTCTCCTTCCTCCATCCTCCTTCTGCCCTGTCTGTCTGCACATGCTGCTGTCCAGATCGTCCTGCAGGGCTAGCAGGGGCTTAGGAGGTGGCCAGTAGAAGGGCTGCACTCCACAGCGCTGGGGGAATAAATGTATGCAAGAAAGGAAGTCAGCATTCAAATTCAGGCAAATCCCAGTCTAAATGCCATGTCCAGAAGATTATGAGCCACAGATTTGTGGTCAGGCTCCTGTCTGTAGAGACTATAGAAAATTCAAGAATAAGAGGAAGGTCTGGGAAGCAGCTTTTCCGTGGGTCCTCCTAAATGGGCTGGAGGTAGGATAGAACACCTATAAGGTCAATCTGCCTACAATGAAGCATTAACCGTGTTACTTCCCTGCTGGAAAACCTTCAGTGACTCCTCATTTCCCACCCATAAGGGCCCTTCATGTTCTGGGACCAACTTTCCTTTCTAGTCTTATCTTCCACTGTTCAACTGCCGGGCAAAATTGAAGTTCCCGCTGTATGCCAGATTCTCCCTTGTGCTGGAGTCAGAGACACTAGAAAAGCGCTGACTGGTTCCATCCACTGGAAATCCAGTAACTAGAGGGCAGTCAGGCAGGCCCATAACTGGACGTTTAATAGGCATCTTGAAACTGGAGGTTTGAAGTTGATTTGATCTTCCCTCTCAAACCTGTTCTTCCCACAGCCTTCTCCACTTCAGTAAATGACAATAACCTTCCTTCCATTTCCTCGGGTCAAATCCTTAGAGCCATCCTTGACTTCTCTGTCCTTCTCTAGCATCCCAAATCAGCACGTCCAGCTGGCTCTGCCTTCAGAACACATTCAAGAGCCTGTCATTTCTCACCAACTTCACTGCCACCACCCTGACCTAAGCTGCCATCCTCTCGCCTGGATTATTGCTCTTGCCTCCAAATTATTTCCCTAGTTCCATCCCCTGCCCTTCCGTAGTAAATTCTCAATACAGCAGGTAAAGCAATAATAGATTTTATTATAAGTCAAGTCAGGCCTGTAGCCCATCTGCTCAAATCTTCCATTGGCTTTTCATCTCATTCAAAATGAAAGCTGAAGATGTTACAGTGGCCTCTAAGATCATGCATCCTCGGGCCCCCAGTGTGTCTCCCACTGCATCTTCTACCACTCTCCATCTTGCTCATTCTACTCCCACAGATGTGTTTCTCAAATACACCGCCATGTGCCACGTCATGATCTTTGCACTGGCTGTTCTCAGCTTACAGCACTCTCCCCCATGATAGCTTCATGGTTCATTCTCTCACCTCCTTTAGGACTCTGCTCAAACACCTCCTTCTGAGACACCTTCTCCAATCACCTTGTACCAAATAACACCAACCTCCCCAAGCACTCCCTGCATGCGCACATTTGGCTATCTGCTTCTTGTCCATCTCTTCTTTTTTTTGTTTACAATTTTTTTGATGTTAATTTTTTTTTGAGAGAGACAGAGACAGAATGCGAGTGGGTTGGGGCAGAGAGAGAGGGAGGCACAGAATCCGAAGCAGGCTGTAGGTTCCCTGCAAACTCACAAGCTGTGAGATGGTGACCTGAGCTGAGGTCGGACGCTCAACTGACTGAGCCATCCAGGCGCCCCTCCGTTTCTTCCACTTGAATATAAATACCAGGGATTCAGGGACTTTGTCTATTTTCTTCACTGCTATGTCTCCTGCACCTAGAACAGTGCCTAGCATATAGTGTGTTCCATATGTATTTTCAATTAACTATTTTTTAAGTTTATTTATTTTTGAGAGGGGGAGAGAGAGAGAGAACAGCCCAATGTTCAAACCCACGAACCATGAGATCATGACCCGAGCTGAAATCAAGAGTTGGACACTTAACCCACTGAGCCACCCAGGCACCCCTTAATTAACTATTTTGAATAAAGAACTGTTTACTGGGGCGCCTGGGTGGCTCAGTGGGTTAAGCATCCGACTTCAGCTCAGGTCATGATCTCACGGTCTGGGAGTTTGAGCCCCACATTGGGCTCTGTGCTGACAGCTCAGAGCCTGGAGCCTGCTTTGGATTCTGTGTGTCCCTCTGTCTCTGGCCCTCTCCTGCTGCACTCTGTCTCTTCTCTTTCAAAACATAAATAAATATTAAAAAAAATTTTTTTTTAAAGAACTGTTTTCTTTTCCTCTCCTTCCAACTTTTGGAATTGGTAACATCCTACTCATCTTTAGTCTCCACTCAAATGTCACCTCTTTAAAGAGCTTTACTGACCTACCCTAGAGAAATAACGTCTACCCATAGGACCGTGAGCCAGCTTAAATAAGATAAGTGTGAAGTGCTTGCAATCATGCCTGGTACATATTAAAAATTCAATAAGTGCTAATCAATTCTATTTTGGGAACTCTTTGGAAAGAGAATCTCTGTGCTGGGGCCGTCTTGCTAACACATGGCAAGAGCCTGCCTGGATTGAGTAAAACCAGAGAAGAGTAGAGCTGAGAGATTGGGAGAGACAGAGCCCGCACCCAGCAGTTGGGTCAGACATCTAGGTGTGGCTGACGGCCACTGACACCTAGACTTTTCAGTTCAGAGTCCATAAATTCTCTTTTCTTAAGGTAGGTTGAGTTGGGTTTCTATCTCTTTTTGAAGGACTTGTGCCTAGTACAGACAGAGATTCCAGGAGGTGTGTAAGTACTAAAAGGGTGTCACAGAGCAGGAAAGTACAGAGCATGGCAAGTTCAGTGTGGGTTATGGGAAGTAGTGAAGAGAGGCAGATCGTCCGCCTCAAATTCTGTCAGCTCCAGCAGCGGTGTCAGAAAATGGGGATAATTTGAGATATCATTACCCCAGAAGCATTACATTGTTGATCAGAAAAAAGTTATCTTCTAGAAAAATGATGTCCTTTCAGAGCATTATACCAACAATCGCTCCCTTCCCATAGCCAGAATCGAGAGCCCTACCCTTTTCATGGAAATGACAGCTCCCAAAACTGCAAAAATGATGCTCTCAGAGGGAAGAAAGGCCTTTGACTTTCTGATAGTCACGTTTCCTGGATCCAGCTGGCGTTTTCAGAAGTCACAACTTCAGAGTGATTCATTTCAGGAAATTAGAAAGCACAGAATTCATTGCCACGTCCTAAAGCTTCCATCCAGGGTTCTATGGGACCTTTTAGCCCTGAGTCCAGGGTTCCGTCCCTCATCTGGAATTGTGTCTGATCGCTGTAATCCTCCTCTAGAGTTTCCTGGGACGAAGTCCCATTTCACACCTCTCCCTTGACTTTTCTTTTTTTTTTTTTAGCAGTTTAGCTTTTCCACCTCTCACCCTTTCCTTGAAGAAATCCAGTTATCTTTCATTTGTTTTTGCAAGGTGAAAGTAAAATACAGTCTGTCTTCTCACAATGCAGGAAACAGGTTTTATAGAGCATAACAAAAGTATCATTTCCTGTGCCTGAGATTTGAAGTTGATAAGAGGTTTTCAAGGACAAAGGGATATTGGCAGACCAACTATGAGAGCAGGAGCAAGTGAGTGTATATGAGACAGAGAGAGAGGGAGAGAGAGGGAGAACAGCCAGCCTCAGTTCTCTCAAATTACTTCCATTTTTTTTCCCACCGAGCAGCCAGCAAAGGCAGCTCCATTTAGAAAGTTCATTACAATTTTATTACCTTAAAATTGCCCCACACATCCTAACAACCAAAAAAGAAATATTGGAATTGGAAGCGTCCACTGTGTTACTCTTTAAGGTTAGTATCTGTTGCCAAATCCACCCTTGTTTGGTTAAGATTGTAATGTTTCGCTTTTAGCTTTGCTAAACGAAAAGAAACAAGGAAAAGAAGAAAGAATCAAAAACCCTAAAAATATTTTGAAAACTGCCTTCTAAAAAGAAGACATAAAGACAATAGATCAGGATGTCAGAATCTACCCTGAAGGAAGGCCCCAAAGTGATTACTCAGTTGTGGGTGTCACGAAATTGTCAACTGCTCATTTCCGGCATTAGTGCCAAGAGAAAGGTCTGAATCCACAGCTCAGCTTTCCATAGAATTTTCTCTCTTGTTCTCATGGCAATTGTTATAATGGCCACAGCTCTGAATGCAGACTAAATGATGTTCTCAGTTCCTGCTGAGTATGGGATAAATTGGAAGGCAGAGGGTTGACAAAGATCTGGTAAGAGGCCATACTGTGACAGCCAGGGACGTCCTCTTGGAAGGATGGCTGCCTAACATTAAGTGACTCTTCCTGGCAAGTGAGATGCCTTGGGCTAGGACGGCATACGGCTGACTGCCTGACTTTTCCTAGACCTAGCACTGAGGGTATTTATAGTTTCGAATAATTCCATAGAAACGCTATGAATACAGAGGTGTGACTAGGCAAGATTTAAAGGAAAAGAAATGAGGCCTTTTTCACCAGATGGAACTAGTTTATTACTGCTAAATTAAGAAAAAAATAAAACCCTTATCCTTTCTTCCCAGATCCTGAACAGATGCTTTCAATATCCTTCCCCATTTGCAATTTTTAAAATTTTTTTTATTCTTTATTTATTTTTGACAGAGTGACAGCAAGACAGAGTGCAAGTGGAGGAGGAACAGAGAGAGAGGGAGATGCAGAATCCAAAGCGGGATCCAGGCTCCAAGCTGTCAGCACAGAGCCCGTCGCAGGGCTTGAACTCATGAACCACAAGATCATGACCTGAGCTGAAGTCTGACATTTAACCAACTGAACCACCCAAGTGCTCCTCTTCTCGTTACAATTTTGAGGCCATTTGAGGTTGCCAGCTCCCTTCAACTGGTGCTGGCCCAAGAAATCTCAACCCCATCAAACCCAGTGTTCCCCTTTTAGCAAATAATATGTCCCTTTTACTGTCTTGAAGTAAAATTTGTAGGTAGTACGCCATACCTACCAACAAAACATTTTAAGTATATAAATAGCATGCCTAAACTGAAGTGGCAAAGAGAAATACAGGGCATGTCCTTTGGAATATATGAGCTCAGCTGTCCTAGATGACATCTGAAGTGTCGACACTGCCTCCATCTAGGATCACTCTGAGTGTTGCTGATGCCTCAGATCCTGTGAACAACTGGAATGCATCTGAAATGGGGCACTTCCCCGCATCCAGGTCCAAATAGAGCAAAGTGCAATCACTGTTCACACAGCAGATGCATTCATGGAAAATTCAGTGCATATTATATAGGTATAGAGAGAACACTTAGCCTTTACATGTAAAATAGGGTTCAGTTTTATACTCAGATAATTATAAGCAGGTTTCCCACTTACTTTGAAGTTTGTTAGGAAATTCAAAGTCGTGCAGGACAGGGGACAATTCTTCATGTCACAGGATGAAACAGGGCATGTAGTATCATTGTTCTCTGCCAATTGGTGTCACCTAATACCTCCCCTGATGCATACCAAGTTCCAAAATGCCATCCAGGGTCGGTGCTCCCAGCTCCCACTGAGGACACTGTGCTGATCTCTGCTCAGTTCACAGACAAACTCACCTCTGCTTAAGAGTAATGGAAGTCTTTATTTCTACAGTAGACAGAAGCTTACAATTTTATTCTAATCCTTTTATTTAAAAGAAAAATGACTCGGGGAGCCTGGGTAGCTCAGTCGGTTGAGTGTCCGACTTCAACTCAGGTCATGATCTCACAAGCCCTGAGTTTAAGCCCCATGTCAGGCTCTGTGCTGACAGCTCAGAGCCTGAAGCCTGCTTCGGATTCTGTGTCTCCCTCTCTCTCTGCCCCTCCCCCGCTCATGCTCTGTGTCTCTCTCTCTCTCTCTGTCAAAAATAAATAAACATTAAAAAAAAATTTTAAAAATAAATAAAAGAAAAATGACTCTTGGAATTCTTAAATGATGTCATACAGCCACGTGGTGGCACATACATAGCTGGAGCCCAGGTCTCCTATGTCTTTCTTGAGTCCTGTGGTCATCTCTGAGCTTAATACTAAGTCTGAGAACTATTATTCTTTCAAAGAATCAGTTTAAACAATTGCATCTTATTTCACTAAATTTTCAGGATTTGTAACAGTATCATCTGTCAGTGCTCTTTCCTTAAAGAACACCTCTATCTAGAGAATTGATTCCCCAATGACCATGGATAACACCATGCTTGTAAAAATTCAAGTGTGGTGCCTGGCATAGAGGCATTCAATGATAGGCACCAGTTTCATTTCAAATCCCTCAGTTGGAAACACAGGGTGACACTGAATCTTTGGAACCGTTCAGAAGTTGTTTTGGATCTTCTCCCACTATGTGACTTCTAGCAATCTTCTAAACAGTCCCATGAGCTTGGTATATTATCCCCTTCACAAATAAGGAACTAAGGTCCTGAGAAGAATTTGTTCAAGGTCACATAGTAAATGAAAGGTCAAACTTTTAGCCCATTTCTCCTTATCTCCAAGACTGTATATATAACTTGCACTGTTCTATGCTCTCTCATTCTCAAGAAGTATTAGAAACTGTCTTTTTTTTCCCCTACCTGAGTTGGTGGTCTCTTTTTTTTTTTTAATTTTTTTTAATGTTTATTTATTTTTGAGACAGAGAGAGACAGAGCTTGAGCAGGGGAGGGGCAGAGAGAAAGAGGGAGACACAGAATCCAAGGCAGGCTCCAGGCTCTGAGCTGTCAGCACAGAGCCCAACGCGGAGCTCAAACTCGTGGACCACAAGATCATGACCTCAGCTGAAGTCAGCCGCTTAACCAACTGAGCCACCCAGGTGCCCTGGTGGTCTCTTTGTTCTTTTTTTCATTTTTTTGGTCAAACTAGGAAAAGAAAAAAATAACACTTTGCATGCCTGCAGGATAAAAGCATTTTTAATCAGTAGAAATGTCCCTTGTTCAAGGTTCTTCGTGTTATTGAATTAATGTGGCTATTGCGTTACCTTAGAAACCAACTTGAAATAATTTAAACAAAATGAAACCATTGCAACATATTGGGATGTCTTATGTAATTTAAGGAAGAATGGGGAAACCAATCCCCAGAGATGTGGAATGAAGAGTCAGGGACCCCAATGCCAATGAACCCTTTTCTTGCAGGACCTTCTCTTGCTGGGCTTGCTACTGATGTGACCCTACTATTAACCATTCCACTTTCTATGTCTCTTTTAAGTTTGGATGCTGATATGGATCAGCCTGAATTATCCAGCAATCTTCAATTATCCAGTTTGGGACCTATCATTTAGGACCAGTAGGGAAAGTCATGTAAGAAACTACAGCATCCAGGAGTCCACTTCTATGAGAAAACTGGGCATTCCTCGGAGGAAAAGGGCAGGTTGGTCAAACTAATAAGTGTCTCTTACAAGAGGAAAGAGAAAGGGGAGAATATTTTGAGAGAGAAAATCAGCGGGACTTCATGAAAGACCAGATAGAAGGATAACTGTACAAAAGTTTTTAAAAATCTAGGTATCAATCCGATATTGAAAGATAAAAGAAAGCACATGCTTTCTTTGTATTTCCCTCTACTTAGAAGACCTTTAAAATGAGGGATTAAAGTGTGAACCAGATCTGAGGCCCAAACCGATTCTGATCTATTAGTCAATTACCATGTATTTCTAAGAGCCTTGCATGTCTGAGTCTGAACAGGCTTTTGCCACCTCCATCTTCTCCTGTAGCCCCCACAAAACTGAAGAAATACTAATTGACTAAGAGTTCAGAATCCGCTTTGGTGGAAAAACAATATTCAAAGTTAATTTTAGCCATTAGATCGACTAGCCAGCATGTGGATCAATTGCATTTGTTATTTATGATCTAATTGTTCTAAGATTACCCAGTCACGGACATGGACCATCTCAGCCTGGCAAATGTGTTCATTAAATTTTCGTATTTCTAAGGGCAGAATGTGAAGGTGCTTACAAACCTCATGAATATTAATACAGAGGAGCATACTTCCCCCCTAAGTCCCTCTCACCCTACAGCTATTACTGAACAACTAATGGAAACATGTAACAGTTTGTAATTACTTTTTGTTTTTACAAGAAAAGCTACCAATTCAGGTGTCTGCGCTAGAAGCAACAATCTAATTTATTCTTGTAGGCCTATATCATATAGCACCACACATTTATGCAAAGAACCAGCTCCAGCTTGCATTTAATAACTCCAAATGAGTTGTCTGACAACTTTAAATAGGAAATTGGCATATAAAGGATCCCAAGGGCAGAGGAAGGGTAAAAGTGTCCATAGATTTTTCCTGTCCCTCTTGTCATTTTCAGAATAAATTATGGCCTTTTATTTGACTCACTAATCTACTAGTATAGTGCTGTAACAATAAGCCTGTAATTTGTGCTTAAAATATCTGGCCAACCCAGTGATACTTTTTAGACAATAAGGAAAACTCAGACTGTTCCTCAAAGGAATTAGATGATCCCCATTTGCAGTTCTGATATGACCTTATAAAGCTTCAAAAGGCCCAGGGTACTGTTTTTAGGAATATATATCCCTTAATAATATTCCTAGAACTATCCTTTATATTGGCTGGAAACTATATACATTCCTCTTGTCCCTTGCCCCACACCCAACTCTACTGATTTTCCAAATAGCCATAACTTGTAGAGAGAGATTTAATTTACAAAGGAAACGATACAAATGCCACATCTGCAAATAAATTATAAAAGGTGAGCCTAACAAAAGACTCAGCAGTCTCAACCGGGGAGTGCATTTCTTCAACAGCTGCTGCATAGAGAAAGTTCAGTGTGCAGTGAGCGGAGGCCTCCCTGAGAAACAGCTGGAGGCTGCATGCTTTCCTGGGCGGGTCACTACCAGAATGAGATCACTCCTAAAACGTCACTCATTCATAAGCCTGCTCAACCATAAGCATGGTGTCCCCCACTAAGAAGATTTTCATCTTTTTTTTCCCCCTTTCCCACACTCCCACACTTCTGTGTTGTCTCTCATTTCAGTCCCTTTGCGCCACATCCTCCATCAGTCTTCCTTGAGTTGAATGCTTTAGCACCAACCTGACAAGCATGCCCTCCTGCGGGTGGAACATCTCCCTTCCAAGTCATTACTTTGTTAGTCATGCGTGGCGAGAGCTGAAGAGTCGAGTGTAAAGAATAGCACACTCATCTCTGAGACGTTTGTCAGCTTCCTTTCTGAGAACTTCTGAGAAGTTCTCAGCATTATTTTCCACCATGATGTGCTTGATGGAAAATATCCATACATTTGTCACCTCCTCATCAGTGACAATTGTCTGCTTCCCACTGCCTAGATTATTGAGGCTAGCAGCCATGAGTTTGTGCAATTATCTGCTAGCTAGCTCTGCCACCACCCCTTTCTTGGCAACTGATTCAGGAGACGTGGTAGTGAAGATCGCCAGCAGAATAGGCCAAACACAATCAATATTAAAGCACAGTGAGCCAAAATCAGTGAACGTATATCACTTGTAAATAATGGCAACTGGAAATAAACATTGCAGTTATGGCCACATAAGAAGGATCAGGAGCAATAAGAGAAGGGTGGGTAAAAATAGTGGCAGCTCACTTAGAAAAAACCCAATGGGAAAGAAAAAGGAAGCTTGTGTATAGAGAGTTAAAGAAAAAATGATTTCAACATTTCTTAAAGACCATAAGAAATATTTTATTCAAAAAGGGATCACTGCATTGGGGTTTTGCAGGAGGGGTAGAGACTGGGTTCAACAATGAATACAAGAAAGAAAAGTGAAGATTTATAGCCAAAAAGCAGGGTCAGAGATCAGTGGAGGAAAACTACTAAGAAGAAACATCAGGGGTAAGGGGAAATTTGGCTTAAACCAACTTCACAAGATTTTTGCTGAAGCCAGCCCAGGGTGGTCAGACATCACCTTGTGGATGGTGGAGGATGAGGAATCTGATCAAATGTCAAGGGTGATCAGATAAGGGGTGGGGGGGGGGGGGTTTTTTTTTTGAGCACAAGGCCCAAGGACAAGAGTCTTACTAAAGTTGGTGAAAGAGATTGTCTTTGACAATAGCCACACCTTCCCAACGCAGTGAAGCAAAATTTGCCACCCCAAAATGTGTCTTTTGGAATGTGGGTTATTTTAGTTTGATTATTTTTAAGAAACAGATGACTCAAGAAGTATTTCTTTTTGCCTCCCCAACTAACTGCCTAAAAGAATTTAGATAGAGGACCTATTCCCCGGAGGGAGGTGTCCGAGCTGTCACTATAGGTAAGTACAGTATAATGTGAACTTGGTGTGGCAGACAGGGAGGAACCTAGCAAGGCCTGTTTGATTAAAGTCTTCTCTGTATCCCATTGTGTCCGGAAGGCCCAGCAAACATTTGTTTACTAAACATTTATTCTTTCCATTCTTCTTGTGAATTACCTTCCTTCCCTGTGAAGTCCCTGAGGCCCACCCTTTCTTGTTAGTCCAGAATGACTTTTATACTTCTTTTTGCCTGACTGTCTTTAGAATCTCTTACGTTTATGTGCATTCCCCATACATGTGTAATTAAATTTGATTTTCTCCTGTTAATCTGTCTCACAAGTTAGTTCGTAAGCCAGCCAGAAGAATCTTCAAGAGCATAGAAAAATTTTTCCTTTCCCACATCACCTGGAGAGTTTCTTTCTGAAACCCTTCTCTGTTTAAAACTTGGAAAACTTTGCTCTTTGTTTTACGATAAAACAGGAGGTACTGTTTTGTTTTTAAATAGGAGCAGGAACACATAAAAATGTTGGGCCAGTGCTCAACTGTTAGGGGAAGCATTTCTATCACCTATGAATGCTTTTTATTTTTAAATTTTTTTTAATGTTTATTTATTTTTGAGAGAGAGACAGAGTGTGAGTGGGGGAGGAGCAGAGAGAGAGGGAGACACAGAATCTGAAACAGGCTCCGGGCTCTGAGCTGTCAGCACAGAGCCCGATGTGGGACTCGAACTCACAAACCGTGAGATCATGACCTGAGCTGAAGTCGGACGCTTACCAACTGAGCCACCCAGGCGCCCCTTCCTATGAATGCATTTTAAGTGGACATTCCACACACACTTTTCCTGTTGCACAGCCATGAAAAGCTGACAGTAAGAATTCAGCACTGGCAACCAAAGGGTTAATGTTACCATTCGAGGAAGGCTGCTCTCAAACAGCACACTTAATCAGTCAACTATTTTTCCTGCCTCTACCACATGAACTGATGGTATTACACACATGTTTCGACTTACTCCACACTGTGCCAGCTATTGCAAATGCATCACAATAAAGGGGGTTCGTATGAAAATATTTGAAACTATTTAAAGTAACTGCAAACATATGCATAGTTGTTTTGTTACATTTTCCCCCCATTGTTACCGAAGACCATGTCTGTCTTTTCTTTCTCCATTGTTTTTCCCCTTCAGTTAAGCTTTAGAGATGAATCTTTATTACATTTTGATCATTTCCTCACCTCAAAACAAACAGAATTGTATTCAGCAGGGTGCATTGAGTATAGCAGTGCTTCCCAAAATGTAGTCCGTGGAATGGTCTTTGGTAAGCTTCACATTTTTGCAGGTAGAACGCCATTTTAATGAATGCCTTCAAAAACTGATTTACAATCAGTTACAATCAGCTATTTCCCTAGCCCCTTTGTTAGCACAGACTCACAAGGTTTGCTCATGTGGATACTATAAATTATATTTCAGTGTTAAATACACGTTAAATAGATTCATTTACAGGGCATATCCATTTAGCAGTTTCTATATTTAACAACAAACGTTTGTCTTTTTAATACAGAATTTTTGCATCATATATATTTCAAAAATGATGGTTTGGCATTATTTTAAAGTGTCTGGAATAGCACTCATCTACACATTCTCTTGATAGGAAATTGTTGTTTGTTTTCCTTTAATTCTGTTGATTTCTTTGTCGCCATTATTTCTTCATATTAAAAAAAAATCAATTCCCCCTTTTCCTTTGTTTTTGTTTCAAATTTATATAGCTCAGAGCATGGTTATCACTGCTTATATAATGAGTTTTTCTATTTTTTGTCATTTTGAATTTGATACCAAGTTTACTTGGTTTTATCACTTGGGTCCTGGGAAAAATAGTGTGCCATTTGGATTCTCTGGGAGGCAGACACTGCAGGGAAGTTAGGAAAAGAAGGGTTTATTGGGGAATGGCGTCCATGAAATGAACAAGCAGGAGGCAGAAATAGGTAAGGGATGCCATCAGACAGTGATGTAGACCTGATAAGTTATCTCTCTGCTCAACAGGGAACAAAGATCACCTGTTAGGTGAGTTCCACTCTGGGTGGAGATGGCTAAGCCCTTGGATCACCATCATGTTCCAACATTGGCTTTAAGCTTCCCCATGAACAGCAGGACCTCCGTGCAAAAGCTTGCTAGATGCTTGAGGAACCGAGGACTGGAGATGTCTGCTAATAACACTCTCATAGCTGGTCAGTGACTCCTTTCTTGAAGGGGGATGTGAGTGGTGCATTTCTATGTCTGCCATAGGTGTATTCTATCTTACTTTTAACAAATAACAAGTGACCATACAATATTTTGAAAAGCAAAAGGAAATTTTAAGAGAGTTAAACGTTTTAATAGAGTTAAACATTGCATCAGAATGTCTAAATGTGTACACTGTGATATCATTATTTGGTTTTCTAACATCATACACAAATTTACATATACATACATCTAACTTGTTAATATTTGTAATCATATTTTCTTCACATAAACGTTTGAAGATACACAGTGCTAGAAATCCAAGGACAGGCATGGAGTGACCCAAAATGAGTGGAAAAGAAAATAATTTCTTATATATGAATCTCTTTTATTTTCAAAGGATATTTGATTCTATATAAAGCATTAAAATGACACATTGGTATTGGAAAGACATGCCAATGCCCAACATCAATTATCTCACAACTATTATGTTTGGTAAGTGATTTTTTTTGGAGTCTAGTTTATCTTAAATAGTTTCACAGAAATTACATATTTATTTTCTAAAGATTTACATAATCAACAAAATATTGGATATATAAATCTCAAGAACATTTTCAAAATTAATTGGAATTATTCAAAACCCCTTAATCATTTGTACTGGTATTTTATATTTATGTTTTCTTCAAAGTACTGTGGGAATTGGTAAGCATTAATTATCCATGGACACCAGCTATTAGAGGACACTTATCATAGTTAATGGTTAACATCTGCATTAATACTACATGTACCTATTAATTAACCCCCTTTGTGTGGAATGTTTATGGTGCATGACATTTTCTCATATTTTCCTCGAGATAATATGAAAGTTAATGAGAACTGCACATGTGCATCAAGAAGAGAATAGAGCCTTTGTCCTAATCTTATTAAGTTTCTCCAGATGTGAAAATATTGTCCTGTCTCCAAATGGCTTTTTTTATTATCACTTTAAACTAATAAGATTTAAAATTAGAAAACAAAGTAACACAAGCAAAGAACTTCCTGAACTTGCATTTACTTTTTATTTTCCTTAATAATCTTAAATTTCCTGCGGGTAAAAGAATGTGATTGCAGAGTCAATACACAGCTGATCATAGATCTAGGGGCATTTTTCTTGCACATAAACCTGAGTTATAAAGCTCAGAGTATTTTCAAGTCCAGAAGAGAACTAGATACAGATCCTATTGAGCATTACCTAACCCACTTTAAAACACCATCTGCTGAATGCCAATTATATCTCTATAATATGCTAAATGCTTCCACATCTACCGTCCCACTTAATCATGTATTCATTCAACATATATTTATCAAGTACCTTCTGTACTAAGCAAGAGGAATACAAGAGTGAGCAAAACAAGCATATTTACTTTTCTGGTGGATCTTTCAGTCTGGTGGGGGAGACCGGTAGGAGATAATCCTATCAGTCATCAGTTGCTACAGAACAAACTTTCCTGATGTTCTGTAGCATGCAACAATAAGAATTTAATGTCATGCTCCATATGCAGGTCAGCTGGGGCAGCTCAGCTCCATATGTCTCTCATTCTTCTAGGACCAGCAAACGACCAAACGCGTGTTCTTCTAAAGGAAATGACAGAGATACAAGAGAACAAATCCCACCACACAAGCATACTTCAGACCTTTACTTATGTCATATCCACTAACATCTTAGTGGCCAAGTTGAGTTACATGGCCAAGCCCAAAACAAATATGGTGGGAAGTATACCCTGCCTACAAGTGGATTGGCAAGGAGAACCAACATTTGCTGAACAATAATCCAAATTATCACAAAAATTAATCACAAACACTTGAATAATTAAAAACTCTGGTGCACAATGATGGAAGGTTAAATGAACTTGGCCAGAATCTTAGAGCAGAGCCGGGTCCCATCTGGGGGTCAGGAAAACTTCTCCAAAGACAAGGGAATATGAGATGAGCTGAGGGCTGAAGAACAGGTCAAAAAATAACTAGGAAAAGAGGAGGTGTGAGGAATTATCCAGGCAGGGAAGGAGCATACAGAGTGGCAATTTCAAGGAAATGGAGAGGGGGTCCTGACAACATTGCTCAGAGAGTGAGAAGGAAGGTCAAGAAGCATGAAGCTTGAGGAGTAGGTACAGTGAGATCTTGCAGGGCTTTGCAGACCATGTGCAGGATTTCATCTTTACCCTGAGACCAACGTGAAGCCTTAGAGGGTTTTAAGCAAATGAGAGACATGACCAAATCCAGTTCTGGAAGTTACTCCTGTTACAGTGGAGGGAACAGCTAACAGTGGACTTAAAGACATGGAAGTCATCAACAGATAGATCATAATCAACATCATTGGCATAGTTCCCTGCCTGTTTTTATAAACAAAGTTTTATTGGAACATAGCCATGCTCATTCATTTATAGATTGTCTATGGCTGCTTTTATGCTTCAGTACAGAGTTGAGTAGTTGTGACAAAGACCAGATGTCCCACAAAGACAGCAATATTTACTATCTGACTGCTTACAGAAAACATTTGCCAATCCCTGTATCGATGACATAGCCTTAAGAAGAAATCATAGACAAAGGGGGCAGAAGACCTAAGACACAACCTGGTATGGTAAAGAATGACAAAAAAGAGAAAATGAGCTAGCAGAAGAAGCTGAGAATCCTAATCTGACAGGTTTTAGCCCTACTTTACAGATCTAGAAATATAGGTTTGGAGAGTGTGGTAGATTGCAACATATAGCCATAAATTTCTCCCCCTTTTCTATGCTTACGTTTTTCCAGCATGGGGTTAGTATTTCTCCCATCTCTCCACAGCCTTGGTTTTGGGTGGTCCTGGTGACTGACTTTGACCCATAAAATACAGTTGAAGTGACAGCATAGGAGTTCCAAGCCTTGGCTTCCAAGGCCTTACAGTTTCTCCACTTCTCTTGTGTCCTGAGACTATTACAGGAGGAGACTTAAGCCAGCCTCCTGGATGCTAAGAGTCCACACGGAGAGAGGCCCAGCCCACAGCCAGCAACAACTACCAGACATGTAAGTGGGCCATCTGGGACTACCCAAATTCCTGCAAATGGCCACCTTACTGCTGTCAACTAAATGTACCTAAGCCAGCCCACATGAAGAGCCACCCAGCTGATTTCAGCCCAAATTGCTGACCCACAAAGCCACTTAGCTTTCGGCTGGTTTGATACACAACAAAAGAGAACTGAAACAAAGACATTGAGTGACTTTCTTGAGATCACATGACCATATAGCTATTAAGTAGCTTGAGATCACAT